>NC_092714.1:190013900-190337092 GCF_047496885.1 Scyliorhinus torazame | reverse complement strand
GAGGGCATGGGGTTGCTGCCAAATCCATTTGGCTGCCGATTTTGGGGACCATTTCCCAGTCCATCTTCCGGCATTTCAGGTATTCTCTCACAGACATCTGGAGATAATTTGTCCACATCCTGAAGACTTGTTGTCATGCCATAGATAAAAGCTCTTCTTTAACGTATCCTCACATTCTGCCCGAAGGTTGTAGGAAGATTTGGTGTATAAGACCCATAGAAATTAAAACCAAATGAGTTATTGGGAAAGGGCAAACAGCGATACAAGAACCAGTATGTCCTTGGTTTTCATCCATACAGCTACTGAGAACTGAGATTTTCCATTTCTCCCATTGTCCAAATCCAACATCAACGATCTAGCATTGCCCTCCTCTCACCTGGATCTGCAATTACAAGCGAGTTATTGATAATGGCCTTTGCAACCCGTGACCCTCCAACATCACCTTCCACTTTACCCCATCACCCTTGACATTGCCAACATCAGTGTGTCTTCCCTCTGTAACCCATCACCAAACTCATCATGGAAGTATGCATGCCATGTCCCTCCCCGAGACTACCCATGCCCGTGGAGATTAGTCTTCTGATCCTAGCCCCTTCCCTGCATCATCCTTAGAGTTCCTGTTGGATCCTCCGTATGAGACCCTCCGTATGAGACATTTGAAAATCTCTACCTCAGACTGGATCTATCCCCTATCCAGTCAAATTCCCCTGTGGCTGAACATCCCTGGTGTTTGACCCAGAGGACCCATATGTACACTATACTAAACTTGCCCTTCAGGCCCCACATTTTATTTATCTACATTGACTATATCCAACCACCCCCAAGATGTCAGGCCCTTTCCACTGCACACGTCCATGCCCGCGACCCCCCCCCCCCCACCTGTTCTGCTCTTTCATGCCTGACCCCACCCATTTTCTGCCCTCAGAGGCTTCTTCCATTCCTCCATGACCTGATCCCATCCTGTGTCTTCCTTTCTAGCCCTCTTCCATTCCAACAGACATTGATCCCACCCTCCATCCTCTTTTGAAGCTCTCTTCCACTTTTCCATGCCCCGCCACCTCCCATCTCTGATTTGCTGTTGTCAGTCCTGATACTCCGTGCAAGCTGTGATTCCACTGCCCACTCCCTTGAGCCCAGAGTTCATCAAAGATTACAAATCACCTCAGACAACTGCACAGAATCAACTAGTGCATGCACCATAAAACGAATGTGAACCGGGTGCCTGTAGCTGCTGACTTAATCTTGAAGATAGGACATAAGTTCAAAAAGATTTACTATAATGAACATTCATGACATATAAATGTAGCACAAGTAAGGACACACCATGGGGTTGCACAAGGCCCGACCTCCCACAGAGAAGACCTTAATTTATAATACTAAACTCGCCATTGTAATTTCAATATTTCAGCTTCCGCCTGATTGTAACTCACCCCACTTCCCAGGTTTCCAGCTCCCAGAGTCATCAATAATTTCCGCCTGAGGTTTCTCCTCCATGGGGCAATCTGGAACTATGAGATGAGGATAAATTTCTTCTCTCAGAGAGGCATGAATCTGTGGAATTCTCCATCCCGGAAAATTGTAGAGGCTGAGTCACTAATCCTATTCAAGGTTGAGATAGACAGATTCGTGAACTATAGGGGAGTTAAGGGTTATGGAGAACAGGCAGGGAAGTGGGGTTGAGGCCAAGATCAGATCAGCAGAACAGGTTCATGGGACCGTATGGCATACGTCTGCTCCTACTGCTCATGTTCTTATGTCTGAATAGCAGGTGAGGCCGGAATCAAACCAGGCTAGGATATTCCCTACCGCTGAATAACCTGTTTCATGATGTCCAAGAGTGAGGTGCCAGAGGGCGACCATGTAAAGGAAGCCATACCTAGGCAAGGATTCAAACTTTCAGGTGCGGAAAGGAGAAAACAGGCACAGACATTTGCAAGAAAACAAAAATTCCTCAAAGTAATGGCAATCATATTATGTGCACTATACTTAATTTATCATGTAGTATGTTTGCTGAACATAATTACATTTTTCTTTATAACAATTTTCAAAACAATGTTGTTAAAACAAATGTAAACTTACATGCTGTGTTTATCCATCAGTTGGCAGGGAGCAATGAAAGAAAAATATAATTTAATTTTATTTCAATTCGACTACAATTTTGAAATAACAAAAAGATGGGTTAAATATCCGAGATCAGAAGAAGAAATCTTTAAGCCACATTTGTTCAATATTCAACATCACTGCGTTCCATCTGGCTCAGCTGTGATTGCCCCATGAAGGTGGCAGGGGTTCAACTAATTAACCAACCTCCTTCAGTATATCACTTGTAACTGAAAATATTTCAGTACTTGTACTTGAATTTCCAATCTGAAAGGGGCAAAGAAGTGGCTGAAATAGTGGCAGACGCTATCATCGGGCAGAAAGAGCAGCGAGGACACCCTGGATAGAATAAACAATTGGCCATTTTAAAGTTACTCATTTTTTAACTTCAAGCTTCTTTCTATCAAACTGACATCCTTCTTGTCACTAATCGGTAACACTGTAGCCAGTGCATATCTGACCTTTCCTGTTTCTTTAAGCTCACTGTAAAATGTCTGACATATTACACAACCTTTGTTTGGTTGTAAATTCATGACCATTTTTCTAGAAACTCCATGCTTTGAATTCCTCTAATTGTGTCCCTGCCCCAATGGCTTGTCAAACAGAGAAATTATATCTTATGTGATTAAATGGTAAACTGTCCCACCTCATCCTTCTCAACCGGTCGACAGCCTTTGACATAGTTGACCATACCATTCTTCTCCATGCCTTTCCACAGTTGCCAGCTGGGAGGTTGCACCTGCCTGGTTTCATTCTGATCTATCTTTTCGTAATAGAAGTATCGCTACAGCGATGCTTTTCCTGGTCCTGCACTGTCTCCCAAAAGTCCTTTCTTGGCACCCCCCCCCTCTCCCCACTGCTCATCCACATGCTCCCCATTGTCGACATCATCTCAAACCGCAGCATTAGCTTTTGTAACTATGGTGATCGCACCCCACCACTCTTACCTCACCATTACCTCTCTCAATTCTACCACTGTTGTTACATTATCGGATTCCTTGTCCAACATCCAAGACTGGGTGAGCAGAAGTTTCCTCCAATTCAATATTGTGAAGAGCGAAGCCATTGTTTTTGGTCCCAGCTACAAATTCCATTCCTTCATCACTGACTCAATTCCTCCCTCTGACAACTGCCTGGGGCTAAACCAGTGTTCACAACCTTGGTGTTATATTTGACCACAAAATGAGTTCCCAATCAAACTTTGCTTCCACCTCTGTGGCATCACTTGACCCCACCCCACCCCACTTCAGCTCCGCTGCCGAAACCCTCATCCGTACCGTTGTTACAGTTGGACGTAACTATTCCAATGCATTCCTGGATATCTTCCCACATTCTACCCTGTGAAAATTTGTGGTCATCCAAAAACCTTCTGTCCATGCCCTTACTTGCATCAAGTCTCATTCATCCATCAACCCTCTGGTCAATGACCTACACTGGCTCCTGGTCAAGCAACACATCAGCGTTAAAATTCTCAAGCTTGCTGTCAAATTCCTCCAAGGCCTTGTCTATTTCTGTCATCTGCTCCAAACAATTAATTCTGACTTCTTGATCATCCATCGCTGATTTTAACTGCTCCATCATTGGTGACCTTGCCTAAAACAGCCCAAGCTCCGGAATTCCCCCACTAAACCTCTCTTTACTCTTTTTAGAGGCTTCTTAAAATCTACCTCTTTGATCAATTCTTTGGTTTATTTGCCTTACTGTCAGCTTTCATGGTTTGGGGTCAAACTTTGCTTTTAAATGCCCCTGTGATGTGTATTAGGACACAAAGTTAAAAGGTACAAAATGCAGATTATTGTTGTTGTTGTTGTTGAAGACTCAGTATCCTGAATTAACTTGTTCTTACCCAAGACATAATAGTGTTGACATTTTTACTTCCTTCAGTCTGTCTCTTGCAGTCACTAGCTTTGCAAAGGTCAAGCTGTGTATTAGATACATCACAATCATCTTTTCACTCTTTAAATTTACAATTGACTTGTAGTATGGAACTTTTGACTTTTTTCACAAAGGTTTCTTTTTTTAAAATTTTTTTTAGAGTAGCCAATTATTTTTTTTTCCAATTAAGGAACAATTTAGCATGGCCAATCCACCTAACCTGCACATCTTTGGGTTTGGGTTCCATAAATATAAAGTTAGTTGAGCACATTCAGTGATAATTACAAACATGCTACATAGACCATTAAAATCTAGTTACACTTCATTCAACAAGGGTTTTACAGCAAAAAGAATAGTATAAAAAAATATGTTTTCGGCACTTCAGTAATTTCCAATTGATTGCCTTCTACTGGGGTTTCAACAGCATTGCAATAGGAAAGCGTTCATTCACAGAGCAACGTCTGGATTTCTGTGCTTAAATGTACACATGTAGATTCCATAAGTTGCTGTTAATTTCACAGGAATAATGACAATGAACGCAGAGTTGGGCTGTCACTACAACCACAATAGTTTGGCCAGTATCTCCTAGCTTTTCTGCATATGCATCTTGGAAGAATAAAGAATGATGACACACTTGTGTGTGAGATACAGTAACAAGCATTTAGGGATACTTGCCACCTTATTGTGTGCAACACTGTAGCTTGCTAACTATATACTAAAATAAAGTTTGCATATTTTTCTTAGGTACTTTGTGGTCATTTTTTTCCCCAAACTAGAGTTTCCCCATCATCATGTGCAAGTGATCTTGAACAGTGGTGGTATATATCTTTTAAACGTTTTTTAAAATTTAAAGTACCCAATTCTATTTTTTCCCAATTAAGGGGCAATTTAGTTTGACCAATCCACCTATCCTGCAAATCTTTAGGTTGTGGGGATGAGACCCACGCAGACACGGGGACAACGCGCAAACTCCACACGGACAGTGACCCGGGTCCGGGATTGAACCCAGGTCCTCAGCGCCGTGAGGCAGCAATGCTAACCACTGCACCACCGTGCCATTCTCTCTCCACCCTCCCCCCCCCCCCCCCCCCCCCCCCGCCCACTGAGGTGTATTACTGTATTAGTTTCAAATTAGAGGTATTTTCCATATTCTGCCACCATTAAAATTTATTGTAAAATTTAAAAATCTAATTATGTTCTGTCACTCATTTTTTCCACTTGCCTAATTGCCGACATATGTATTCTGTACAATCCATTCTCTTCCCTCCATCTGCTTGTTGTTCCTGTATTTGCAATATTATCTGATTCCCTATAAAACATTCTACAGTTTAGGATAGCTAGCCCATCTAATGACCCCTCTTATTCTGCTATAAATAGCCCTGCACATTATGAAATGAAAATCGCTTATTGTCACAAGTAGGCTTCAAATAAAGTACTGTGAAAAGCCCCTAGTCTCCACATTCTGGCGCCTGTTCGGGGAGGCTGGTACATTATTGTTTCCTTTGTTGTGTCTAAGCATTTTGTGTGTCATTTCTACCAGTCTGCATACTTCTGCAAGGACTTGATTCACATGTTTGACTGTGTATCCCACAACCAACATGACATTTTCAATTTAACATGTTTGTGCTGCAGCACATGTGCAAATAATTTTAATCATATACAGAAGTGTGTAATTATAGATAATGTAAATAATGCTGTCATTTTAGTGATATATACTTTAAATGGTATTATTTTATTGAAATAGGATTCAAGTAGATTCGTGACTTAAATTAGACAGTGCAATTTTAGGTATGCGTGCAATGTAAATATCGATGTAGTTTTATATTATATGCACTATACAGTGAGAGACAGTTCATATAAAAATCTTTAAATTCAGTGATCCATATCAACCACACTTTCCAAACTTGCTCACGATGTGCAACCAGCTATACCAGGTCATTTTTCAACCATTTTCCATCACCATCAGATAGATATGCCAGCTATTTCAGGCAAGTCAATAAGCTTTGCGCACCTTGATAAAATCCATTAAGTCCTTCAAGTAACTGTTTTAAAAGCTCTGCTAATTTCTGGCAAACTGAAGTGTTTATTACTCATCTTTCAGCTTGTGCAGCTATTCACCTCATATGTATGTAGGAGCTGAGTACGGTCAGACACTGCCACTGTTTGTATTGGAAGAATGCTGGAAAACTGGCTCAGTAACAGCATTACAATACATTCATGAATTTTACTCGTTGCGAGGAGTTTGAGCTTTATTGCCCTGAACTCCTTGATTCGGATGTTGATGATGCACCTGTATGAATGAACAAGGCTGAGCTGGAATCACAATGTAATGTTGGGCCAAAATAAATCTTTGGGTAAAGAGGCTTCTTTGAATTTCTGAAACTTCTTTAATCCAAGAGTGGAGAGGATATGGAACTTGCTGCCACAGGGAATGGCTGAAGTGAATAATATAGATGTAGTTAAGGTGAAACTGGAGGGAGAAGGGAATAGAGGGTCACAATGATAGACTTAAGAGGCGGGAAGGTGGGAGGAGGCTCAGGAGGAGCACAACTGCCAGCATGAACTGGTTGGACACATGCCGGTTTCTGCGCCGCACATCCTATACAATCCTACAGAACGTAATCTGGCAAAATCACAAGTACAAGACATGAAGTGGCCTGAATCTATGCAAGGATCCCTATGAAGATGTGATTCGGCTGTAACCAAGTCGAACAAGTTAAGCGTTCAAAACTAATAACAGCATGTGCATAATAATGTTTCATCTGTGAGGATTACAGCAGTCCCTCAAAATCTGTTGCTCTGGTGGGGAGTATTGCGAAAGGCCCCAAAGGCAATCTTTGGAAACAGTACTACGAGTACCACAGATATTATTGTCCAGAATGTTAATTTCTGAAGGTTTAATCTGAAAGTGCCAATCTTGGTTGACACTAGAGTTTATTGGAAAAACCTGACAAAGAAACACAATAATCTGGACCAGCGCATAACAATGAATTCTGGTACTTTCTAACTTACCCAGCAGAGATGCAGGAGACTTTGTCTCAAACTGTTAGCAGAAGAGCAAATGAAAATTAAAATGGGGAGAAACCAAATGTAGCACTGTTGCTTCACAGTGCCAGGATCCCAGGTTCAATTCCTGGCTTGGGTCACTGTGTGCGCAGAGTCTGCACGTTCTTCCTGTCTGCGTGGGCTTCCTCCGGGGTGCTCCAGTTTTCTCCCAGAAGTCTTGAAAAACGTGCTGTTAGGTAATTTGGACATTCTGACTTTTCCCTCCCAGTGTACCCAAACGGGCGCCGGAATGTGGCGACTGGGGGCTTTTCACAGTAACTTCATTGCAGTGTTAATGTAAGCCTACTTGTGACAATAAAGATTATAATTTAAATCCTGGAGCTTTATACAAAGCAGTAACAGGACACCAGTGTGGCCGCTTGCCCTGTTTCAGGTCATTTCCCCAGCACTGTTCTTTTATGGTTTGTGAAGGGTGAAGAATGAAGAAAAATGGTAATTCGAGTAACAGAGACAGTAAACAATGGTTAGGCAGGTTTATGAGTTGTACTGCATGGAGGAAATGAGTGATATGGGGAGAAAAGCAGCAGAACATTCAAATAAAAATTTTTTTTCCACATTTACAGCAAATTTCAGTAAAGCCAAACAATAGTATAGTTATATATTCCTTAAAAAGAATTACATTTCATGCCACAAGTGTGCAAATAAAATATAACTGTTAGTTTGTTTTATTAACACTAATGTTAGGAAATAGTTATAGCTGGTGTTTAAAACACTGATGTGTCGTACAGTTGTGAACTCAGGGGAAACAAGAAAGCATGCCTATTTTCCTCGATGATTAACGACCCAGTAAATAATTGCATTCTCAGAAAGCACAAGCTGTCCCTATGGTTTCAACAACAACAACATAGTCATATGGCACCTTTAACATAATGAATTGTCCCAAGATGTTTCACAGTGGCATTAAAAAACAAAACACTGAGCCATAATAAGGAGATACTAAGCCAGATAGAATTGGAGGAGCTCAAATACCTTGGGGAGGATATGGACTTCCGGTGGCAATCGCGAACCGAGTGGCCGCAGCAAAGAGGCTCCTGCAGATCCACAAATCGTGGCTTTTTTCGGGGGTTTTCCCGGTGGGGATTTAAAAAAAAATTTTAAGTCCCGCAAAATCTCCCTTGCCCTGCCCAGACGCCAAAGCTCCGTTCCACGGAGCTAAGAGGAAAAAAAAGAGGAGAGACTGGTCCCGGTGTGCTGCACGTGGAGGAGGAGTGGGGATCGCAACAAGAAACTGCCTGAAAGTCAGAGCACGGAGAGGATAAGACAAAAACAAAATAATGATTTTTTTTATTCAACCTTTTTTGTTCCTCTCCTGAAAACTTTAAAAAAAAAAGTTTTCTAAAAAAAAAAATTCCTTTTTATAAAAAAAAAATCATTTGGAAAAAGAGAAAAAACCCTTTTAAAAAGGATTTTTTTTAATATAAAAAGGAAATTTTTTTTAGAAAGCTTTTTTAAAAAAAGTTTTAAAAACTTTAGTATAGTTATATACTAAACTATTGGTTTTTTTTCTTTGGGGGGGAAAAAAAGATTTTATTTTTCGCACCAAAGCTCAGGAAAAACTCAGGGGAGAGGGAGCGCCTGGCACAAAGAGGGGGGGGGGGACAGGGCAGAAGGGGGGTGGGGGGGGGGGGAAGAACACAGGAGGGGGGGGGGACAGAGGAACAGGGGCCGGGGGAGAGGAGTGGGGGGTGGGAAGAGTGGAGAACAAAAGAGAAACAAAGAGAAGGGTGAGGTAGATAAGCAGCATGAACACAGGCCTCGGCAGGTATGGAGCAGGGCGAGGAACCAAGATGGCGCCACAAACAGCCACTCGGGAGGGCTTCAGGGAGACCCTGGAGTGCAGGGGCGCAACCACGTGGCGTACACATAGCTGGTGGCCATGTTGGGTGCCCCCTGGACAAAAGGAAACCCTGGAGCCCGACCTCATGACGAGAGCGGCGACCGCGGCCATTTTGGACGGCCCCCTAACGAAGGGAAACCCCGGAGTGCAGGGGCGCGACCACCAGGTAAGTATGGGTGATCCCGCAGGACCGGGGGTCGGAAACCCCCACCAGGATTGTTACCTGGAATGTAAGGGGACTCAACGGTCCGGTGAAAAGATCCAGAGTCTTCACCCACCTAAGAAGCCTAAAAGCAGACATAATCTACCTACCTGAGGGAGAAAGACCGACTGCTGGAAGAAAGGGCTGGGTGGGACAGACATAGGGCAACACGGTAGCATTGTGGATAGCACAATTGCTTCACAGCTCCAGGGTCCCAGGTTCGATTCCGGCTTGGGTCACTGTCTGTGCGGAGTCTGCACATCCTCCCCGTGTGTGCGTGGGTTTCCTCCGGGTGCTTCGGTTTCCTCCCACAGTCCAAAGATGTGCAGGTTAGGTGGATTGGTCATGCTAAATTGTCCTTAGTGTCCAAAATTGCCCTTAGTGTTGGGTGGGGTTACTGGGTAATGGGGATAGGGTGGGGGTGTTGACCTTGGGTAGGGTGCTCTTTCCAAGAGCCGGTGCAGTCTCGATGGGCCGAATGGCCTCCTTCTGCACTGTAAATTCTATGTCTATACCACTCATGCTACGGGACAAGGGCTACAGGGGTAGCAATATTAATTAGCAAGAGGACGAGGTTTACAGAAACCAAGATAGTTACGGACCCAGGGGGACGGTACGTCATGGTCAGCGGTGTCCTGGAAGGGGCACCAGTCGTACTGGTAAATGTGTATGCCCCCAACTGGGGTGACACAGAATTCATAAAGAAGACCATGGCAGAAATCCCCGACCTTGACACACGGCGACTGGTCATGGGGGGGCGACTTCAACTGTGTACATGACCCACTGACCGACCGATCAAACCCCAGAGCAGGGAAAAAGACTGGCATGGCTAGGGAACTAGGAGCATTTATGGAGCAGATGGGGTGGTGGACCCATGGAGGTTCCTGTACCCGGGAGAGAAGGTATTTTCATACTTCTCACAAGTACACAAGGTATACACCCGTATCGACTTCTTTGCAGTGGGGAAATCGGTGCTTCCAGGGATCACGGGAACGGAGTACTCCGCGATCGTTATCTCTGACCATGCTCCACACTATATGGATGTGAGGTTGGAGGCAGGCCAGCCCAGTGCCCTATACGGAGGCTGGATTCGGACCTCCTGGCCGACAAGGCCTTCTGTCAAAAAACATTGCGGGCCATAGGCGATTACGTTAGTAACAACCAAAACGGGGAGGTCTCACCCTCCACGTTCTGGGAGGCACTGAAGGCCGTGATTAGAGGAGAGATCATAGCCTACAAGACAAGCAGAGATAGGGAAGAGAGGGTGGCCAGGCAACAACTGGTGGACTCCATCCTGGAAGTCGACAGAAAATATTCCGAGGCCCCGACCGTAGAGCTGCTGGCAGAGAGAAAAAAGCTGCAAATGGACTTTAACCTGCTATCCACTAGGAAAGCAGTGTACCAACTCCGCCACACACGGGGGAGCTTCTACGAACACGGAGACAAGGCTGGCCGCCTATTGGCTCACCAGCTGAGAATGCAGGTAGCCATAAGGGAAATAGCGCAGGTAAAGGATAGCAGAGGCTGACTGATAACAGAACCAAAGGAGATCAATCAGGCATTTGAGACCTTCTACCGGGGACTGTACGCCTCCGAGCGCCCCAACGGGGTGCAAGGATGAAACAGTTCCCAGATGGACTGGAACTACCAGTTGTGGGGGATAACAAGGGGGGGGGCTGGAAGCACCAATAGACCTGGGAGAAAACATGGCGAGAATCAGCTCCATGCAGGCGGGGAAGGCACCGGGACCTTCTACAAAAAATTTGCACCAGTCCTGGCCCCACACTTAAGGGACATGTTCGCGGACTCACTGGCAAGGGGCATCCTACCCCCCACGCTAGCGCAGGCCACAATTTCACTGTTACCCAAAAAAGATAAATACCTGACGGAATGTGGATCATACAGACCCATTTCACTGCTGAGCGTGGATGCGAAAATACTCGCAAAGGTCCTGGCCAAAAGGCTGGAGGGCTGTGTACCAGAGGTGGTTGCAGAGGACCAAACCGGCTTTGTCAAGTGTAGGCAGCTCACAGCGAACAACAGGTGGCTGCTGAACGTAATAATGACTCCTTCTGGGGAGAGAACACCAGAGGTGATCGTCTCCCTGGACGCAGAAAAGACCTTCGACAGTCGAATGGAAATACCTCCTCGAGGTCCTGGAACGGTTTGGGCTAGGAGCGGGGTTCACCGCCTGGATGACGCTCCTGTGCAACGCTCCCAAAGCGAGCGTCCGAACTAACACCACCAGCTCTGAATACTCCCAGCTGCAGAGAGGAACAAGGCAGGGCTGCCCCCTGTCCCCCACTCTTGTTCGTGCTAGCGATCGAACCCCTGGCGATAGCCCTGTGGGATGCAAAAAGCTGGAAGGGAATCCGGAGAGGGGGTGGGGGGTGGGGGGGGGGGGGGGGGGGGGGGGTGGGGGGGGTGGTAAGAACCCGAGAATTCCCGAACAGACACTGCAAAGAAGGAAAATCAAAGGGGGCTTGGCCTTA
Organism: Scyliorhinus torazame; assembly: GCF_047496885.1. Lineage (NCBI taxonomy): Eukaryota > Metazoa > Chordata > Chondrichthyes > Carcharhiniformes > Scyliorhinidae > Scyliorhinus > Scyliorhinus torazame. Next base: position 190,325,520 of record NC_092714.1, on the reverse strand, counting down.
CCAAACCTACAATACTACCACTGGGCAGCAACGGCAGAAAGAGTGAGGGGATGGGTACAAGAACCCGACACAGATTTGGTACAAATGGAGGAGGCATCCTGTAAAGGAACGACCCTCCGGGCCCTGGCCATAGCAGCACTCCCATCCTCCGCAACAAGATACCAGCCCAGTGGTAGTGGCCACGCTGAGAACGTGGACCCAACTGAGACAACACTTCGGGATAGCCAAAAAGTCCCCCATAGCTCCCATATGCAGCAATCACAGATACCCCCCCAGCCATACTGGATACCACCTTCAAAAGATGGGAGGCAGGACGGGGGTACATTGACGGTCGGGGTCTTCTACATAGGGCACAGACTTGCGACACTAGACGAACTGACGAGGAAGTGGAGGCTAGCAAAAGGACAGGAAATGAGACACCTCCAAATAAAACACTTCCTCCACAAAGAGACAGTGGGGTACCCTGGGGCCCCAGAAGCCACACTACTAGAAGACCTGATAGGCACAAGCAACGAGAAGGGGGGGCTATGTGGGAAAATATACAGACAGCTACTGGACAGAGCCCGGACTCCACTGGACAAAACCAGACAAAAATGGGAGTACAAACTGGGGACAGAGGTAGGATGGGGAGTCTGGAGCGAAGCACTGAACAGGGTGAACTCCACCTCCTCCTGCGCAAGGCTAAGCCTAATGCAGCTCAAAGTGGTGCACCGAGCGCACCTGACCAGAACCCGAATGAGCAGGTTCTTCCCGGAGGTGGAGGACAAATGTGAGCGGTGCCAGAGGGGCCCGGCCAACCACACCCACATGTTTTCGGCTTGCACCAAGCTTGCTGGGTTCGGGACAGCCTTCTCCAAGGCAATGTCCAAGATTGTGGGGGTGAGGGTGAAGCCATGCCCAATAGTGGCAATCTTCGGGGTATCGGAGCAGCCAGAGTTACACATGGGGAAAGGGGCCAACGTCCTCGCTTTCGCTTCCCTAATTGCCCGCCGGAGAATCCTGCTCGGCTGGCGATCGGCAGCACCATCTGCAGCTGCAGACTGACTCTCTGACCTTTCGGAATTTCTTCACCTGGAGAAGATTAAGTACACCACCCGAGGGTCAGAGGAAGGCTTCCTGGATACTTGCGGGCAGTTTGTTGGTCTGTTCCAAAACCTATAGCAACAAGGAGTAACCTAATAAGAATTGGATGTCCTCAAGTTTAGAGGGTAGAATGTGGGAGACCAGCCAAGAGCGAGTTAGAATAGTGAAGCCTGGACTTCCGGTGGTGCCCTTGGAGCGAATGATTGCATATTAGGTGGATTCTGTCAGAGGTTAGTTTTTTGGTCCCTTTCGCCCGTTTTGCAGGATGTTACACAGATGGGAAACGAAGGATCAGTGAGAGCTAGTGCCGAGGTGCGACAGAGGAAAAGATGGCGGAGAGCTCTGTGGCGTTGTTGCCCGTACAGTGGTATACGGAGTAGCTACTGGTGTTCTTAACGGCCAAATTCAAGCAGCAGAGGAAGGACACCTCAGAAGACTTGGCTAAGGTGGCAGAGATGATATGGGCTGCTCTAGAGCGAGTAGAGCAGAGGTCGGAGGCGTAGCATGCATCCCTCCAGAAGGTGGAGTCATCGGGGCCAACCATGAGTGTTTGGGCTCCCTGGAAGCTGAATTGCTGATGGTGGCAGAGGGCCAGAAGTTGTTACGGGAGAAGGTGAACGACCTGGAGAATTGCTCGAGGAGGCAGAATCGCAGGATTGTGGGGTTGCCAGAGGGGATCGAAGGGACGCAGGCCACAAAATATGTGGCTCACATTTTCGAGAAGCTGGTGGGGAGGGGGTCTTTGACCAACCTCCTGAAGTGGACCGGGCGCAAAGGTCAATGAGGAGGCGGCCGAAAGCGTGAGAGCTGCCGAGGGCGAGCATTTGCGGCTACACTGCTATTTGGACAAGGAGAAGTTTCTACGCTGGGCGAAGGAGCCGAGAGAGTGTACCCGGGAAAGTCATGCGGTATACATTTACCAGGACTTGGGAGCAGAGCTGACCAAACAGCGGGCCAGGTTGAATACGGTCAAGGAAAGCCCTCTTCAGGATCAAAGTGCGGTTCAGGATGTTGTACCCTGCTCATTTATGGGTCACACGAGGGACAGGAACATCATTTTGATATGCCGCAGGAGGCGAGTAAGTTCCTAAGGAACCATGGACTGGAACTCATGAGAGCGTGGGAACTTGGGCGGATACGCCTGTGAAATGGATTGGAGGTGCTGTACGCAGGAAGGGAGGGGAACTGTTTATGTTTGTGTCGGGTTATTATGTTTGGCGTGGTTTACAAGTACCTACTGGGGTTAATTAGTTGTTTGTGTTAAGGAATAACTGTTGTAACTTCTTATTCTCCCTGCATTGGGAGCAATATTTGATGTATATTATCATGTGGAGTCCTTGGTGGGCAGCATTGAGGAGGGGAGGGAGGGGAGGAGGGGATGAAGAACGGGAGGGCACAGAGGTTGGGTCGGGCAGAGGGGGTGGATGGGGACCTTGGGAGGGAAGAAGCGGTTGCCTCAGGTGGTGGTCACCCAGCTAGCAGGTAGGCTAGATAATGGAAGCAAAGGGACGAGTGGCTGAAAGAGAGGGAGGGAAGGTGGGGTGCTTGGGAGGGGGATGGTTTTCTTTGTTTGTGACTGGAGGGGGTTGGTGAGTGTTTGGATTGGGGGAAGGGATGCGTTGCTCACGTGGAAGGTGCTGGTGTGACACAGTTGGTTAGAGGGGAATGGCTGCCATCATCTGGAGAAGGCCCTTAAGCAGTGGATATGGCTGATCGGGCTGGGGGGCACGGAGCCCTCCAACCAGGCTGATCACCTGGAATGTTAGGGGACTGAATGGGCCGATCAGGAGGTCCTGCATCTTTGCGCACTTAAAGAGCTTGAAGGCAGATGTGGTGTTCATGTGACTCATTTAAAAATTGCAGATCAAACCAGGTTGAGAAAAGGTGGGTGGGGCAACGGTTTCTCTCAGGGCTGGGTATGAAGAATAAGGAGGTAGTGGTGCTGGTGAGTAAGAGGGTGGCGTTCTCAGCTGGTAGTATTGTGGCAGATCTGGGGGGCAAATGTATGCTGGTGAGCGGGAGGTTGGAGGGAGTACTCATGATGCTGGTGAATATGCCCCCAACTGAGACGGTGTGGTATCCGTGAAAAAGGTGATCCAAACGTGGATCAGTCGTGTCCCAAGTCCCTGAAGGTGTCGGCAATAGTGATGGAATTGTTGGGATTTATGGAGTGAATGGGAGGGGTGGACCTGTGGCAGTTGGGAGGCTGGCGGCGAAGGAATTCTAATTTTTTTCACATGTTCCGGGTATATTCTCAGATCGATTTTTTTGTGCTGGATAAGAGGCTGCTGGCAGGGGTGGTTGTGATGGAATATGCGGCGATCGTAGTTTCAGATCACACGCAACACTTGGTTGCGAGTGGAAAGAGGGGGTTCCCTGCGGCTACAGTGGAGGTTGAGGGTTGATAAGAGGATCTGTGAAAGGATAGGGGTGGCTTTACGGACTTATGTGGAGTTAAATAAGACAGAAAAGGTCTCCGCCTCCGTAGTGTGGGATGTGTCGAAGGCGGTAATCAGGAGGGAGTTTATGCTGATCCAGGCGCATAATTGGCGGCACGGTAGCACATAGTTGCTTCACAGCTCCAGGGTCCCAGGTTCGATTCCCGGCTTGGGTCACTGTCTGTGTGGAGTCTGCACGTTCTCCCCGTGTGTGCGTGGGTTTCCTCTGGGTGCTCCGGTGTCCTCCCACAGTCCAAAGATGTGCAGGTTAGGTGAATTGGCCATGCTAAATTGCCCTCAGTGTCCAAAAAGGTTGGGTGAGGTTACTGGCTTACGGGGAGAGGGTGGAGATGTGGGCTTGGGTGGGGTGCTCTTCCCAAGGGCCGATGCAGTCCCGAATGGCCCATTTTTACCTCAAAGCTCATATTCAGCAGTAAAAGTACAACAATTAATTTTTTTAAAGTAACTCACTGCTCGGAGATTGATATCCACACCCGCATTTATTAGCATGCGTGCCATGTTTTCTTTGCCGTGTTTCGCTGCCCAGTGTAAAGCCGTCTGCCAAAAAATAAAAATTATACATCAAAAACATGCAAATTAGATATAACTGAAAAAGAAGGATTCCAAATCAAAATGTTTACCTCAATTTTTTTTGTTTTAAAAAGCTTCTCCCCTCCCCTAGATAAAATGATTTACATTATTACATATGGAACAACTATCTGGTGGGTCTGTCCTTAGCGCATGGTACTGAATCAAACAGTTATAGACCTTCTTCAGTTAGTTTTGCAATGCTTCATATTGTAATACACAACCTTCTTCTGGTAAAAATGAAAAAACCTTTTCTGGGCCAATTTTTAAACTTGGCAGACACAGTGCTTCACTTCACTCAATAACCATGCTATTGGAATCCAATTATCTTCATTTCTAAAGGATGCATTTTTCTATTTTGCAACAATCAATTTTGAAATTAATAATGCAAGTACCAGAATAACATATATATCAGTTACACAGTCAGCTGTCCACAATGATGTGACAAAGTGAAGGATATATTCTTCAGACATTATATTGCAGAATTAGCATGCCCTGAATGTGTTTTACCTATGTCTACAGGCTAACACTGCAGCCTGTAAAACCACGCAGCCATGGGTAGGTTTGATTACTTCTCTCTCGGAATTTCCCTAGTTCTTACTAAACACCTTCAAAGCAGTTTGAAAAAAATGGACTGATTTTGCTGCTGCATACTTGGTGTATCATTCACTGCGCCTGAACTAAATTTGGCAGGGATATGAGCAAATCTCTTGAGTAAGAGAAGTCAAGGTGCATTAACAAAGCTGATTGTTTAGGAAGTTACTGTAAGCTACCATTTTTTTCTCCAATTTGTTAACTCTGGGGCAATTCTGAAGATGCAGAACTGTAATTTTGCTGCTGTTCAATGGCCAATCCACCTAACCTGCACATCTAGAACTAAGACATTCTTATCATGGGCTGGAATAAGGGATAAGGGTTGAAAACATTTTCCTTCCATTCTACACTCACCCCACTTGAAGATTCAGGAAAAATTGCACCCAAAAACAAAGCTGGAATTGAGTGTCAGCACTCCACCTGCGTTGAAATGTTTTTTTCCCTCTGCTTTACTGATGGAAAGCACAAATCCCATAATGCTCATTTTTCTCAACTGTTTACACTTACAGTATGTTCATCATGTTTAGTTTGCTGCCAATTATTGTGAATTGCGGTGGCACTGTTGACAACGAAACAGAAAGGTGATTGATGTTAAAAGTTTAAGCTGCAATCCCAAAAGTCTTTTCAGCCTTTATAATATAGTAAGAAGTCTTACAACACCAGGTTAAAGTCCAACATGTTTGTTTCAAACACTAGCTTTCGGAGCACTGCTCCTTCCTCAGGTGAATGAAGAGATATCATTCACCTGAGGAAAGAGCAGTGCTCCGAAAGCTAGTGTTTGAAACAAACATGTTGGACTTTAACCTGGTGTTGTAAGACTTCTTACTGTGCTCACCCCAGTCCAACGCCGGCATCGCCACATCATTTATAATATAGAATTTTGTGGGGAATAAAATCCACCTACATTTATTTTCAGACAATGGCAAGGCACTCATTTAAATTGTTACTGTGGTCCCCAGCGTGACAACTGATGGGGACCACAACAGATTTGAAGTTCTTTTTAAAAATTAGGTACCAGCCTCGACGTAGTGATAGCACTTTAAGAAAAAAATTTAGAGTACCGAATTATTTTTTTCCCCAATTGTGGCCAATCCACCTAAACTTTACATCTTTGGCTTGTGGGGGTGAAACCCACGCAGACACAGGGAGAATGTGCAAACTCCACAGACAGTGATCTGGGGCCGGGATTAAACCTGGGTCCTCAGCGCCATAGACCGTAGTGCTAACCACTGCGCCATGCAGTCCCGTGGTAGCACTTTCAGCCCCACTCCAAAACATTGAGCACATAATCCAGGCTGATATGCGAGTGCAGCACTGAAGGGGTGGTGCACTGTTGACGCTACTGTCTTCCAGGTGAAAAGATAAACTGCCCTCTCAGGTGGGAGTAAAAGATTTAATAGCACTAATAAAAGCAGATCCGGTAAGTTCTCCCTAGTGTCCTGGCTAATATATGTAAATTGGCATCTGTCTGTCTCAAGAGATGATGGACTGCACCGGGGTTTCTTCCGTATTGAACATTATCTGTTATGGCTGCAGAGGCCAATACGCGAGTGGCAGTCTCTGCAGCTGATGGATGAATGGTGTTTGCCAGACGTTGACTGATATTGGTTCCTTCTGAGGGGCTGTGCTTTCTGCCATCTGGTTATTTATTTTGTCCTCTGTTTTCTTCCATGGTCTTCCTGACTGCTGGTTCCCAGGTACTCCAATCAGCAGCCATGACTTCCAATGCATGGACTCGGATCCTGGTCAACTTGAAGTCTCGCTTACAGACATCCGTATATCACAGACATAGAGCATGTCTTTGGGGGTGTGGCTATAATCCATTCAGCTTACATGACCTAGCCAACAGAATCACAACTGATTAGAGGACAAACATGCTGGGAATCCCTGAATCCGGTGTACTTTCAGTATTCTGTTGCCAGGGGATGTCCAATATTTGTCTGAGGCAGCAGAAGTGGCACTTGTATCCTTTAACTAACACCACTAAAAAAGTTATCTAGTGATTTTCACATTACCATTGTGGGATCTTGCTGTGTACATATGGTCAGCTGCGTTTACTGCATTATAACTGAGTACATTTTGAAGTTCCTCATTGGCTGCAAAGTACTTTTGGATTTCCTGAGATCACGAAAGACACTATATAAATGAATGTTCTTTAGTTCTGAAATAAAAGTTCAATGTTACTCACTAGCTTCTGGATAGTTCAATAAATTCATACAGGGAGTAGCTGAATCGTATAGATGGCAATATCCTGAAGTTTGATCCATAACCTGGCTGAGTTTAGTGCCTTAAGCCTGTGCCCCAGCCTTCCATCAGCCCAACTCTGGATCGGAAAAGTCAGTAAGTGTTCTGGCTCCTGATCATTATTACTGGACATGGATGTTGGGTGAGAGCAGGATTGTGCTTAGTTGTAATGTCCCTCTTACTTTTCTTTTTTGAAATAAATTTAGAGTACCCAATTCATTTTTTCAATTAAGGGGCAATTTAGCGTGGCCAATCCACCTACCTGCACATTTTTGGGGTGTGGGGGCGAAACCCATGCAAACGCAGGGAGAATGCGCAAACTCCACATGGACAGTGACCCAGAGCCGGGATCGAACCTGGGACCTCGGCGCCGTGAGGCAGCAGTGCTAACCTCTGCGCCACCGTGCTGCCCTTGTATCCCTCTTACTTGAATAACGTTTTGACACTCTGAGTTAAGGTTCAAACATGAACAATCCTAGATTTGAGCAAGGTATCCTAGGAATCCTATGGAACTGGATCCCAGTATGGAGCTAATCATCAGCTCAGCAGAGAAGGAAAAAAATGTCAATACCAACAATAATCAGCAGCAAAGAAAAGAAAACATTTGCAAAACCAACATATATTCCCCTTCATCAAAAATTAATGTATTTTCTCTTCTCAGATGATAACGTACCTGTTGACTATTTCCATCTGCAGTTTATAAATCACAGGTTTCATGTCCTACGTATTTGCAATGTAGCAAATGGACAAAGCCAGGTTATAGACATTTATTGAATAGGAATTGTATTTGCTGTGAAATAAAATACAACTTCAAGGAAAATTTGCCGCCAAACCCTTTGTTTAACACAGTTCTAATTCTACTAAGCTTGAGACGACGACTATTCTTCAGACCTGCAAATAGTTAAAGCAATTTGTTTTTAAACTTTACCTTAAAATAGACCCACAGTTTAAGTGCTATGCTGAAATGACATGATCTTTTTTAACATGGATCATGGATATGTCCTTGATGATCCGGAGAAATGTGTCAGCCTAATACTACCTGATCAGCGTATTTTTTCCCTGGAGCCCCTGTGTTTGCAGCACACCGTCTGTTTCATTCTGGAAAATTCGCTGAATTTGCCAGCTGCACGAGGAGTGTATGTACAACATTTCCTGCCAATTTGGCCAGGCTAATTGCAAAACAACAAACCAAACGTGCCTCAAATGAAGCCAAGGTGTAAGTGCCTGTCAGGGCTGATGATTGATGATGCTTGCTGCGACCCATCGGCTGTGCTGAACAGGGGCCTAGTTATGCTCTCACCAAAATCCTACTCGGTGGGAATGTCACAACTGAAGCTTAATATTTATGTTAAAAATGATTTTAGTGAAAGAAAGAAAACCAGAGTAATTGCAATAGGCTCATTAGACACCTGGGAGAAGGAACTTCCACGAGAAGTCAATTTATTTTCATGAGACAGTATTATTACCACCTCATTATAATTGAGCAGCTTTTCAGATTGTCTCCTCATAATCTAAACATTCAATTTAGACAATACATGCCTGGTTTTGGATAGTAATTTGTAGCAGTTTGTAGAGGTAAAGAAGCTCTGATGTGTGCAGCAAAGACATCAATAAGACTGGCATTTTTCTGACTAATGTACAGGTTTATTTATCTACAGACCTTTTTTGGTATGCACATATTATACACGTACATAAATAAAAGTCATCAGTTCTAAAAGCGATATTCTCATAAAATTTACAGTGCAGAAGGAGGCCATTGGGCCCATCGAGTCTGCACCGGCTCTTGGAAAGAGCACCCTACCCAAGGTCAACACCTCCACCCTATCCCCATAACCCAGTAACCCCACCCAACACTAAGGGCAATGTTGGACTCTTGGGCAATTTAGCATGGCCAATCCACCTAACCTGCACATCTTTGGACTGTGGGAGGAAACCGGAGCACCCGGAGGAAACCCACGCACACACGGGAAGGATGTGCAGACTCCGCACACAGTGACCCAAGCCGGAATCGAACCTGGGATCCTGGAGCTGTGAAGCAATTGTGCTATCCACAATGCTACCGTGCTACCTATATTCTCTTCTCATTGAAGTCTTTGAGGTTTTCCCTTACACCCTTGATGGATTTACCTGGTTAGAGCCTAATTTCCATTAGCCCATCTGCCAGAGTCAGCAGCAAGGTGGCTCCATGCTTGGTGTGGGAAGGCAGTGGCAGGCAGAAGACAGACAAGTTGACTGGGCTACTCATAGACCACCTTGTGGCTAGTTATAAGCAGGCATCAACAGAAATTTAAAAATATATAATGGATAATTCTGCATTCACACACTAGCAGTGGTGGGGCGTGGTGAACAGGGGGTGCTGTGCTTTCAGGAAGCATCAGAACATCGGTCAGGGAATCAGAGCAAGGACTCTACATCTCAAATCTGTGCACCTTGCAAGAAGTATGGCTTCCACTGCTGGTGCCAGATCAAAGAATTATCCCTTTAGATGAATGCTGAATGAGGAATGAAATGAATGTATTCTCAGATTGGAGAAATATACAAATCCCATCAATTTTTCACACTCAATAAAAATATTTTCTTGAAGAAAACTCAGAAATATACTTCTAGACCCAAGTAAATTTTCAAAAAATGTAATCAAGGTTTTTCAAAATTCTCATTGTTATTCAGCTTTGTAAATGCCAATACGCTAGGGGAAGTGTCAGGTAAGTAGTAATGCCATTGCTCTGTAGACATGGGTTCAAATCCCACCATTGCAGATCAATAAATCTGGAATTTAAAAAATGCCCAATAGTGAACACAAAACCATTGACAATTGTCGTAAAAACCCTTCTGGTTCATTCATGTCCTTGAGGAAAGCCAATCTGCCGACATTGCCTGGTCTGGCCTACATGTGAATCAGGGTCACAGCAATGTGGCTGACTCTGAAATGGCCTAGCAAGTCACTGAGTTGTATCAAACTGTGACAAAGTTTAAAATGAATGAGACTGGACAGACTAACTGGCATCAAACTAAGCACCGGAAATGACAAACGCAAACCCAGACCTGTCAAGCCTGCAAAGTCCTGCTTACTAAAATTTGGGGATCTTTGCTAAAATTGAGAGAGCTGACTCAGACTAGTCAAACACCAGCCTGACATAGTCATACCCACAGAATCATGCCTCACAGAGGTCCTAGACACCACGTGTCCCACTGACAGGACAGACAGACCCACATAGGTGATCTCAGAGTGGTACACAGTCGGGAAGGAGCTCTCAGTATTGACTCTGAAGCTCAAACATGGGCAAAGAAACCTCTTGCTTGTTACCACCTACCCCCCCTCAACCGAAGTACTCCATCATCTTCAGCACCAATTGGAGGATGCACCGAGGGCAAGTGCAGAGAATGTACTCGAGGTGGGGGACTTCAATGCCCATCACCAAGAGTGGTTCAGTAGCACCATGATTGACTGAGCTGGACGAGTCCTAAAGGACATAGTTGCTAGACAGAGCCTTCAGCAGAAGGTTAGGAAACAAAGGGAAAAACATCTTTGACCTCGTCCTAATTAATCTACCTGTTGCAGATGCATCTGTCTATGACAGTATCAGGGAAACAAAGGGAAACACATCCTTGACCTGGTCCTAATTAATCTACCTGTTGCAGCTGCATCTGTCTATGACAGCATTGTAGAAGTGACCACAGCACAGACCTTATGGAGATGGAAGTCCTGTCTTCACATTGAGGATACCATCCATCCTATTGTGTGGCACCAACATATCTATCCTATTCATCGTGCTAAATTGGGATGGATACAGGACAGATCTAGCAGCTGAATACTGGACACCCTTGAGGCATTGTGGACCATCAGCAGCAGAATTGTATACAACCAAAATCTGAAACCTCATGGCCCAACATTACCATCGAGCCAGGAGATTAACCCTGGTTCTATGAAGAGTGGAGGGCATGTCAGGAGCAGCACCAGCTATAGCTAAAAATGAAGTGTCAACCTGGTGAAGCTGTAACACAAGACTAATTGTATGTCAAAGGGCAGAAGCAACATGCAACTGACAGAGCTAAGCGATCCCACAACCAATGGATCATCTAAGCTCTGCAGTCATGCCATACCCAATCGTGAATGGTGGTGGACAATTAAACAATTCACTGGAGGAGGAAGCGCCACAAATATCCCCATCCTCAATGATGGGAGAGTCCAGTATATCAAGGTAAAAGTCAAGACTGAAGCATTTTCAGCCATCTTCAGCCAGTAATACCAAGTGGATAATCCATCTTGGCCTCCTATTGGAGGTCCCAGCATCACAGATGCTAATTCATTCCATATGATATTCAAAAAGTGCTGAAGATACGGGCCCCAACAACATTCAGGCAACTGGACTGCAGACTTGTGCTGAAGAATAGCTACACCCGGAGCCAAGTTGTTTCAGAATAGCAACAACACTGGAATCTATCCAGCAATGTGGAAAATTGCTCAGGTATGTCCTGTGCACAAAAAACAGAACAAATACGGCAGAATTACCACCCCATCAGCCTACTCTCAAACATCATTAAAGTGATGGAAATTATTCGAGAAAGTGCGATCAAGCAGCACTTACTCAGCAATAATCTTCTCACTGATACTCAGGTTAGGTTCTGTAAGGGACACGCAGCTCCTGACTTCATTATAGCCTGGCTTCAAACATGGACAAAAGAGCTGACCACAAAAGGTGACTGTCCTTGACATTATGGCATCAAGTGACTGAGTGTGGCATCAAGGAGCCCTAGCAAAATTGAAGTCAATGGGAATCAGGGGGAAAACTCTCCATTGGTTGGATTTATTCTTCGCACAAATATGGTTATGGTTATTGCAGGTCAATCATTTCAGTCCTGGGGATTTGTTGCATGAGTTCCTCAGTGTAGTGTCCTAGACCCAACCACCTTCAGCTGTTACGTCAATGAACTTCCCTCCATCAGAAGGTCAGAAGTGGGGATGTTTGCAGATGATTGCACAGCACCATTTGCAACTCTTCTGATACTGAAGTTGTCCTTGTCCATATGCAGCAAGACCTGGACAATATTCAGGCTTGGGCTGATAAGTAGCAAATAACATACATGCCACACAAATGCCAGGTAATAACCATGTCCAACAAGAGAGAACCTAACCATCACACCATTCAATGACATTGCCATATTTTATAGCTGAACTTAGCACTATTAGCAGCGTGTGGGTTACCATTGACTAGAAATTGAACTGGACCAGTCATATAAATACTATGGTTCCAAGAGCAGGTCAGAGGCTAGAAATGCTGCAGAGAGTAATTCACCTTTGGATTCCACTATCTACAAGGCACAAGTCAGGAGTCTGATGGATGAGTGCAGCTCCAACAACACTCGAGAAGCTCAACACCATCCAGGACAAAGCAGCCCGTTTGTTGGCACCCAATTCACTTTCTTAAACATCCACTCCCTCCACCATTAACGAACAGTGGTTGCAATGTATCCCACCTACAAGATTCAGTGCAGGAACTTATCAAGGCTCCTTTAACAATTAGGGGGTCACCCTTTTGGACAAAGATGAGGAGAATTATTTTCTGAGGGTTCTGCAACTTTGGACCTTTCTGCCTCAGAACCTGGTGAAAGTGGGGTCACTGAATTTCTTTAATGCAGAGATAGTAAAGACTCTTGTTAAGTTAAGGAAATCAAAAGTTATTGGGGGTAAATGGGGAATGTGGAACTCAACACAAAGATCGGCATTGATCTTACTGAATGGGGGCAGCACGCTGCTGCAGTGGTTAACACTGCTGCCTCACGGTGCTGAAGACTTGGGTTCGATCCTGGCCCACTGTCTGTGTTGAGTTTGTACATTCTCCCAGTGCATGCGTGGGTCTCACCCCACAATTCAAAGATGTGCAGGGTAGGTAGATTGACCATGCTAAATTGTTCCTTAATTGGAAAAATAAATAAATAAAATTGATTTTATTGAATGGCACAGCAGCCTCGGTGAGGCCGAGTGATCTACCTCTGCTCCTATTTCATAAGTTCCTATGACAGTACCTTCCTAACCAGTGGCCTTTACCAGCCAGAAGGACTAACGGGTCCTTTTTAATCAAAGGTAGCTTCGGATGCTTTAAGCTCTCAAATTTGCATGAAGTATTTGGTCTATCTGGTTTCGGTTTGTTTGTACGTCTATCTGAGGAATAGATTTGTTTGTATGTATGTCTAGTTGAGAAATAGAATTACATGGATGGCAAGATTTTGTTACGATATTCTTTATATGTCAAATGTTGGGCACTGAACAGGACTTTATATTTCCACACTAATATCCGCATCAAAAGGATCAGTTAGTCTGAACCTGCTCTGTCACTGCACCATTCCTTCAATTTCCACGAAAAATGGAAGTAGGCCATTTAACCTCTCGAGTCTGTTCCGCCTTTCATCAAGATCATGGCTAATCCTTTGCACCCAAAGGAAATTCACGCAGACATGGGGAGAAATTGCAAACTCTGCGCATTCACCCAAGGCCGGAATCGTCCTGGGTCCCTGGCGCAGTGAGGCAGCAGTGCTAACTACTGTGCCACCCTGTGCCGTAGGTTTGCGGGTTGAGGCAAGGTGAATATTCAATAATCACTCAGTTCACTCCATCAGTTTTATTATTTGTCAGCATAAACTTCTCTTACTTGGTCGTACTCTCAATATCGGATCAAGCAGATTCAAGCCCCACACTAGAACTTGACTGCATAATCGAGGGTAAACACCACTGCAGTACTCAGTACGAGTGGTTAAACCAAGTTTCCATTTGCCTGCTTCAGCAGAAAGTAGGGATTTATCCCAGAGGTCTTGACAAACACTGCACTCTCAATCAACACCTTTGGAATGTGGCGACAAGGGGCTTTTCACAGTAACTTCATTGCAGTGTTAATGTAAGCCTACTTGTGACAATAAAGATCTAAAAAGAAACAAACAATCTCATCACAACACAGCTGACACAGAATGACAGCTGAGTTTGCCTATATAACAAGCCATTGCATTCCAAAAGTAATTCATTGTGTTAAACTAGTTCAACATAACGGGGAACCATATGAAAATATCAAATAGCTGCATTCAGAACCAAATACCAAGTACCTTGGAGATGAGATCACCAGACAGCTCGGATTGTGGGATGGATTTGCAGGTTGAGGATAGGTGGGAAATCAGAAATGTTCCTATCCATAATCACTCAGTTCACTACACCAGAAAACACAAGCTCATCCCATATTTGCATTAAATTTAATCTGAGTGTTTGGCAGATGAAACAATACAAGAGCCTCAGAAAGAACAAAGTTGGTGGCAATCACATATGCCAGAGCTCTGAAACAGGGTTAGCTGGCTTGAACTAAGCAAGTTTTTCATTAAAACAAATACAGGAATCTGCCATTTGATTTTTAAAAAAAAATTAATATCACCTAGGATATAAGTGTTATGCAAAATATTTCAGAAAATTCCATAACAGAACTTATTTAGGTTAGATTTCTGACTCAATCATCCAATTGACTTTTATCATTATCGCCAGGGACCACACCTTTGATCAAGGTGAAAACATATAGGACTTTTAACCCAAAGAAATAAGAATACTGTAATTAACACTGGAAAATATTTGCGTGCCACTTGAATTGAGAAAACTCTGCTTTGGCACTCACTCACATCTATGACCACACTCAGGCTTCTAAGCGCTTACATGACAATTTTTGAAAACCTAAGTACAATTTGAGGTCAAAGGCAGACAGGAACAAAAGGAAAGGAATCCTGTTTACAAACTCTTAGCAGTTTACTCTACAAATTCAGAATTGCTTCAGCAGTTTACTCTACAAATTCAGAATTGCTTCCACATCTGACAATTCTGCGATTAAAGAAGTTGGTCAGTTCTAACAGACAGTTAAAGCTATTTGTCACGAGCCGTGCCCCTTTTTTAACCACACTGAAAGAAGAAATTCTGCTTTAAATTAATTATATTACATTTCTTTGGTCTCTAGATTTTGGGATTTCAATTGCAGGCTGGTAAGTCACTGCACCATTAACTTCAAAATTTATCTGACCTGGAACCATTTAACATTGTCCTCCAAATTCTCTTACTCTTCCCCCTCTATGTAAAGTCTATTCTGAATTTCCAAATTGGCTTGGTTCACAGTGCAAAGGGGTAGAGAGCCCTTTAGTAAACTGCACACTGTAAATCCTTTTGGCTTGTGGTTTCATAATTATTGTTGAATTACTGAATCGCTGATAGTTTCACTTAACAGACAGTAGGTGAAATTAATGGTTCGCTGAAGAATTTAAATTGGTTTCATAATTGGCCAAACAAATAACATGTAATGTCAACAATTGTAAAGTATTAGACAGTGGCAAAATCTGAGATGTTATGCACCCAACTAAAGAAGAATAATCAAACAATACTAGATATGGGAGTAATATTAGATTTATCAATTTTATTGTTCAATTGTTCAATGTGGTGATATAAATAGCAATGCAAAAAGGCGAACATAATAATGGAACGTACAGCCAGAACAGCAAAATGTACAGAGAGATCCGCACAGGATTTCTAATGATATTCACACAACACCCGGATGTCGCCAAGCTACAAAAAAGATGTACTGGGGAAAGTTTAACATCTCATTTGAAGGATAAAGACATTTGTGGGCATTTAAACTGCAATTGAATGCTAGGCTGAGAGAATCAGAGTATGACCGAAACCTGCTTTGGTGGAATGTAAAAATTGCTCAGAACTAAACAAAAGACAGTATTTCGACTTTTCTTATCATTTCCCTTCATTAGCTATAAAATTTCTTAATTTGGGCAAAATAATACTTACAAACTATTGTAAAGCACCATAATTTCCATCAGTGAAGAGATGATCCACCATTCATGGATGAAAAGCAAATTGCAATTGATATGGGAGAGTAGAAAAAAAAAACATGAGTATCAAAATGAGCACAACATACAAATATATATTTCAATATTTACTCTGGATTTAAGTTTTTACATGTAAAAAAGTTTATGTGCTGCACAAAAGGTCTCAGTTAACAACTTGTATTTTCAAGATGTAATTATATACAGGCTCTAACTCACTGTAATCAACGCAAAAATTATCAAAAATAGCAGTACAGAAGAGGTTATTTTACTAGTTAGCACTCTTGGAATATAGCCTTGCCTGCCAGTAGTGTATATTGGGAATTCCTGCATTATCAGAGTTCCTGATCTGTGCTCTCAGCCCAAACTTGTAAACAAAAACTAATATTCAGATTTAACATCATTAGACAAGTATAAAGATGAATTCTTCCCACAATATATGGTTTAAAAAATAAAAATTTAGTTGAGAATGATAGTTTTACAGAAAAATAATAAAACTTGTATTCTCTCTATATATGGAATTCTCGCAAAATTTAAATCTTGTTTCCAATGTTATTTATTCATTCAACCCTCCTCCTTTCTTGTTGGCTTAAATATAAGTTTCTCTTGTTTCGTTCTGTCCATCTTCAAATTTTCCCATTCCTTCTGAAAGTCTGTCCTGTGCTTTTTAACTTTTCTTCCATATGACGTACACCTGTGGACCCTGGCCCTTCTCTGTACATCTTCTGCTCGGTCTGCCTCTTTCTGCATGTATCCACTTCACATGCTTAATTCCGCTCTCACCTCAGGTGCTATTTTCACCTTTTGAATTGGCTTTATTTTCTTTCCACTGGAGAGCAATATATTCTAAGTGAATCATGAATTTAGCGCAGGCATTTTCAAAGTGGGGGTCAGGACCCACGGGTGGGTCACGGGCGGGTGTTTGGAGGGTTGCGGAGCCGTCCATTGCGGCATTCTCAATCGCAGGAATTCACGTGCAACAGCCGCAGCAGCCGGCTTTTAACAATGCGGGCTGTGAGCGGCTTTACAAATGGCAGCCTCGACCAGCTAACAAAATGCGGGCGCATTGCGCATGCATGCCCGTTCATCAGTGTGCATGCGGCCCGGGAGTGTTGGGATCTGAACCCGGGGTCAAAGTGCGATTGCGGCATGGCGGCGGCTGACTGCGTGGTGATCGCCGATGATGAACAAACTATAACCTCGATCAGTTTTGTATACCTAAATATTATTCAAATGATCTGGAGAGAGTATAGATTCCTCATACTTTAATCATGGACAGAACTGAACATTTGGCAAGTGATATAATGAAAGCCATGGGAAATTATCACATTGTCACCCTCTGTGTAGTGAAGTGGCTATAAGGTTTTTGCTGACCTTTTAGACTACATTAAAGCATTGAATCGAAACAGTGACCAGTCAATCCCAATGACGGTGGACTTCATCCACTTGAAGAGTTACTGTAATGATCAGTCAACAGGGGAGATACTCAGAGTTTACGAACGGAGGTATGAAATCCACGCTTTCCTCCTCGAGAAATTGTCCTCTCTGGCTGACTCGTTTCCTGATGAAACTTGGATGCTAACTAGTTTTACCTTGCAGACATCTTTTAAATTCTAAATGAACTGAACCTCAAATTGCAAGGGAAGAATGATGATTGGTTTCGGCACTGTGAAGAAATCGCAGTTTTCCAAAACTCATCGAAAGTTTGGCAATTGCGAGTGCAAAGCCAAAATTACTACATGTTCCCCACACTGCTACATCACATCAAAGAAAACAGCAACTGTAAATGGACTGGCAAGCCTGACTCCCAAGGAAGCTGACTGAACCTCTGCGCCTCAGCTTCGACAGCACATTAAAAACACGGCACAAGTCAATGACACTGTCAGCATTCTGGGGTACATCTCCGAAGAGTACCCAGAGCCGAGTAAAACAAGCATTTTGTTGCTTTTGTCCTTCACAACGATCTACATGTGCGAGATTTTCCGTCCTCACAAAGTTGATAATGGCACAAAGAAACTGGCTGAATCCTGCACCCGATATTTGTATAGCCCTCTCCACCTGTGAACCTGGTTGGAGTGAGATTGTGAGGACCAAGCAGGCTCACCTCTTGCATTAAAGGTAAGAGAAAATGATGGGTCGCGAAGGTCAGCCGGCGTGGGCCGCGAAGGTCGGCCGGCGTGGGCCGCGAAGGTCGGCCGGTTGGTAAAGTGGGTCCCCGGAAAAATAGTTTGAAAAACACTGACTTAGCGCATGGTCACATTAGATTATCATAGAATTTATAGTGCAGAAGCAGGCCATTCGGCCCGTCGAGTCTGCACCGGCTCTTGGAGAGAGCACCCTACCCAAGGTCAACACTTACACCTTATCCCGTAATCCAGTAACCCCACCCAACACTCAGGGCAATTTTGGACACTAAGGGCAATTTATCATGGCTAATCCACCTAACCTGCACATTTTAGGAAGGGTTTGGAGATTCGGATTGGTGAGGAGGGGCGAGAGAGGAAATTGGATATGACTAGGAGGAAGAAAGTGGGAAAATAGTGAGGACAGTTTAAAACAAATAAGGTCGGAATTCTCCGGCCATTGGGATTCTAATTTCCCGCTGGCAACACACTACTGTCCGTGGCTTCCTGACAGCGTGGGGTGACTTCAATGGGAAATCCCATTGACAAGTGGCAGGAGTAGAGAATCCCACTGAACAGCGTGCCGCCGAGAAACAGGTGGCTGGGTGACGGGAGAATCCCTCCCTAAATGTCAAGTTAAAAATATGAGGTCAATAACTTAAAAATAGTTAAGTTAAAAAGAAAGTTATACGAGGTCATGGTCCAGGTTTTAGGTTGATAATTATGATACCCAGACTGATACATTTGACCTATCGGCATCAGTAAAAAATGGATTGTCATCTTTATACCTTGTTCAGAATATTAACAAGTCTGGTGTTTGCAAATTTAACCAAGTATAGTCTACAAAAGGAAAAGGTATTCATGTTTTCTTTTATAAAAGAAAAGGTTTCGTTCTCACTGACACACAAAGTTTTGGATGCAATAATCAAGCTTTTGTTGCAGGGCAGGAATCTCCCGTATGTAATCTGCTTACTTGATCAACGTAAGTCAGATTTATCACCATCGTCTTTTCTCCACTGCAAACCAACTTCAACCCCTCTCCTGTCACTTTCACTCACATCACCAACAATTGCAAGGAACTTCTTTGTCAGTAAGACTAAGACCACCCTTTCAGCTGCCACTGCTGCTTCCCTTCACCTTCGCCCAACATACCATGCGGGATTCACGATCTGGTTTACAAAGGATGCCATCAATCCCCCTAATTATAGAATCCCCTACAACTACCACTTGGCTTTTTGCTCCCCCGTCTTGAATGGCTTCCTATACCACGGTGCAGTGGTCAGTCAACGCATCCTCCCTGCAGCCCTCTTCCTCATCCACACAGGGAGCAAGTACCTCATACCTGTTGGACAAGGTCAAGGGCTGAGGCTTCTCAACTCCTAAACTCAGGATCCCCCTACCTGCCTCCCTTGCAGTCACACCACTCTGTCCCTGACCACTGACCGAATTAACAGTACTTATTCTACCGGATGACTGCCTCCTGAAACAAAGCGTCCAGGTAATTTCCCCCCTCCCTGATGTACCGCAGTGTGTGCAGCTCGGTCTCCAGCTCATCAATTCTGAGCCAAAGTTCCTCGAGCAGCCAACACTTGCTGCAGATGTGGTCACTGACGGTCTCAATGGGATCCACCAGTTCCATCATCATATAGCCACAGCACATCACCTGTCCAGCCATATTCAACTAGTTAATTAATTTAAATAATTTTTAACATTTTTTTTTTATATAGAACCTCACGGATAAACCCAAACACGAACAAAAACACAGCCCTCTCTCGCCACTCACCTGAACTCAGATGCACTCTGTTCCAATCAGCACTCACCTAAACTCAGATGCACTCTGTTCCAATCAGCACTCCGTGTCTAAGGGCACTCCTGCCACACCTTTTGTACCCTGCCTGATTTCCAATGAGCCAATAGGCCCGTTCCAGGAAGTGAAGTCTCCAACTGCCACTCGACCTGTAAACTAAGCACTTTTAAATATGCACTCACCTCTCCCAGCAACCCTGCAGCCTGTGGCCTGCTCCAGGAACTGAAGTCTCTTTTAAATATGCACTCACCTCTCCCAGCAACCCTGCAGCCTGTGGCCTGCTCCAGGAACTGAAGTCTCTTTTAAATATGCACTCACCTCTCCCAGCAACCCTGTAGCCTGCTCCAGGAACTGAAGTCTCTTTTAAATATGCACTCGCCTCTCCCAGCAACCATGCAGCCTGTGGCTATCTCCACTACTGTAATGTTGTGCACTTCACCCTTGCATCAGCTCATCTATTGCTGAAGCCCTCATTCGATCTTTTGTTAATTTTAGACTTGACCATTCCAACACACTATTGATTGGCCTCTCACGTTATACCCATATTCCTTAATACCTTTGCATAACAAAACTTTACCGATCTCAGATTTAGAATTAAAAACTGATCTAGCATCAATTGCCATTTGTGGAAGAGAGTTCCAAACCTCCACCACCCTTTGTGTGTCGAATAATCTGGCCGAGTTCTAGAGTCATAACAGTGGAAAGTTTATCTTTATCGATCCTGTCTTTTCCTGTTAATATGTTGAAGACTGATCAGATTACCCCATAACCTTCTAATTTCAAGAGAAAACAGGCCTAATTTGTATAATCTCTCTTCATAACTTAACCCTGAAGTTCAGGTATCATTCTTGTAACCCTACATTGCACCCCTTCAAAGGCCAAAATATCTTTCCTTACGTGTGGTTGTGGTGCCCAGATCTGCTCTCAGTACACCAAGTGGGCTGTGTCCTTGTACTCCAATCCTCTAGATATTAAGACCAGCAGTCCATTAGCCTTCTTGATTACTTTCTGCACAATGTTCGTGGCAATTTAAAGATCTATGCACCTGAACGCCCAGATCTCTTTGGACAACCACTGAAGTTAGCTTCATACCATATCACAAGTACCCAGACTTATCCTTTTTTGGTTCAAAATGGATAATCTCACACTTACTTACATTGAAATCCACCTGCCACAACTTTGCCCATTCACCTAACCTATCAATATCCCTTTGTAATTTTATGCTGTCATTTACACGGTCTACAATTCCACCCAACTTGGTGTCATCACCAAATTTGGATATGTGACTCTATATGCCATTACCCTAGCCAGCAAAGCCCACATCCTTTGAATGAATAAAATAAAAATCATTAAAGGTGCTTTATGAATACAAATTCTTGTATGTCAGGCTTGTAGAAATATTATTGGGAATTAATGTGCAAATGCTAACTCAAAATAGCAGGCGAGTTAAGAATGAAATTCCATTTTCACAAAGTGAACAGCAGAGAGGTGAATATTGGCCAACAACCTGTGGAAATTCACAATTCATGGAGCTATCTTTTCCTCATGCTGGCCAATTTATAAATGAATGACTATGTGCATCATTCAGACACTTAATTTTTCAATAAAATCTGGGCTGTTACACAAATAAAAAGGGAGCTGCATGGACTCTTATAGGTCACAGACTGTAGTTTAAACGATTCAACTCTCAATATTAGTGGAGAATGTCAACATTGCATAAGAAGAAACATTCAAGAAGTCACAAATTTGTACTGTATTAGCTGATCTCAGCTGAGACGAGAGAGTCGATGAAGTTTATCCAAAAAAATCAAACGAGACTCACACTGATTGTTGCAAAGTGTGCATGACTCGGCTCAGCAATGACAACCCCTCAAACTAAATAGCTTTCCAATTTCATCAACTTAGAACCACAGAATTTCTACAGTGCCAAAGGAGGCCATTCAATCCATCGGGTCTGCCCCAATCCTCTGAAAGGGCACCCAGGCACACGCCCCCATCCCAACCCGTAACCTGACTGTACATCCCTGGACACGAAGGGGCAATTTAGCATGGCCAATCTACCTAACCGGCACATCTTTGGACTGTGGGAGGAAACGGGAGCACCCTAAGGAAACCCACGCAGACACAAGGGACCTGGGTCCCTGGTGCTGTGAGGCAGCAGTGCCAATTCTCACTGCTTTACATTCACCCACAAAGAACGTCATTTGCACAAAACACTGGGGTGTTTGGGGGGGGGGGGGGGGAGAGGAGGAGGAGAGAGAGAGAGAGAGAGAGAGAGAGAGAGAGAGAGAGAGAGAGAGAGAGAGAGGAGAGAGAGAGGATGTCTGGCACTCTAGTACTATAACCCAATATAATTCACTGTAAAGGAGGAAAGAGGAAAAAAAGTTAAGTAAATTGTTAAATCTTTGTTTACTAATATCGATTTAGGAGGGTTAGTCTAATCTGGATTAAATTTTAATTCGGGAGGCAAGCCAGCATTCTGGATACACATATCTACATAAACACAGTCTGGACAAAAAGTCTGGACAAAATGAATCATGTAGCAGAACTTAAGTAAAATCTCATCAAATTCTTTAAAAAAATTATTTTAAAAAATTTGTATTATAAATTTACGAGTACCCAATTCATTTTTTCCAATTAAGGAGCAATTTCGCGTGACCAATCCACCTAGCCTGCATATCTTTGGGTTGTGGGGTGAAACCCACGCAAACACGGGGAGAATATGCAAACTCCACACAGACAGTGACCCAGAGCCAGGATCAAACCTGGGACCTCAATGCCATGAGGCAGCACTGCTAACCACCGTGTTGCCCTGAATCTCATTAAATATTGACACGCCAGATATTTTAAAAAATATATATATTTATTAAAGTTTTTTAACAACACAATTTTTTCCCCTTACAAACAATAACCCCCGCCCCCCACCCCCCGTAACAAAATAACACGAAATCGCACTGAGAAAGATATATACATGGCAAAATGGTATATTTACATAGCTTTATACACTGGCTCTCGCCCGCACGTGCCAGTTTCCCCCACTCTTCATGTTATCTCCTGCTCATCCATCCACCCAAGCAACCCCCCCCCTTCCTCCTCCCAGGGTTGCTGCTGCTGCTGACCGACCTTCCTCTAACGCTCCGCGAGATAGTCTAGGAACGGTTGCCACCGCCTGTAGAACCCCTGCGCAGACCCTCTCAAGGCAAACTTAATCCTCTCCAGCTTTATGAACCCAGCCATGTCGTTTATCGAGGCCTCCACGCTAGGGGGCTTCGCCTCCTTCCACATTAGCAAGATCCTTTGCCGGGCTACTAGGCACGCAAAGGCCAGAATGCCGGCCTCTTTCGCCTCCTGCACTCCCGGCTCGTCCACTACTCCAAATATTGCTAGCCCCCAGCTTGGCTTGACCTGGACTTTCACCACCTGAGATATTGCTCCCGCCACTCCTCTCCAGAACCCCTCCAGTGCCGGGCATGACCAAAACATATGGACATGGTTCGCCGGACTCCCTGAACACCTTCCACATCTGTCCTCTACCCCAAAGAGCCTACTCAACCTCACCCCCATCAAGTGCGCTCTGTGGACCACTTTAAATTGTATCAGGCTGAGCCTGGCACATGAGGAGGAGGAATTGACCCTACCCAGGGCATCAGCCCACAGACCTTCCTCGATCTCCTCCCCCAGTTCCTCCTCCCATTTACCCTTCAACTCTTCTGCTAGCGCTTCCCCCTCTTCTTTCATCTCTTGGTGCATTGCCAAAACCTTGCTCTCCCCGACCCATACAGCCGAGATCACCCGGTCTTGAATTTCTTGTGCCGGGAGCAACGGGAATTCCCTGACCTGTCGCCTCACAAAAGCCCTCACCTGCATATATCTAAATGCATTTCCCGGGGGTAACTCAAACTTCTCCTCCAGTGCCCCTAGGCTCGCAAATGTCCCGTCAATGAACAGGTCCCCCATTCTTCTAATCCCCGCCCGATGCCAGCCCTGTAACCCCCCGTCCATCTTCCCCGGGACAAACCGGGGGTTACCCCTGATCGGGGACCACACCGAGGCTCCCACTGCACCCCTGTGCCGTCTCCACTGTCCCCAGATCCTTAACGTTGCCGTCACCACCGGGCTCGTGGTATACTTTGATGGCGAGAACGGCAGTGGTGCCGTCACCAACGCCCCCAAGCCCGTTCCTTTACAGGACGCCATCTCCATCCTCTTCCATGCCGCCCCCTCTCCCTCCATAACCCACTTGCGGAGACAAGCCAGATATTAACAGAATAATCAGGCAAAGTAATAATCATTCCTTCCACTTGCGTGTCAGTTTGAATGATATTTATTTTATATTTCATAATTAACAGATTTCACAAATCAGGAAACACCTGTGGCTACGAAATATCAATTTTCATTTTAAAATTTGTGCTAACACATACTTCTCAAGCAGAACCAGTTTTATTTTGGATTTTTTTCCCCTCCGTTCCTGATGGCACTGAGACAGTGCAGCCACTTAAAATGGCCAACTCCCGATTCAAAATGGCGAATGGCAAAGGCTGATGGGAAAGTCAGCCAACAAGACAAAAACCAGCAGCTGCAGGTTGGCTGTGTATTTACCTCTGGAAAGGCCAGACAAGATCGATACCAGCAACCATCAGCATAACAAAACACCAGCCATCTGCATACTAATGAGCAATCCCAGGGAACAATAAGCAACATTTAGACACACAAAGCAAAACCAGACTCTTCGGCGCCAGCAGAAGCCTACATAAAAGGAGGTGAACGACCACCTCAAGACCGCCCATCGATCAGGAAACCGTTCCAGTATTGGAGACAATCGAACCAAGCGATTGGGACAAAGTCCAATCACTTGGGACCAGGTACAGGGTCCGCCCCGAAAGGCGGGAAGCCCCTGGGGACTATAAGAATTGAGCCCCAAGTTCAAGGCGCACTCTCTTCCAGCTCTCTTCACTCTTCAACAGCCGCTCAAAACTGTAAGTCTTACTTCAACGCTCGCTACGAGATAGGCGCTCCTAGGTACCAATCTGTACCAACTTCGAATCCCGCAGGCTCAGAACCCGAACGAAAGGCCATTCGTTTCCCTGACCTGGCGGGCCAGTTCCAAGTTAAGTATTGGCCTGTTAGCTGTAGAAGTAGCTTAGATGTAGAATTTGTGCATGAGTAGTGATTACTGTGTATAATAAATGTGCTTTGATTTAAATCTTACTAAGCGGTGTATTGGATTATTGATCATTACTCGGACTTGAACCACGTGGCGGTATCATAAAGATACCTGGCGACTCAAGAGCAAAGGTGATAAAACAGAGCAATTAAACTAAGGCAAAGTTAGCAACAACAGTCTACCAGTTATTACTTTCCCTTGACATCTCAAGTATCCAACCTTTATAGATGAACCACGATAGTCAGTGACGACAGGGTATTTGGTTGTGGCGAGGTCGATGGTGGTGACAGTCACACACCCAGTCACCTTCTAGTTTCTATGGCTTGGTTACATTCCTTACAAACTCATCATTTGGGGTACATTGGCCTTTGTACCCAAATAATAAAATCATTTCCACCCTTGTAACAAGAATACCAAGAATTAGATGCAAAAAGTAGAAGCAGAACTGAGATTTGCAGCTGCTGGCTCAGCTTCACAGCCAATTATCAAACTACAACAAAGACCAAGGCACAGATACTTTATACTTAATTGCACACTAAATTAAATTGAAAGGTCGATGCAAGAGTTGGAAGACTCTCAGAATCCCTAGAGTGCAGGAGGCCATTCGGCCCGTCAAGTCTGCACTGACCCTTTGAAAGAGTACTCCACTCAAGCCCACTTCTTCGCCCTATCCCAATAACCCTTAACCTATACATCTTTGGACACTAAGGGGCAATTTAGCATAACCAATCCACCTAACCTGCACATTTTTGGACTGTGGGAGGAGACCCACGCAGACATAGGGAGAACATGCAAATTCCATAGTCACTGAAGGTGGGAATCAAACTTGGGTCCCTGGTGCTGTGAGGCAGCAGTACCGCCTCTGAAGAAAGGCCTGAAAATCTCCACAGAGATCTCAAGAGGAGATACATGAGGGAGGCTGCCCATCACGGAGTTTGTACTAAGGTGCTGATCTGGAATTGACGATTTCTAAAGGAACAGGCTAATTTTGTTCTGGATCCAAGCCGAGAATTGAGAGGGCCTGGCTTCACCAGAGTTTCTCTTTCTTATTGTTAACGAGGTAAGCATTAAAAGGTCACTTTCAAAATATTTCAAGATTAACTGCTATACTTGCTATCGGGCTTCATTACCTTTTGATGCTTGCAACAGAATCAAAATGATAAACTGCTTTAAATTATGATTGAAATGGTGTCATTCCATCTGTAAATCTTATCACTAGAATATAAACTGATTAAATTAATAGAATAAAACTCATAGAAAAAGCTGGCTATGAACAGGTTCAGCCAACAGCTGTATGGAAGTGCTCGGCAAACGGTTTAGAGATCTGTTGAAGGATTACTCTCAAAACAGTGTTACCTGGACTTATCTCTTTCAACAGCTAATCCATCTTTATTTATTTTAGAATACCCTGTTTTAATTTTAGATTTTCACAATAAAAAGCCCCCATGCCCAATAGTAGCCCTAAACTTCAATGGAATGGGATTCATTATTCGTCTACATCTGTTTTTAATAGCGTAAAGATGCTAATGTTAATTAGAAGTAGTCTGAACTGATCCAATGAGTGCTAAACAAACATGGAGCAGTCAAGAGGATAATGCAAGTCTTTAACATTGATACTTACCTACTCTGTGATATGTTCTATAAAGATGCATTACATGATGTTATAGGAATCTTGATATGATCAAATTTAAATAAATAATTTAGGTGAGTGCTGCAACTAAAAAAAGACACCGAGGGCTTTAATGCAACACATTAAGTGATCATAAAATAATAGTGAAGTGTAATAATCAAGTTTATATGTATCTACCACAACTTTTAATGCTTATATTTTTGTAATTATTTTCCTTTCCTTCAGTTCTTGTAAATCAGACTCTTCTTTAATTTTATGAATATTTGCTGTGTCTGCCTTTCTCTCACCCTCCCTAAATTTCTGTTCAACTAAAAAGTTGCCCACAATCAGATAAATTTCATAACTTATCAATAAAAACACGACTGCAAGGGATTACTGGAGCCAGCCTAAATGTTGACATACGTTAATACAGACTAGAAGGGAAAAAAGGCTGCTGAGGCTGGAGTAAGTGTGCAGGTCATGGAGGACTGTAAAGTGCTATGGTGGGTTATCTACATTGAGCCACAAATTTTAAAAAAGGATTTAGGAGACCATGAGAAATTTCTTAGACAAAGAAGCAGTAAAGATTGGAGCAAATGTCAGGGCTCACGACCTTTGTAACATAGTTAAGACTTTCACAAGATCCTAATATTCTCTTTAGCATTTGCAAACTCACAAAGCAACATGCAAATAAGCTATTTCCTTTTGATATAATCAGTGTCTCTCTTTCCATGTGTTTTTAAGGCACAAAGAGGGAATGTGAAATTAACTTTTCAAAATGAAAAACAGCAATTAATATTAAATAAATGTTTTCTGCAGCCCACAAATCACTCTGTTTAACTGCTGGTTAATGCAAGCCAGCAATAAATTGTTCTAATATCAAGTTACAACACAACATTTTGGTAAATAGAATTAGATAAGAATGTATTACGACAAAGTACATCTCTAGTTTAAACTAATTGTTTTATCAATAAATGAAAAAACTTTTCAATTGTGTTAGCATGAAATAAGTCTAAACTGCGACAGTTTTTAATTAAAATGTATTCCATCACTTTCCGATCCTGAACCAAAGAAGCCGAAAGACTTTTACATATTTTTACATATTGTTGAATATCTGTGGTCAGTTACTTACCCCCTAACATCAGGCAGATTGTTTCATGGTCATTGGAATCAAAAACAGGAGAATTCATTTCATATAGACAGCGCAGGAGGAAAATAAAAATATATTTAGTGAAGTTAAAACTCTTAGATCTTCAGACAAGTTATTAATATGTTTAGCCAATATGGAATTATTTAACATTCAGAACATTATTCAGTTTATACTAAATACGGAGAACTTTTCTGATCCTAACAGCACAGTCATGTCCTCAAATCCTCTACTGAAACAATATCATTGTTGATTGATTGTCAAACGTACTGGACCAAGCTTGAAACATTCCCAAAAGCAACCAGAGGTTTGAGTCATTCGGATTGTTGTGATATGGCATTCTGGCATTTAATAGACTTGACTTGGGCTCCAGCAAAACACTCCCCTAGTTCCCAACATTACTGTTAGAGATTGCTTAGGTTCTAAGCCATTTAACTGATAAAGTGACACTAGGTTCAGCAGGTGGCTAGGTAACAAACAGGAGCAGCTGCCACTCCAAGTTGATTTAAAGTAGTGCTTATCCCTTCCATGTAAATGTAATTATAAACATCAATCTATTCTACCCAATCACATGGTAATTTTCATGCCTTTTTTGGGGGGCCTTTTTGAAAAACTAATTTGATAAATAACCACATTTTGATTACAACGATAAAAGGAAATTAAATGTGTCTTTAATAATTGAAATTTATCAATAATTGCCAGACAGGCAAATTTCAGTCTGTTTGTGTTCGAGCTTTTGAAAGACAATATTCTGAATATTTAGTCATGGATCTTATACAAAGTGTTAAAGTAGTTTAAAATTCAAATGTTACAATGTGTATTCACTTGCTGCCTTTATTGTTCATCAAGTAAAATCAGAGCCAGGTTCAGTCTCTTTCCCTGGATGTTTTCAATGTGAATTTATCTGGAGATCTTTCAGAAAAAATTCCATTAGCCTTCAGATTTATGAAGCGCATTCACTTTATTTACTTGGCATTGGCACAGTTTATTTCAGAAATAAAATGTAAAACAAGATTGGTCAGCAAATCTAGAAGTTATTCATCTGGGAAATGATTTGGAACTTTGAGAGATCTACAGACAAATTCAAATAAAGTTATCAGATAAACTAATTAAATTTCCAGGAATTCTAATTTAATACTTGAACACTATTCCAAAAAGTAGATAAATTAAGTTGATAAAAGTGTCTGTTGGCCACTCTTTTGAAATATTCACATAATATGAATGGAAACCAATGGCTGCAGATGGAGTGTTCGGCAACTTATCTTCAGGCTTTTTTTTTGTTTACATTTCTAATATTTAGCTCCAACTAGCTATTAATATTAACACTATTTTCAAATTTTAATATGGGAATTTGTAGTGTTAGAATGCTCAGTGCCAATGGAGGGAAGAAGTGAATACTTGCATTAAATTATTATGGGTGTCAAATGGAGGCCAATTTTGCAGGCAATAGAAAGATAGGGAGGAAAACCTATATGTGAGGATGAAAGAACACAGGTGGAGTACAATGTGGAAAATGTGAGGTTGTTGACTTTGGCAGGAGAAATTAAAAGTAAAAGAGTATATAAATGGATAACAACTGCAGAATGCATTGGTACAGAGGGATCTAGTATGCTTGTATGCGAATCAAAAAGTCAGCATGCAGGGACAGCAAATAATTAAGGCAACAATTGGAATATTGAGCTTTATTACAAGGAAGATGGAGTATAAAAGTGGGGAAGTTGTTCTACAACTATACAAGACATTAGTGAGACCACAACTAGAATACAATGTGTAGTTTTGGTCACCTTAGTTAAGGAAGGTTATACTTGCATCAGAGGCAATTCAGAGAAGCTTCACTCACTGATTCCCTGACTGAAGGTAGTGCAGGTCAGAGGTTGATGTTGAGAAGAATGCGAAGTTATCTTATTGAAACATAAAAAGATTCTGAGGGGGCTTGCCAGGGCAGGATTTTTCCCCTTGTGCGGGAATATAGAAAGAGGGCACAGTTTAAAAATAAGTAGGTTCCTATTTACAGTGGAGCTGAGGAGGCTTTTCTTCTCAGTCTTTCGTGTCTGGAACTATCTTCTACAGAGAATAGTGGAAACTGGATTACTGAATATATATTTTTTTAATTTATAAATTTAGAGTACCCAATTCATTTATTCCAACTAAGGAGCAATTTAGCGTTGTCAATCCACCAACCCTGCACATCTTTGGGTTGTGGGGGCGAAACCCACGCAAACACGGGGAGAATGTGCAAACTTCACACGGACAGTGACCCAGAGCCGGGATTGAATCTGGGACCTCGTCGCCATGAGGCAGCAGTGCTAACCACTGCGCCACCATGCTGCCCTTGCTGAATATATTTAAGTCTGTGTGAAACATATTTTTGATCACCAAGGAAGTTATTTTATGGGGGACAGGAGGTGAAGTTAAGGCTACATCAGATCAACCATGATCATATTGACTGGTGAAGCAGGCTCAAGGGGGCCAAATGGTCGAATCTTGTTCCTATTTCTTTTGTTCAAAGGTTAGACAGATCAAGGGGACTTAGTAGCCTTCATAAAATTCACTTAAAAACATAAAGAAGCTTCGATGAAATGTTCAGACAAAGTATAAATTAATATTAAACTAATTCATTCATACATTTGTAACTTAACTCGATAGTGTAGCAATATTTTGTTAAGCTTGTCAATCATGTCACTTGTATAGCTTGTGCAGTTGCTCACTAAATATATTGACTTAGTGTTCAAGGATTTTAAATGATACATTTAGCATTCCAAGTAAAAGCCAGAAGTATAAACATGGTCACTTACAGATGTGAAGTCCTTTATATTTTCATCAGAAATGTTTATATGGAAGAGAGAAAATTTCAGTATTTAACAGATGCATTACTTTCTTCCCATTCTATTACAGAAATGACATGTGGAGCAATAACCCAGCTTTCAGCACAACACAACACAAATTACAGTTAATAAAATACATAATGCAGCCAATGGATGTTGAATTTGCGTGATAATTCTGGTGAGCCAGACATGAGTTCAGAATGGGGTTTATGCCTTCTCCATAAACACAAGCACTGTGTAAGCACATTGGGATGGATTCTCCATTTGGGAGACTATGGGCTGGATTCTTCCATTTGCATACTAAGTGCTTGCGCCGGCGTGGGAACCGTGGCGTTTTACACCAGAGGAAACAGCGCAACAGTTGCACCGATCCTCCGTCCAATGGGGGGGGGGGGGGGGGGGGGGGGGGGGGGGAAGGGAGGGGGGGAGCTAGCAGCGCAAAGCCCCCAGCTTTACCTGCGGACACGGCCGGAGAAGTGCTGGGTCCATGGCCGCGCAGCCACGCCGTGCAACATGGCGCTGGCCGCACGGGGACCCGGCCTGCCAAAACATGCCCCCCTGTAACCAGCCTCGCCAACCCCGGACCACCCCCAGCCTCTGCCGAATCCCTCACTGCCAGCAGAACGGCTCCCCCCAGACTGTTGCGGTGCTGGACACAGTCCGCAGCTGCCACGCGGGCTCTACGAAAAAAAAGCATAAGTGTTCCGTGCCATCGGGAACTCAGCCCATCGCCCATACTCCCAGAGTATGCTGTTTTTGAGGGGGCGGAGCATCGTAAAAGCGGTGCCGCCCCCAATTTCGGCGCACAAATGGGAGTTCTCCGGCCGATTGCCGAATGCAATTTCGGCATTGCCAACCGGAGAATCCCACCCCATGTTCTCCTGCCGGAGCTTAATTTCACTAGTTTTACAATTCCCTTGTGGTCGCAAAGTGGAATGCATCTCCGTATTCCTTACCTTGCAAATTGATGCCTGGCGTGGAATACAAGGGGATCCCCAGGTCATTATGGCCTATTTGCATTTATTTCCATGCTTCTGCTGGCGTGCGGCGTGGAACTCGTTCATGCCACCAGCGAGGAGGTCAGAGAATTGCATCTGGGTTTGTGTCCGCGCCAATTCCAATTTTGTCCCGACACCCGATTTTCCGTCCCATCGGGGAATGCATTATGGGTGTTCCGGGGACAGAGAATCCCGCCCATCATCTTTCCCCATACTGAAATGTAATTAATTAATTACCAATGCCACGCCAATCAAAAAACATGATTGAAAAATCAAGTGAAAACTGGTGCTTTTTTTGGCATTTCACTTATTCACCATTTCACTTATTCACAATGCTGCACTTCAATGGAGGCATGAAGATAACAGATCAACCGACAACTAAGTCGCAGCTTTAAAAAATGGTTTTACTTCAGCTTTGCTCCGGAAGGCAGCAGTTCATGGGACCTGTAGCCTATGATACCTTGCTTATGTTGTCATTCCGGATACCTACAGCCAGAAATTGATAGCCCACAAACTGACCGCACAACTTGGCCAAGCTTGATCCCAGTTTCATCTGGCACTTGTAACTTCTAGCAAGGCTAATGTTCAAATCTATCCTCTTCCTAGGCCAGTCAGATGCTCATCCGAGAACATGAGGACAATATATTTTAAAAAAGGAATCCCCCAACTGTTGACACCATCATGGTCATAAACCTACGGAGGACAGCCCAGAATTTCTTAGCCTGATTTTTACTCTTTTGATGGTTCAGAATTTCCTGCAAAGGCAAGACGGATGACACAAGCTTTAAATTTCATTGCCTGTGTGCCAATCTCACCGTGCCATCTCACCTGCAAATTTCCTGGTAACTGAATGAGAACATGCTGCAGCTAGTACAGCAGAAAATTAGATGTAGCATGGCCAATGTTTGCAATTCTGAGAAAAGACAACATGGATATCATATAGGAGATTCAACCTTAATGAAATTTTAATCAGAATTGTATTTAACAAGTTGCAAAATTGAAACTTTGTATACTTGAATATGCTGCTGGATTTTATACTTGAAATCTCAATTTTAAGTTGCTTTTGTTTGCTCTTAAGTAATGCTGTGTTGCTAAATAAATTCAACCTATGAGATAGTCAGACTCATGGAAGTATACAAACCCAGTACAGCTGCTCCACATCTGGCTGTCTCTGTACTGGCTGATGGTCGCTGTTTACTGAAGCTACAACCATTGTATGGAAAAAAAGACCCGATCAAACAGTTTGCCCTGCTGGGAGAATTTCAGGGAATGCCTGGATGTGTGCTTTTCAGCGGATCGATCAGGTTTCCAGTTCATGCTTCCTATATTCCCAAAATCTCTTTGGCTAGAGCAATCTAAAACATAATCCCGTTGTAGCGCACAAAGACTACAAAGACTCAGGAGAGACGAATAGAGATGAAGTCGATGAGGCTTTATTAAGCGTGACTTGTTCCCCGCAGTTCAGTAACAGACTGGCCTGCGGGGGAGAATCTCCTGGTTCTTATACTCCGCCTTCAGGGCGGAGCTAGAGGTCAACAGCCAACCAGGACCCGGGATCTGTCAGCCAATGACATCACGGCTTCACAGTCCCACATGACCCCTAATGCATACTACCACATTCACCCCTTGTTAAAAATTAACCCGGCGGGGTGGTGCTTCGCATGGTGGTAAGGGTTTACAAGGCTGGTCCTGGGAGGAAAACTTTTGCATGTCATCACAGTATGTACAGGGTTTTTTTTTTGTTTTGCACTATTTACAGTGGTCGTAAGGGGGAAAAGAAAAAAAGTTCTCGTTAAAGTCCACAACATTGTAGTGTTACATCCATGCCACGAGTCGGTCGGGCGGTCTGGTCGTCCTTGTCGATCGCCTCGGCCCCGGTGGTGGTGCTTGTTCCCGTGTTGTCGTCTCCGGGAGCCTTATGGTTTCTGCTTCAGCTTCACTTCTGGTCGGACCTGGAAGGAGGACCGATCCTCCCGGGAAGGGGGCGGTGGCTGGGTGCGCCGGTGGCAGGGAGGGAGTGATTGGTGTCGGGGGGGTGTGCGTGTTGCCGGCGGGCGCCAGATCTCGCAGGGAGACCGTGTCCTGTCGGCCGTCGGGGTACTCCACGTAAGCGTACTGCGGGTTCGCGTGGAGGAGGTGAACCCTCTCGACCAACGGGTCCGACTTGTGCGCCCGCACATGTTTTCGGAGCAAGATGGGTCCTGGGGCCGCCAGCCAGGTCGGCAGCGACGTTCCAGAGGAGGACTTCCTGGGGAAGACAAGGAGGTGCTCATGAGGCGTTTGGTTAGTGCTAGTACACAGTAGCGACCGGATGGAATGGAGAGCGTCTGGGAGGACCTCCTGCCACCGTGAAACTGGGAGGTCCCTGGACCGTAGGGCCAGTAGGACGGTCTTCCAGACAGTGCCGTTCTCCCTCTCTACTTGCCCGTTCCCCCGGGGGTTGTAGCTGGTCGTCCTGCTCGAGGCTATATCGTTGCTGAGCAGGAACTGGCGCAGCTCGTCACTCATGAAGGAGGACCCCCTGTCGCTGTGGACGTATGCGGGGCAACCGAACAGTGTGAATATGGTGTTAAGGGCTTTAATGACTGTGGCCGCTGTCATGTCAGGGCAGGGGATGGCGAAGGGGAAACGGGAGTACTCGTCCACCACATTCAGGAAGTATGTGTTGCGGTCGGTGGAGGGGAGGGGCCCTTTGAAATCCAGACTAAGGCGTTCAAAGGGACGGGAAGCCTTGATCAGGTGCGCACCATCCGGCCTGAAAAAGTGCGGTTTGCACTCTGCGCAGATGTGGCAGTTCCTTGTGACTGTACGGACCTCCTCCACAGAGTAGGAGAGGTTGCGGGACTTTATAAAGTGGTAGAACCGAGTGACCCCCGGGTGGCAGAGGTCCTCGTGGAGGGTTTGGAGGCGGTTAATTTGTGCGTGGGCACATGTGCCACGGGATAGGGCATCGGACGGCTCGTTCAGCTTTCCGGGACGGTACAGGATCTCATAGTTGAAGGTGGAGAGCTCGATCCTCCACCTTAAGATCTTGTCGTTTTAAATTTTGCCCCGCTGTGCATTATCGAACATGAAGGCTACCGACCGTTAGTCCGTGAGGAGAGTGAATCTCCTGTCGGCCAGGTAATGCCTCCAATGTCGCACAGCTTCCACTATGGCTTGGGCTTCCTTTTCCACTGAGGAGTGGCGGATTTCTGAAGCGTGGAGGGTTCGGGAGAAAAAGGCCACAGGTCTGCCCGCTTGGTTAAGGGTGGCCGCTAGAGCTACATCGGAGGCGTCGCTCTCGACCTGGAAGGGGAGGGACTCGTCGATGGCGCGCATCGTGGCCTTTGCGATATCCGCTTTGATGCGGCTGAAGGCCTGGCAAGCCTCTGTCGACAGAGGGAAGGTCGTGGTCTGTATTAGGGGGCGGGCCTTGTCTGCGTACTGGGGGACCCACTGGGCGTAATATGAAAAGAACCCCAGGCAGCGTTTTAGGGCTTTTGAGCAGTGAGGGAGGGGAAATTCCATGAGGGGGCGCATGCGTTCGGGGTCGGGGCCTAGTATCCCATTGCGCACTACATATCCCAAGATGGCTAGCCGGTTTGTGCTGAAAACGCACTTGTCCTCGTTGTATGTGAGGTTCAAGGCTTTAGCGGTCTGGAGGAATTTTTGGAGGTTGGCGTCGTGGTCCTGCTGATCGTGGCCGCAGATGGTTACGTTGTCGAGATACGGGAACGTGGCCTGCAAACCGTGTTGATCAACCATTCGGTCCATCTCTCGTTGGAAGACCGAGACCCCGTTTGTGACGCCAAATGGGACCCTTAGGAAGTGGTATAATCGCCCGTCTGCCTCGAAGGCTGTGTACTTGCGGTCACTTGGGCGGATGGGGAGCTGATGGTAGGCGGACTTGAGGTCCACGGTGGAGAAGACCTTATATTGGGCAATCCGATTGACCATGTCGGATATGCGGGGGAGTGGGTACGCATCTAGTTTTGTGTACCTGTTGATGGTCTGGCTATAGTCTATGAC
This sequence comes from Scyliorhinus torazame, assembly GCF_047496885.1. Classification (NCBI taxonomy): domain Eukaryota; kingdom Metazoa; phylum Chordata; class Chondrichthyes; order Carcharhiniformes; family Scyliorhinidae; genus Scyliorhinus; species Scyliorhinus torazame. The sequence goes on along the minus strand of NC_092714.1, from coordinate 190,290,039 downwards.
CATCCTTTGCTTCTCCCCTGTCTTTACTACTACCACCTGTGCTCTCCAGGGACTATTGCTGGCCTGGATTATGCCTTCCTTCAGTAGCCACTGGACTTCGGACCGAATGAATGTCCGGTCCTGGGCGCTGTACCGTCTGCTCCTAGTGGCGACAGATTTGCAATCCGGGGTGAGGTTTGCAAACAAGGATGGGGGCTCAACCTTGAGGGTTGCGAGGCTGCAGATAGTGAGTGGGGGTATTGGGCCGCCGAATTGGAAGGTTAGGCTCTGCATATTGCACTGGAAGTCTAATCCCAGTAATGTGGGCGCGCAGAGTTGGGGAAGGACGTAGAGCCTGTAGTTTTTAAACTCGCTCCCTTGCACCGTTAGGGTTACTATGCAGAAGCCTTTAATCTGTACGGAGTGGGATCCTGCAGCTAGGGAAATCTTTTGCGCACTGGGACGGATGGTCAAAAAACAGCGTCTTACCGTGTCGGGGTGGATGAAGCTTTCTGTGTTCCCGGAGTCGAGCAGGCATGGTGTCTCGTGGCCGTTTATCAGCACTGTTGTTGTCGTCGTCTGGAGCGTCCGGGGCCGTGCTTGGTCCAGCGTCATTGAGGCCAGACGTGATCGTAGTGCTTGAGCGTCTTCCTCGAACCCCGTGGAGCCGTCGACACTTGGGTCCGTTGTTGCCGTCCAAGATGGCGGCGGGGATGAACAAAATGGCCGCCCCCATGCATCGCACATGGCTGGGGGGGTCACAAGATGGCGGCGGGGTGGACAAAATGGCCGCCCCCATGCGTCGCACAGGGCTGGGGGGTCCCAAGATGGCGGCGCCCCTCCTCCCCTCGTGGTGGCCGGGACCCAAAATGGCGGCGCCTGCGGGTCGCACATGGGGCGCTGGGGGGGTTGGGGAGCGTTTGAAACGCGCAGGACTCCTTGTTCTCCGGGGACAGCGGTGGCCGGGACCCAAAATTGCTGCGCTTGCGGGTCGTACATAGGGCACTGGGGGGGGGGGGGGGTTGGGGAGCGTTAGAAACACGCAGGACTGCTTCTTCTCCTGGGACAGCGGCGACCTCCCGGGACCGGCACACAGCCGCGAAATGGCCCATTTTCCCGCAGCTCTTGCAAATCGCTGCGCGGGCCGGGCAGCGCTGCCGGGGGTGTTTCGCCTGGCCGCAGAAATAGCAGCGGGCTCCCCCGGGACGACTTGGAGTCTGAACCGCGCAAGCCTGTGGGGTGGGGGGGGGTTGTCGCGACGGGGGTCCACGGAGCCCAAGGGGCTGCCGCGCGGTCGGGGCCGTATGCGCGGGCGTTTCGCGCGGCTACATCCAGGGAGGCTGCAAGGGCCCGTGCCTCTGAGAGTCCGAGCGACTCTTTTTCCAAAAGTCTTTGGCGGATTTGGGGAGAGTTCATACCTGCGACAAAAGCATCGCGCATCAACATGTCCATGTGTTCAATCGCGTTTACCGGCGGGCAGCTGCAGGCCCGTCCCAAAATTAGCAGCGCGGCGTAGAATTCGTCCAGCGATTCTCCGGGACTTTGCCGTCTCTTTGCGAGTTGGTAGCGTGCGTAGATCTGGTTCACTGGGCGAATATAGATGCTCTTTAGTGCTGCGAACGCCGTCTGGAAATCCTCTGCGTCTTCGATGAGAGGGAAAATTTCCGGGCTTACCCTCGAGTGCAGGACCTGTAGTTTCTGGTCTTCTGTGACCCGGCCGGGGGCCGTTCTGAGGTAGGCCTCGAAACAAGTCTGCCAGTGTTTGAAAACTGCTGCTGAGTTCACTGCGTTCGGGCTGATCCTCAGGCATTCCGGGATGATCCTGAGCTCCATAGTCCTTTAAGCACACTTAATAAATTGTAGAGCACAAAGACTCACGAGAGACGAATAGAGATGAAGTCGATGAGGCTTTATTAAGCGTGACTTGTTCCCCGCAGTTCAGTAACAGACTGGCCTGCGGGGGAGAACTCCTGGTTCTTATACTCCGCCTTCAGGGCGGAGCTAGAGGTCAACAGCCAACAGGACCCGGGATCTGTCAGCCAATGACATCACGGCTTCACAGTCCCACATGACCCCTAATGCATACTACCACACCCGTCACCCTCCAAAACTTTGCATCTACCTGGTTATGCTGGATATTAAATTCTAGTTTCTTCTTTGCCGCCCTGGAGTGAGGAATATTCTTAGCTAGCATTTCATTGCTCTGGGAGTGCTTCTCAATATCTTTCTGGTATGCCTTGTTAAGTCAGTGAACTCTGCTTGATAAAACTGTGCACCAGAAATTTCATCAGCTTGCCGAGCCGATGTACTCAGCTGCTCCTTCACAGGGAAATAATCGGGACAGGAGCAGCTGCTTGTTTGAGATAACCTGGGACATACTTGAACAGGAATCTGTTATGATCTATATAATAATAGGCCCAGTTGTCCCTGGAAGCATCCCATCATTATTCTTGGAGAATAGGTTCGCCAGTAGAGTATCAGAGCTGTTGACAAGTATGTCATGCTCGGTCAAGTACACTCTGCCCTCCAACATTCTTCAATGTGACTGGCTATTTATTTTGATTGATTGGGCAATACTGTTGCTGGACACCTGGAGATCGCCTCAACTTGGCCCTAGGTTCAAACGCACATTGCAAAAGGGAAAATCCCCACCCCAGAGATTGTTAAATCTTTGTGGGTGTACTTTTCCAAGGTCAGTGGCAGGTGCCATTTCTTCGCCACTGACACCATATTTCAGGCCATATTATTACATGACTGCTTTATATATAGTTGCATTTTTGATTTATTTATATTTGGGCCATTTATTTAGCTCCTACTTACTGAGAGATAAATTTAACCAGAACAAAGTTTACCTTTTTCGCTGCCAAAGATGGATCTTGCCTGAGGAGATCACACAAAGCAGTTAAATGTCCACTGGCAGCACATTTCAGCCACTCCTTTTCCAAAGGATCCAACTGCAAGAAATCAAAAATGGCGAATAGACTATTTAAAATGCGTTATGTTATTCGCTAACAATCCTACTTGCTATATAGATTTGTTGTCATTTAGTCTTAGGAGATTTCTCCAGGCAACTGATTTATCACACAACTATTACATCCCTGGACGAAAACATGCCATACCAGCAATTTTGGAAAAGTGATACCAGTTGTAATACAAGACTGAACCTAGCAACTCTGGACATCCATTTTATAAGACACAATCAACGCTAAATCCATTCCTGATGTTACTATTAGGATAGTCTTACACCACTAATTTTCACCGCATTATATATTACAATAAATCTCCAACTTAATTTTGGTGGGAGCTTCTTGTAGCTGGAATTTATCCACCCAGATGTGCAAGTGACATGTTGTGAACAGAGGTCCAGCAAAATTTATGGCCTGGTCCCTAACCTTACAGCAAGCCCAACCGTTACTGGTAATAATTGAGAATAGATGTAACAATGGTTTAAAATGTGCAGACAGGGAACATGGATGCAGAGTCAGCCTGGTGTTCAAATCCACCCCAAAATGTAAAGTGCCCTCTACCAGCTGCAAGTCTTTTGTCAGCGTCTGCAGAATTTCATCCATTTCCCAAAGACAGAGGTTCCATTGCACAAAGCGACTCTAAATTTAGCGCCAACTCTCTGCAGGTGCTTTTGAGGCTGAAGGGAGTTACTGAGCTCAGAACGAAAAGGTGCCGTACTAAGAGTGCTTGATGCCGACACTAGGGGGAAATGGAAAGTGTTGTTCGAAGCCTTCCCCTTTATGAGAACAAAAAACTAATCAACAAACTCTTCACAGAATCATAGAATTTAGTGCAGGAGGCGGCTATTCGGCCCATCTGGTCGCCAATGGCCTTCGGAAAAAGTATCCTATTTAAGGCCACGACCCCACCCTATCCCCGTAATCCAGTAACCCGACCTAACCTTTTGGACACCAAGGGGCAATTTAGCATAATCAATCCACCTAATCTGCACATTTTTGGACTGTGGGAGTTAACCGGAGCATTCAGAGAGGAAACCCACGCAGACACGGCGAGAAAGTGCAAACTTTGCACAGTCACCTGAGGCCGGAATTGACCAAGGGGCCCTGGAGTTGTGAGGTAGCTGTCCTAGCCACTGTGCCACCGTGCCACATTCTTATAAAATGAATGTAAATTTTGATGGCACAGGCAGTAGTACAAGCCATTTGAGCTTGACATACTGAATCCAGGTTAATATCAATGAGTCATCAGATGTTGAACTCTTGATCTCAACCACACCAACAAGCAGATGGAAGGCATTTTCCCACAACTAAAGTCTGCTAAAAACTGAAAAGAGAGAGATGGCCGATTATTGCCAATAGGGAGTATTAGGATCATGGCAAGAGATAAGTGGAATCAAATATCCATACCAGAAGTTAACTTAATAAAATTAGTGAGGCAATGGGCCTCAATGGGTTTTATACAGCAATAAAATATGTTTGATTCTGGTTTCATCTTCAAATGTGCACAGAAATAAATATTAAAACAAAGCTTTCTGTAAAGCACACAAAACATTTGGACGGCAGTTTCCTTTCTTGAAGCAACAACATTTCTAGAGAATAGTTATCAGAATAAGAGTCATATATACACCCTAATAGAATAAGCACACAAATTTAAGAACTATGGTTTAATTATGGAAAAACATTACCATTAAGGTAAGTATCTTGTATTTAGGGTTTGCATGTCTTTAGGGTGTCTTTTCAGATTAAGAGCCTGAGCATTAATCTAACCCCAACAAGCAGGAGTAGCACAGTGGTTAGCACAATTGCTTCACAGCTCCAGGGTCCCAGGTTCGTTTCCAGTCTTGGGTCATTGTCTGTGCGGAGTCTGCACGTTCTCCATGTGTTTGCATTGGTTTCCTCCAGGTGCTCCGGTTTCCTCCCGCAGTCCAAAGATTGCAGGTTAGGTGGATTGGCCATGCTAAATTGCCCTTAGTGTCCAAAAAGGTTAAGTGGGGTTACTGGGTTACGCGAGAGGGTGGAGGTGTGGGCTTAAGTAGGGTGCTCTTTCCAAGGATTGGTGCAGACTTGATGGACCGAATGGCCTCCTTCTGCACTGTAAATTCTATGACTCTCTGCACTAATTTAAAGCACCAGAGATGAAATTAGTCTGGAAATTAGTCTGGATAAGAGGCAATCCAGTTTGTAGTTAACAATCCCATCTGCAGGAAGTGTCATCAGCTGCAGAAACGTGAGCTCGGAGATGCAGAGTTCGAGCAGCGGCTGGAGTCACTAAAGTCATAAGAGTTTACAGTGCCGAAGGAGGCCATTCGGCCCATCGTGTCTGCACCGGCTCTTGGAAAGAGCACCCTACCCAAGGTCAACACCCCCACCCTATCCCCATAACCCAGTAACCCCACCCAACACGAAGGGCAATTTTGGACACTAAGGACAATTTATCATGGCCAATCCACCTAACCTGCACATCTTTGGGCTGTGGGAGGAAACCGGAGCACCCGGAGGAAACCCACGCAGACACGGGGAGGATGTGCAGACTCCGCACAGACAGGGACCCAAGCCGGAATCGAACCTGGGACCCTGGAGCTGTGAAGCAATTGTGCTAACCACTATGCTACCGTGCTGCCCCAAGTGTATCCAGAAGGCTGAGGATCACGTGAATAGCACGCTTAGAAAGGTGGTCACACCGCAGCTAAGATACAACAGGCAGATGGATGGCCAGCTGTGAATCGGAGAAACAGGCAGGTAGTGCAGGAATCCCCCGAGACCATTTCGCTGTCTAACAGCTTTTCCATTTTGGATACGATGCACGAGCTGGTTCCTCAGTGGACTGTGGCAAAAGCCAAGTTTGTGGCACCACGGGTGGCTCAGCTGCACAGGAGGGGAGAAGGAAGAGATGGAGGAGATTCCATAGTTAGAAACATTGAATAAAGGAGTCGGCCATTTGGCTCTTCGAGCCTGCTCCGCTATTCATTATGATCATGGCAGATCATCCAACTCAGTAACCTGTTCCCGTTTTCCCCCATATCTTTTGATCACTTTAGACCCAAGAGCTATATCTAACTTCTTCTTGAAGACATAGTATGTTTTGGCCTCAACTGCTTTCTGTGGTAATGAATTTCACAGGCTCACCACTCTCTGGGTGAAGAAGAAATGTCTCCTTGTCCAAGTCCTGAATGGTTTACCTCTAACCTTAAACTGTAACCTCTGGTTCTGGACTCCCTCACCATCGGGAACATCCTTCCTACATCGACCCTGTCTAACTCTGTTAGAATTTTATTGGTTTCTATGAGATCCCCCCTCATTCCTCTAAACTCTAGCTAATAAAATGAGTACTTTGCATCTGCCTTTACAAAAGAAAAAAATGAAAAATTTATAATTGAAAAGAAGGAGTTGTTAGAAAGGCTTTTGTTACTTAAAATTGATAGGATGTCAGGGTCAGATGAGATGCATCCAAAGGTACAAAGAGAAGTGAGAATGGCAACAATGATAATCAGATACAGGGGTGGTGCCAGAGGACTGGAGAATTGTGAATGTTACGCCCTTGTTCAAAGACGGGTGCACGAAGAAAGCCAGCACCTGCAGTCCAGTCAGCTGGACTTCAGTGATAGCGAAATTTCTGGAAACTATAATTTGGGGCAAAAATCTGCAGTCATTTAGAGAGGTGCATGGTCATTAAGGAAAACCAGCATGGATTCATCAAGGGAAAATTAGGTTTAACTAATTTGCTGGACATTCTTTGAGGAAGTATCAACAGGGCAAAGCTGTTGATGTGGTGCATATGGGTTTTCAAAAGGTATTTGATAGAGTGCCGCACAACAGATTTGTGAGTAAAATTCTAGCTCATGGAATAAAAGGGACACGGGGCACTTAGATAAGAAATTGGCTGAGTGACAGGAAACAGAGTGGTGATAAATAGTTATTTTTCAGATTGGAGAGTTCCCCAGGGTCAGTGTTGGGACCCTTTCTGTTCCTAATATATATATATATACACATATAAATATAAAAATGACCTAGACTGTGGCTTCCAGGGCATGATATCAAAATTTGCAAATGATGTAAAGGTTGGAAATGCTGTCAACTGTGATGAGGATGGTCTTGAACTTCAAAAGGACACAGACATGTTGGTGGATTGGGCAGACAAATGGCTGATTAAGTTCTATGCAGAGATGTGTGAGGTGATTCATTTTGCAGCGACAATGTGGAAAGACAGGATAAATAATCAAAGAAATTTTAAAGAAGGTGTAGGAAGAGAGCACATAAGTCATTGAAGATTGCAGGGCATGTTGATAGAGCAATTAAAGAAGCATATTGTATCTTAGGCTTTATTAACCAAAGTGTTCAGTAGGAGTAAGGAGGTCATGCTGAACTTGTATAAGACACTAGCTAGGCCTCATCTGGAGCACTGTATCCAGTTCTAGGCACCCTACTTGAGGAAGGATGTGAATGCATTGGAGAGAATACAGAGGAGATTCACAATAATGATTCCAGGGATAAAGAACTAATGAGGATAGATTGGAGAGGTTGGGACTGTTTTCCTTGGAGAAAAAAAGGCTGAGAGGAGACTTGATGGAGGTATTCAAGATCCTGAGGGGAACGGACAGAGTCAATCGTAATAAACTATTCCCACTCAACAAAGCATCAAGAACTAACGCGCACAAATTCAAAATAATTGGCAAAAAGGAGTAACAGTGATGTGAGGAAAATATTTTTGGCTGGAGCCTGGAACAAACTTTGAGAGGGAAGGTTTGATGGATATATTCAAAAGGGAATTAGACTGCCATCTGAACATAAAGAATGTGTAAGGCTAGAGGAAAAGGCAGGAGAGTGGGATTAGGTAGAATGTTCTTTCAAAGAACCAGTGCAGACGCAACGGATCGAATGGCCTCCTTCTCCACCGGGAAGATTCTGTGGTACAACAGAAAAAAAAACTTGTAGCCTCTGTTTAAAGGTGACCAAATAACAACTAGTGTGGAAGACACAAAGTGTATTAGTATAGGGTGTACTTCTGAGTTTTGCATTAATGGATGTTTTACATAACTGAAGGATGAGTGATTTATTAACCAGGAATGCACTTGATGCTGACATTGAAAGAAAAATGTGCCTAGTTCCCCATGATTCCTCACACCTTGATTGGTGCAAAACTGATCAAAAAATATTTCCAAAATAGTCAGCTGAAACATTCACCTCCAGAATCCTGTTTGCAAATCCAATTTAGTGCTCGTGTAGCGCTAGGATAGCATGCAGCCTGACCTGAAAGTGGGATAGGAAATCCTGCTGAATCATTCAATGACATGAAAATGCACACCTTGGTGATATGGTTACCAGGATTACATGTGTACAGTTTATATAACTGACATTTTTTTAAAATAGCATTTGCGGTGTCACAAACAGATGAGACTCTTAATGGTAGTCAACTGACAAAAGGAATGTTTGGAACAGAACAGCAACAACCTGGGGCAGGTGAGCAAGAGTTATGGCGAGAGCAGGTGGCCAGAGATTAAATTGGGTTTGGGGGGGTGGGGGGGTAGTAGGTATTGAAGCAAAGTGGACAGGACAGGCTACCATTAGCAAGGAGGTGCCAGCAAGTTCAATGTGACCCAAGTCCTTGCGAGTGTCTCAGGGTCAACAGGCACGGTGGAGGGTTTGTTTGGGGGAGGGGGAATGTTGAGAAGTGACAGGATTGCCTCTTGTGATATTAGCAATTTAAATAAATTAACAAAAAAAAAAAAAAAAAAAACTTACCTGGAAGGAAACAGCAGGCCAGGGAAGGAGAAAAATAGAATCATACAACACAGAAGGCCATTAGGTTTAACATGCTTTTGCCAACAATCCTATTATACCCACACCCCTGGCACTTTCCCTGTACCCCTGCATGTTGTGTTTCTTTTTAAAGTATATATTAAATTCATTTCTTGAAGTTATATATAACAGAATATAATAATAGCTTTGGGTTCTGCCACCCTTTCAGGCAATAGATTCCACATAATGAAATTTACCAAGAAGAATGAGCCTAGGTGACAGAGCATTGAGGAATAATAGTGCTATCCAGCATGGGACATCTGAAGGGCAAGCGTAATGGTAAGGGTGCTCAACTTACAGCCTGAAAATAACTTCCAAGTGTGGTCAGGGGTGCTGGAAGGCAGGAGTGGCAAATGCAACTGTTACAGAACTTGTTACATAACAGGAAATGTATGCAGATAAGACTTTAATATATATAAGTATTTATTTCCCATGGGTTTGCCTAGAGCGAGTCAAGATCAAGAGTAGTCTTTAGTTGAGGGCAGGGAATAATTAGATCAGGGCACACAGATGCAATTCAGTTGCTAAGTTACACACTTTGTCCTTATTTTTATATTTGATTATAAATTCACTTATATTATATTAAAACATTTAACGGAAACAGTTTCGGTGAACCTACTGTCAACGACAACTTGCATTGATATAGTACCTTTACCATAGATAAAATTCCAAGTACATCAAAGATGGAATGGGTAAAGCCAAAGAAAACAATATTAGATATGGTGACCAACAGTTTGATGAAAGAACTGCATTTTAAAGGAGAATTTTGTACAAATATGAGGTTTTATAAGATCATTATTTTTTGGCTGTCTCTTTTAAATGAAGGTAAAACAGGATGCCCTGGAAAGGCGGAATGGATTGAAGTTGTATTGGATGCTGCCCAGCAACAGGCAAGGCAATGGTGGCCTTGGGGGAGAGAGGGTCCAGGTCAAGACTTACTGAAACAGAGTGCCAGGTTTCACACCTGAACACAATGGCAGCTGTTTTTGCTTAGGGCTGACTTTAACAACCAGGCAGTTTGATTAAATACATACAATTTAAAATTTGGCTGGAAGCCAATATAAATATATTCCCCCAGCCTTGGGCTTCACACCTTTCTAATAGTTCATTTAAAATCACATTAGAAGATATGATCTGAAATCAAAAATACCCAGCAAAAAAGCATAGATACCCCATTGTAAAGCAGATTAATCTGCCTGTTGTAAATGGAATTGTTGTAGAGGACTCAGTAGGAAAAAGTAGCTTAAATGCAGGCACTATTTCTGTTTTTAAAATAATATGGGGAAAAACAATATGAAGTTGGTCAATGCATATTATTGAAGGGTGAGAATTATTTGTAGAAATAGAAGCTTAGCAATTATATGCTAAATGTGGTGTTCAATAATTATATTGCACATCTTATTTACAAAGTGTATTGGATTTAAGACATAGAAACAGGTCATTCAGCACAACCATTTTTACTCCACTCGAGTGTCCCGCCATCTCTTCTCACATAAACCTACCATCTCAACCACCTATTCCCTTCTCTCTTATGTGGATGTCTAATTTCACCTTAAATGTATCTGTTCTATTCACCTCAATCACTCCTTGTACTACTGGGTTCAACATTCTCATCACTCACTGGGTAAAGATATTTCTTCTGAATTCCCATTAGATTTCTTGGTGAATTTCTTACATTGCTGCCTCTGGTTATGCTCTTCCCCACTGTTACGTGAGAGTACCTTTAAGAAATGAGGATTATCAAATAGCTGCAGTGATGTCAGAGTGTGGGTGGAGCTGGCTGTCTGTCTGCTTTACTTTTCGCTTTGGGCTGGCAGCTACAGGGCGTGTTTAGTTTCATTTTGCAGATTGGGAGCTGCATCCAGCAAAACCAGGTGTAATTCTGATTTCTTTCTGTATGAAAGGAGTGTCTTCAGATCACTTGCTAATTTAACAGTGATAACTGCTCTCAGTAGAGAATTTAAACCTGATCTCGGTGTTAAAGATCTTATGGATGTTGCAAGGAAAGATTAAGGGTTACTTATAGAGTACTGTATTCTTTGGCGGGAGTATTTGATTTGATGGTTGCTAAGATGCTAACTATGTGTTTTTTAAAAATGTTAACTGGATTCAGAGAATAAACATTGTGTTTTGTTTAAAAATACTTTCAGTTCTTTGTTGCATCACACCTTGTGCTCCCCGTAGCCACAATCTATTTAAAATTATGGGTCAGGTGAACTCCATGATACACTTTGGGGCTCTCTAAACCTTGGCCCGAAATACCCATTAACGTAACCCTGTAGCCTTTTTTCAAGCGAAGCCCAGCCTGTCACTCTCTTCCTGATATGTATACTCATGCATTTCTGGCACTTTCTTAAAATGTATTCATTCATGGGATGTGGCTGCTGTTGGCGAGGCCAGCATTTATTGCCCATGCCTAATTGCCCTCGAGAAGGTGATGGTGATCTGCCTTCTTGAACTGGTGATGTCCATGTGGTGCAGGCACATTCACAGTGCTGTTATTATCCTTGTAAATCTTCTCCGAACTCTCTCCAATGCCTCTATTGTCGTTTTATTATATGGCAACCAGAACTGCACGCATTACTCTTTGATGTAGCCAAACAAGGTTTAATACAGATTTAGCATAATTTTCTTATTTTTAAATTCACCCCTCTGAAAGTAAAACCTAGTGCTTGGTTTGCTTTGTTTATGGCTTTGTTAACTTGCAACATTTATAGTAATTATTGCATTTGTACCCCAAAATTCCTTAATCATTTTACCCCACCTAGGGTGGCACAGTGAACCCGGTTTCGATCCCTTTACCCCACCTAGACTTTCAACTTCCAAGAAGTAACTGACCTCCCTATTCTTTGCACAAAAATTAATTACCTTACATTTAATCGGTGTTAATCAGATGAACCATGGTTTATAGATTGTCAGAGCAGGCTTGAAGGGCTGAATGGTGTACTCGGACATCCAAATCCAACAAATTTCATTTGCCAATTATTTGCCCACTCTGCAAACTTATTGATGTACTCCTGTAATTTGTTGCAACCCTACTCAGTGTTGATTAACTCCATTTGGGGCCATCCACAAATTTCAAAATTGTGTTTTGGATTCCAAAGTCCAAATCGTTCAAGTAACTTATCAACACCAATGGTTCCAGCACCGATTCTGATGGAACTCTACCTTTGCCACTCTTAATAACTACCCTTTTATTCCCACTCTTTGCTTTTTATCCTGAAATTGGCTAGCAATCCATTCTGCCACTTGTCCCCTGGCTCCACGTTCATGACCCAATTCATTAGTCAATGATGGGGCATCTTTGAATGCCTTTTGAAAATCCAGAGAAATTACTACTATTCTCTAGTTATCTCCTTAAAGAATTCAATAAAATTGGTCAAGCAAGATCTTCCCTTTTGAAATCAATGCTGCCAATTCATTATTATATTTCTCATTTCTAGATGTTCTTCTATTCTCCTCTTCAGTGGGAATTCCACAATTTTTAAATTTCCAATGTTAAGCTGCCTGGTCTATAATTCCCCAAACACGTTCTGTCCCCCTTCTTAAAAATAGAAATTACATAAACTATCTACCAGTCCTCTGGCACCACACCTTTTTCTAACAAATTATTAAACATGAGTTGTAATGTCTTGGCTATCTTTTCTTTAAAAATGGGAATGCAACCCATCTGGACAAGGGGCTTTATCCCCTATAAGCTCATTTAGTTTATTCAACATAACTTTCAAAATTATTAATTTTACCATTCAATGTGGTGCCCACTTGTTCCATCTCCCTGGTAAAAACTAATGAGAATTGCTTATTTTTCTTGCTATCGTTATTTGTGATATTGTCCTGTGTATCCCCAAATGTTAGTCATTATTTCATTACAGGCTTCCTTTTCTAAATTGATGTGCCTGTTAAATATTTTACTGTTTTATGTTCCTTCATAATTTAATTTCACATCTTTCTTTGCCTTGTGTGTTGACTTTTGACTTTTTTTTTTGAATAAACTTAGCGTACCCAATTTTTTTTCCAATTAAGGGCAATTTACTGTGGCCAATTCACCTACCTTACACATCTTTGGGTTGCGGGAGTGAGATCCACGCAGTCATGGGGCGAATGTGCAAACTCCACACGGACAGTGACCAGGGACTCGCCAACACTAAGGACATTCAAATGGTCATTGGATAGACATATGGACAATAAGGGAATAGTGTAGATGGGCTTTAGAGTGATTTCACAGGTCGGCGCAACATCGAGAGCCGAAGGGCCTGTACTGCGCTGTAATGTTCTATGTTCTAGGGGCCGGGATCGAACCGGATTGTTTTTATTCATCTACAGAGCCCCACTAGTGTTTAGTTTCTTCTTTCCTTTCAGCAAAACATATTTTTTCCTGCACTCTGTTGAACACCGGCTTAAATGTTCCCCATAATCTATCATTATGAAGTGCTTTGAGAGGTTGGTCATGAGACACATCAACTGCATACTCACAGAATGCCTTGATCCACTGCAATTCACATACGGCCACAAACGGTCCACAGCGGATGCCATCTCCCTGGTCCTACATTCATCCTTGGATCATCTCGACAACAAGGACTCCTATGTCAGCCTCCTATTCATTAACTACAGCTCTGCCTTCAACACCATAATCACAACCAAGCTCATAGCAAAACTCCAAAACCTAGGACTTGACTCTTCCCTCTGCAACTGCATCCTCAACTTCTTGTCCCATGGACCACAATCAGTAAGGATAAACACCTCCATGATAGTCCTCAATATCGGGGCCCTGCAAGGCTGATTACTTAGCCCTCTACTATACTCCTTATATACACACACACGATTGTGGGCAAAATTTGGCTCCCACAAGTTTGCTGATGACTCGACCGTAGTGGGTCAGATCTCAAACAACGATGAGTCAGAGTACAGGAGGGAGATAGGGAACCTCTTGGTGTGGTAACGTCAACAATCGCTCCCTCAACGTCAGCAAAACTAAGGAGCTGGTCATTAACTTCAGGAATAAAAGTATCATGCACACCCCTGTCTGTATCAATGGTGCCGAGGTGGGGATGGTTGACAGCTTCAAATTCCTGGATGTGCACATCACCATCAACCTGTCCTGGTCCCCCCTCGTCAACGCTACGACCAAGAAAGCACAACAGTGTCTATATTTCCTCAGAAAACTAAGGAAATTCGACATGTCCACATCGGCTCTTACCAATTTTTACAGATGCACCATAGAATGCATCCTATCTGGCTGCATCACAGCCTGGTATGGCAATTGCTCGGCCCAAGAACTTGAGAAGCTTCAGAGAGTCGTGAACACAGCCCAGTCCATCAGACAAAAGCACCTCCCATCCACTGACTCTGTCTACACCTGCCGCTGCCTTGGGAAAGCAGACAGCATAATCAAAGACCCTTGCCAACCGGGTTATTCTCTCTTCCTTCGGGCACGGGATACAAAAGTCTGAGAACACGCACTAACAGGTTCAAAAACAGTTTCTTCCCCGCTGTTACCAGACTCCTGAATGACCATCTTATGGACTGAACTGACCTCATTATACATCTGCTCTACTGAGTAGTATTACACTCGGTATGTTTCACCCGATGCCTGTGTCTATGTATTTACATTGTGTATTTACGTATGTCCTTATTCAGGTATGGCACGATCTGCCTGGACTGTACGCAGAACAATGCTTTTCACTGTACCTTGGTGCAAGTGACAATAAATCCAATTAATCAAAATCAAATTGCTATTTGACAAAATAATTTCCCGTTTTATTTCTCAATGCTATATTCCGTAGAATCCCTACAGTGCAGAAGGCGGCCATTCGGCCATTGAGTCTGCACCAATCCTCTGAAAGAGCACCCGACCTCAGCCCACTCCCCTATCTCCGTAACCTCACTTAACTCGCACACCCGTGGACACCAAGGGGACATTTAGCATGGCCAAGCCACCTAACCTGCAGTGGTTGGAAAACACTCCTTTCCCAAGGAACAAAAGGAATTTTCCAAACTGCTGTTGATTCACTGCCTTTTTTGAAAGTAATTCAAAAGTGTATTTTCAAATTGAATGGGCCATTCAGATACAAAGACACTGGCTGTCTCAAACACTCGTGAATCACACCGGGTGTATAATCGATCCAGACCTTATTTGGAAAAGGACTTCAGATTTGTAACAGACCACATGGTAAGACGGTGGTATGGTGGCACAGTGGTCAGCACTGCTGTCTCATAGTGCCAGGGGCCCGGGTTCAATTCCAGCCTAGCGTGACTGCACATTCTCCCAGTGTCTGCTTGGGGTTCCTCCAGGTGCTTTGGTATCCTCCCATAGTCCAAAGATGTGCAGGTTAGGTGGGGTTACGGGGGACTGGGCAGAGTGCTCTTTCAGTGGGTCGATGCAGACTTGATGAGCCAAATGGCCCCCTTAGTATTATAGGGATATGGAGAGCCATGCGTGTTGCCAGTTTTTAAAAACAGCAGCAAGCTATACTGGAGAGAAATTCATCAGTTTCCACCCAAAGCAATCAACCAGCTGCTAGGCATCCAAGCCACAGTAATGAACAACAAACCTTGAAAGTAAGAGATTCCTGACAAAGAGAAGGGCTTTGCCCAATATGCTTCAACTTAAGCTCACCTGAGAATTAACCTCCTGGAAATTCAAATGATGCTTTGCAGCTTACTGAAACTCAATTTAAAGACCTTCTTTTCAACCAAAGCATCATTTCACCTGAGAAACTACAGGCATGTCACAAAGAAACTGAGACAACCATAAATTGCAATTGTATTTTTTCTCCTTCATCTCTATCTAATCTTTGTGTGAGTGATAATGTGGGTGAGTCAAGTGTATGAGAAATCATATTTTTAAAAATCTGATGTAAGCACGTGTTAATAAATAACCTTCCTCATTTTTAAATTCACAAAATAATTTGCTGCTGGATTTATTTACATTAGGGCAATCACTAAGAAAAAATACTTCTCACATAAAACAAACTCTGATCACTGGCTCTGAAAAAAATGAAAATTCCACCCATGACACCAAGTTCTATTTTCATTCCTCAAAACGAACTTTTCTCCAAACTATAAACTTGGTTTTATCACACTTGCATCTTTCCCTATATTCATCTTAAAGCGTATTATTTAATGGTCACTATTGCCTTGAAGTTCCCCTCCTTTTACTTCTCTTACTTGCTTTGGGTTATTCCTCCTTATTCGACCCAATAAAGAATTCCTGGTTGAGCCTTTTATATAACGGGTTACAAAGGAGTCCGATACACATAGGGTGGCACAATAGCACAGTGTTGCTTCACAGTGCCAGAGACACGGGTTTGATTCCCGGCTTGCGTCACTGTCTGTGCGGAGTCTGCATGCTCTCCTCGTGTTTGTGTGGGTTTCCTCCGGGCGCTCCGGTTTCTTCCCAGAAGTCCCGAAAGACGTGGTTGTTCGGTGAATTGGACATTCTGACTTCTCCCTCAGTGTACCCAAACAGGCCCCGGTATGTAGCGACTGGGGGATTTTCACAGTAACTTCATAGCAGTGTTAATGTAAGTCTACTTGCGACACACCAATAAAGATTATTATTATTGTAGGAACTCCACTGTCTTACCAGTGACCTACCTCTTCTGTCCGATTAATGTCAAAGTACCTGGGGTGGCATGGTGGCACCGTGGCTAGCACTGCTGCCTCACAGCTCCAGGGACCAAGGTTCAATTCCGGCCTCGGGTGACCGTCTGTGTGGAGTTTGCACTTTCTCCCCAGGTCTGCGCGGGTTTCCTCCGGGTGCTACGATTTCTTCTCCCAGTCCAAAGATGTGCAGGTTAGATGGATTGGCCAAGCTAAATTGCCCCTTCGTGTCCAAAACTTTATATGGGGTTACTGGGATAAGGTGGAGGCATGTGCTTAAGTAGGATGCTCTTTCCAAGGGTTAGTGCAGACCTGATGAGCCGAATGGCCTCCTTCTGCACTGTAAATTCTATTATTTTATGATTCTATGATATCACTCCTGATTATTCATCTATGTTTTCCTTTCCATAATTTGTCTGAATATTTCTTCCTCCACCTCTCTTCCTAATCTTATTATAGACATTGTGTGCATTGCTGTACAGATAGTTAATTCATTTTTAATAGGTGTCTTCTCACTTTATATTCAATCAACTTTTAGGTTCCCATTCTATAATCATCGAATCTCCATGCAATTAATATCTTCTTCCCAATGTTTTTCCTGTCATGATTACAATAGGCTCCTGACATTTCTTGTAGATTGCTCCCCCCCCCCCACACACCCCCAGTTTAAAGCCGTGTCACCTCCCTATTTACCTTCGTCACTTGGACATGGCTCAGGTGTAGCTCATCCCTTCAGAACAGCTACTTCAAGTCCCAGAACTGGTGCCAGTGCCCCACAAAAAGGAATCCCTCTTTTACAACCGCCTTTTAGCCACATATTAATTTTCCTGAACTGTCTGCTCCTATGCCAATTTGCACGTGACTCACAATAGTCCAGAGATCAACACCCTGAAGATTTTCTCTCTTTCTCCATCCCCCGCCCCCAAACCATTTCCAACTTTCTGTTCAGTGTCTAAGAAATATCACTTTCCCTGGTTCTAGGTAGGCAATATACCCTTTGGAATTCTCATTCTTGGCTTCAGAGGATGCTATTTATCTCCCCCCCCCATTATACAGTCCCCTATTATCATATTTTTATTCTCCTCTCCTACCACCTCTGCCCACACAGCCTTCTGAGTCACATGCATTGGTCTGCATCATGGTCATCTTCCCTGCAGTCTTTCTCCTTGTCCTCATTGGCAACGAATACGAGGCTTTGGACAGGCGAGTGGCTTTGGGGCCACCTCCTGAACCTCTCCTAAATCCTAGCTCCCGGTTCTCAATCAATCAGTCACACCCTCACTTCGCTGAACCTGTTTTCCCTGGACGGTGGCCATATCCTGGATAAAACGGTTCAGAAACCCTCCCCCTTCCTTATGACCAGGAGTCTCTCCAACTCACACTCCAGCTCCAGCTCAATTACAGCTACTTCAAATCCCAGAACTGGTGCCAGTGCCTCACAAAAAGAAAAATTTAAGATGGAGACATTTCCTGCAGATGTGCTTGCTTGGTACAGGCTCACTGTCCAAAAACCCCCATAACCGGCAGTCCAGACATCCAAACTTCCCGGTCATGTCACAGACTAACCTTTGTTCATCTATTTAATTAAACACTTTATTCATTGAATATTTTTAGTTATATCAAATAGTGTAACTAATTAACCTATAAATTTAAAACAGTACTTATATTGTCTTGGTCCTAGTTTAAACTACTGCCGCAGCTTGGAGAAAAAAAAATCAGACTTTAAAACATCAACTAATCATCTATCTGCTGTAGCCATGTAAAATGGGCACCTGCAAAGGATCATGGGAATTGTGGTCAATTTGGGACACAAACAGGTACACAGCCTCTGTGCATTGTGCAAAGAAACCAAACTTGGCTGAAACTTGTATCCATTAAGAGTCGATCACCATTTCCCCCAGGACGATAAGAGTTTGAATCAAGGAGTTACAACAGTAGCAGACTAACCGGCACCCCCCCTCCCCCCCCACTTATTTGGAAAGGCCTACGTGCCTGGGATAATGATAGCTAGGACCCGCCCAGCTATCAAGGTATCCACCCCCTAACTGGCTGAGATCGATGAGGGTGATCAAGAACCCTATTGATCAATTGGACCTGGAGTAAGGACCACCCAAAGGGGCGCGAAAGAGACAAAGGATAAAAAGCCCTGCGCACTAGAGATCTGCCTCTTTTGGGACCGGCCTGCGTGCGATCAACTGCAGCAGAACAACCAAGATCAAGGACCCACTTCAATTCCTGAAGGATGAGCCCAGCTGAGATGAACCTAACAACTTCCAAACCGACCACGTGGACCCGGATAAAGGCCTTATCTCGCACAGTGCCGGTCACTCTAAGTAAAGTAAAGGTCATCTTAGTCGTTAGGTGTAGTTAAGTACGGAGCCGCGTGTGTTATTGCATAGAGATAAAAGTCTTGTGTTATTAATAAACTGTGTTTTTGAGCTAACATATTGGTTATGTGGTCATTTGGTCGATATAAGAAACAGCTTGTGGTTCACCGCAAAGTAAAGAAGGCAACATTTACTGGCGACTCTGATGGGATCTCGATTAGAAGTGACTTTGTTACTCCGAGGGAGCCCACAACTTTGAATTAAATTGGGAATGAGAACGAACCACAAAAGTAAGTTTCATATCGGCCAAATAACCGATTTTCGGAAGTGTGCACTAACCACATGCGTAACTAACAGGGAAGGGTAAGGTAAACGCGTTAGACTTGCATGCAAATCTGGAGGGATTGTGAACCGGAATATAGCCGTAAGCTGTACCCGTTGTTCGATCGACTCCTTATTCCCCCCGTTCCAAATTTTAAGTAGAGAAGAGATGTCAGCGCAGATGATAGAGAAGTTGATGAACCCACAGCGGCAATCTGAGGTTACACTAGTTGATAAATCAGAGCAGGCCTCATATGGGAGGATGTGTTGAGAAAGTATTTAAAGGGGAAAGATTGGCCCCTTTGGTCGAATTTTTGTGCAAATACAGACAGGTCCAGGAAAGATAGGACAGACTTGGTGGGAGAATCTTTGTGAGATATATAAGAAAAACGCAGCAAAGTTTAGAAAGCCAATGGCAATAGTGTGGTGCTTGGCACAGTTGCGAGGCACCGAGGAGGTCGTTGAGACGCTCCGCAGACAGTTAGCAGAGAAGAAGAGAATGAGGGAAACAGTAAAGAAAGTGCGAACATTATTGACGAACTCCGGGAGAAGTTAGCCGCTAAAGACAGGGAAATCGCCAATGTTAAACGCGCCCACCAGTCTTGCATGGTACACCTTAGCAGCTTTCAGACCCAGTACGACAAGGCCTATCAAGACACACAGAGTCTTGATAAGAGAGGAGACTGAACACCAGGTCGTCCAGCTAACAAAGAAATGCGCTGATTTACAGGCAGCTTTAAGAGCGCTCCACCAGTCCACTAAAGAACAAAGACAGAGCACCACGTTAAATGCAGAAGATAGACAAGCTCTAGTCGTTACTTTCAGTTCAGAATGGTTTTATGTGTGCCTTCGGGACAGATGAGACAGATGAGGAAGAGATGACAGACTGGGAAGAATTAACTGAAAGCGCACAAATGTACTTTAAAGGAACGGAAAGTCAAAAGCAACTGCCACGCATCCCAAAAAGAAAGGCACCGGCAGCACAGGTCGCACCAACCCACACAGCTGCCCTGAAACCCATGAATCCGGTCACCACGGAAAGAAGGATAAGGTATCAGCCAGGTCCAGATATCACCGACATCACCCCACTTTCGGTAACTCAGTTGAGGGACGCTTGAAGTAAAATTACTCCATTTCAGCCAACCGCAGACCCGCATAGCTTCTTTGGGGAGGTGTGCCAACAAAAGGTTATGTACGGATTAGATGAGAGGGAGGAAGTTAAATTGATAGTAATGAGCCTCAGCCAGTAGGTAAGGTCATCTTTGCCAGACCTCCAAAACGTAGGAGGAACCCTAGAGGAAATGAAGGCCTCAATATTAAATGCTATCAGATACAACAAAGGGGATCCAGTAGAGGGTTTGAACAAATGCAGGCAAAAGAAAGGGGAACATCCGACTGCCTTTGCCGGTCGCCTCTGGATACATTTCAAGGCAGTATACGGAAACTTAGACCGTGCTCACCTCGATGAGGAAGATACCACTAAATAGTTTCACATGCCACTGAAGAAGGTAAAAGGGCTTGTGCGAATTATGACCCGGCAGATACCACAGACGACACCATTAGACGGGTATTAGCCACACACAAAGGTGCATTTGCCCAACACAAGCACTACTGCGGGCACATTCCAGGTACGATTATGATCTCAGGTCCCGACCCCAAACCAAAGAAACAGTACGGATTTCCACAGCAGGCTGAGGGAGAAATTTTAAAGATAATTAACAGTCTGTTAAAACAAGGAGTGATTCAGCCCGTAGCTTCCACTAATAATGCCCCGATTTGGCTCGTAAAGAAACCAGACGGTTCATGGCGACTCACCATTGACTACCACGAACTAAACAAAGTTACCCCTTTAACAGCACCCAATGTTGCCACGAGTCCCGCAACCATGCTTAAGCAGGGAGTGCAAGCTAAATATTTCACCGTGCTGGATATCAGCAATGGATTTTGGTCCATTTCCCTAGATCGGGCTTGCCAGTACAAATTCGCATTCATTTTTCAAGGACAACAGTACATGTGGATGTGTCTCCCCCAAGGCTTCCATAATTCCCCTTCCATTTTCCAGACAGCTAGCTGCTGGTCTTTCCAAATTCACCCACCCCGAATGCCTAATTCAGTATGTAGACGACCTGCTCCTGCAAACCGACACCAAGGAAGAGCACGTGGCTCTATTGGCCAAATTACTAACTCTGCTCCAGTCCATCGGATGCAAGGTAAACCCCAAAAAGGCACAGATATTGAGGGAAAAGGTACTTTATTTAGGCACCACAGTTACACACGGCAAACGTGAAATTGAACAAAAACGCATTGACTCCATTGTGAACTTGCCCCTGCCCCATAATGTAAATGCACTCCGCTCATTTTTAGGTTTAGTGGGATACTGCAGAAATTATATAGACGGTTTTGCCACCAAGGCCGCCCGCTCTCAGAGCTTCTGAAAAAGAACAGCCCATGGAACTGGCTTCCCCAGCACACAGACACCATAGACGATTTAAAACTCGCCCGAGGTACAACTCCCGCTTTACAAGTTCCCGACCCCGCCTTGCCCTACGTCATAGAAGTAGCAACCACTGACCGAACCCTCTCAGCGGTGCTCCTACAGGAACGCCACGACCGATTAGGATCGGTAGCCTATGCCTCTAGAGTTTTAGACCCCGTAGAATAAGGATTTTCTCCCTGTGAATGACACTTGCTTGCAGTCTTTTAGGCAGTTCAGTACTTTGCCTACATTACAGGCCTCAACCCAGTCACGATATTAACCAAGCACACCCCCACCCAATTGTTGTTAGACGGCAAACTAAAGGATGGTTCAGTTAGCCAGATCAGAGCAGCTCGCTAGACACTCTTATTACAAGGCAGGGATATTTCTGTGAAACGCACCAAGACCACATGTTCTTAGCAGACAATTTACAATACGCAGGGACCCCACAAGAATGCCAGATAATTGCAGCCACACACCCCGCAGGACCCTTTGTTCCCAAATCGTTACAACCACGTGTAAACGGTGAGGCACAAAGTTCCCAAGCCACAGGGGACACAGTAAAGATCTATGTAGATGGCTCCTCCACTGTTGAGAATGGAGTAAAAATCACAGGATGCGGGATTTACATGGAGGACTCACAGGGACGCCCACTAGAAGAGATATCTTTAAAATGACCCGGCCACTTGGGTTCGCAGGCAGCCAAACTGGCAGCCATAGCTTATGTAATTGACCACCCAGACTCCTTTCCAACACCTGCGGACATACACTCCGACAGCTTGTATGTCTGCATCACTAACAGAATTTGTTCCCCTATGGGAATCTCGAGGTTTTGTATCCGCCGACAGAAGACCCCTACCCTCCGCCCCTCTCCTGAAACATATTCTTAAGAAAGCCACCGGCCGCACATATGGCATCATTAAAGTAAAGAGCCATCACCACACCTCCTCCCCCGGGAATTGCAAGGCCGATGCCTTAGCTAAAGCTGGATCACGCACTGGTCACTTCTGGCAACCCCCTCGAGTGTGAACGGATACATTCAATCCAGGTCTCCCAAACCAATATTGAGGATTTATCTCAGGCACAGAAAGCAGACGACTCCCTTAAACAGATACTGAACGGCATCTACCCAGCGCCCTATGATAAATGGAAGAACACACACACACAATACAGACGGAATAGTGTTAAAAGACGGAATTTATGTGGTCCCCACCCAAGACAGAAACCAGTTAATCTACCAATTCCATGACGGACACGGACATCAGGCAATAGACACAACCATTGCCAATTTAAGACCCTTGTGCTGGTGGCCCGATTTAAAAAGCGATGTCACACATTATGTAGACAATTGCCTCATTTGCGCCCAGAACAATCCGGAACATCATGCAAAGAAGGGACAATTAAGACACACCCGAGCTGCAGAATGCCCCTGGACATATCTGAAAATTGATTACATTGGTCCCCACCCCCCCTGCAGAAATGGCTTCAAGTACGTGCTAGTCGTCATCGATACTTTTACAAAATGGGTCGAAGTATTCCCCACACGTTCAAATACGGCAAAGGCCACCGCTAAAACTTGACCCAACAGATATTTACGCGCTGGGATCTTCCACGCAGCATTGAGTCAGATCAAGGAACTTCACCAGCAGAATAATGCAAAATGTTATGACCATTTTCGGTATCAAAGAGAAATTCCACATAGCCTACCACCCGCAGTCCAGCGACATAGTAGAGTGCATGAACCGCACTTTAAAAACGACCAACAGGAAGACGGTACAGCAGAACAATTCCACTTGGGACACGGTACTACCCTTTGCTCTCATGATTATCAGGAACACAGTTTCCAGTTCCACAGGTTTCACCCCCCACACCCTTATGACAGGGAGAACCATGAAAGGCATTGAATATTTATTAGGGCTCGATTTGGCAAATCCCGCAGTAACCGCGATCACCCACGAAAAGCAGTCCAACAGGTCACAGAGAACATTAAAGCGGCACAATAAGCTGCTGCTGTCCGACTAGGCGCTAGGAAAAAGCAGAGTAAAGCCAGTTTTGACAAAAGCGTTTACCCCATAGAGTGTACAGTCGGCCAGCAAGTTATGATTTTGTTGTACAACCCCAGCTCCTTCCTAGCCCCTAAATTTGCAGGCCCCTACTCCATCTCTGACAAAGTAAGCCCCTATGTGTACAAGATAGCGTACCGCAACGGTAAGACTGGTTGGTTCCACATCAACCAACTCAAACTCTACGGATCGCAACGTAGCCATGCCCACCACTTAGCCTTGGTAATGGGAGAGGATGACGCCCTGCCCACTGACGATTCAGCCCGATGCCCGCTCCAACCTTCCCCCCCCCCTCAGGACGACACTCTTCCCCTCGACTCCGCACATACTCACAGATTTCAACCTTGAACTTGACTCTGATGAGAGCCTCCTGGATTTGACTACCATCTCGAGCGACCTCCCCACCATCAGCTACCCTAGCCCCCGGAACAACGCCTTGGATTTTCTCGACCCCTTGTACAACCGTATCCGCCCAACGACTCTTCCTACGCCCGCTCCCGACAGCGTTGCTTCCTCTTCCAGTACAATGAGCCCCTTCTGAGAAATGATTTAAAGGAACTGATGCACTCAAATATTTGAGGCGTCCAGATGATGAGAAACGGACACTGCCTAAGAATTAAGGTGTCCAAATTTCTGATGGAGCCTGCCCATCTTCTTGTTTTAACCTCCTCTTCTCTCCAACGCATGGTTTTAATCTATGTTGGCCCGACACTCAGTTATACAGTCATAATTACTCTTCTGATTGAACTGTCAGACACGGTCTACTGACCAATGGCAGTTGAAGGCACTACAATGACTACAAATTCTTTTCGTTCATCCCGGTCACCCAGGTAGGGAGTCACGGCACTGATCCCCGCCCTACCCGAGGGCCCCAAAATTAACCGGTCAATCACGCTCGGGTAGTGGAGTAACGGCACTAACCCCCGCCCTACCCGGGGAACCCACCCATTCTTGTCTAAGAGCGGCCCACACGCACCCCACGTTTCACATCATGCTCTCTGGAATGGTTTATTACACCCTTTTGCTGTTTTGGGCAGGTCTTGAATCTTCCTCCCCGCTCCAAATCTACACCAGTCTTTCTTCCACTGTTCTTTCCGACCCCTTCGAGTCACCTCCAAATGCTATTTACACGTAAAAATACAATGGTTGCTGATCACTGTTGCTACCTCTGAGCCCCTGGGACGAAACTCTATAAAACTGGCCGCCCTGAAATTCGGCTGGTTAAGCAAAACCTCAACCTCCTTGGTTGCTAGTAAAGATGGAGAATGGTCGAAGAAAGCATCCACCCACTCCCCGCATCGACCACACAAGCTGTGAGACACTTGAATACTTGAATTGAGATACTTGGATTAGTATCTCTCCCAATTTTTTTTTTTTTTTTAAAACAAAATGGGGGAGTCACACATGGTGACAATCATAAAGGGAAATTGGAACTAAGAGAGAGAGACTAATACACACAGATATTAACCAACGATACTGACATGATACTATGCTTGATTCCCTAGGATTACACGTAAACCAGACACTGCAGGATGAACTCAGCCCCATGATCGCCATCTGGATAGTTGCCGCACTTACCGGACTCCGAGCACAAGATATCCAAGACTTTCCACAGCCTGGCGGTCTGTGGTACCGTCCCCCAGATGCAGGGGAATGTGAGAGTGGCACCCTATGGGTGCGTAAGAACAGAAGTATCATATTTGGGTGCAATAACCAACGGACAATTTACAGAAAGCCCAATGGGTCCACATCAGAATATTACATTAGCACAACCGGAACAGAAGATTGGTGGGAACTTACTAATGAAGGGTGCCCCAAAATTGGATGTTTAAATAAAATTGCAGGGAACACAATAAGGATCAGACAAAATTGCCCCGGGACACCCACTAAAGGTAATTTTGCAATATACACAATTAGAGTAGGACCTAATCCAGCCCCGAGCGCCACCACCCCACAGACCACCTCCAGTCAGGATACCACACAACAACTGTTAGAGATAGAGACCGAAACCCTCACCTGGTGGGAAGGCATTGCAAAATGGAACCCACTCTCATACATAACAGACCCTCCTCCTGATTGCAGTAATCTATAGTGTAGTCCTCACATTCAAACACCGCAAATGGAAGGCAAAAGCCTCCCGGCCCCCTATATACACATTCGAGCCCCCCTCTTTGGAATCCAATAGAACTCTACTAAGAATATACAACTTACAAAAACTGATAAACACTGCTAAAATGGACCCTTTATACCTCTGTACCGATGAACTGTGATAAGACGAAAGAATGCTGCTGTTTAAGTTTGTAAATTTTGTGTTATAGATAAGTTCTTTAGGCAAAACCAGCAGCATGTGTAGTTTAGAAAGTTTAGTTAGAAATGTTAATATGTTAGAATATGTTAACTTAAGTTAAAATGTTTTGTATGGATCTGATTTTAGGAATGAAATAACTATTAGTAGTGAATTGTTTTAATGAAAGTATGTAATATTAATAAATTAGGTAAAATTGTACAATGAATTTAGGACAGAGTAGAGTAGGACCTGAACTGACTGACCAGTGCCGGCTTGATAAGGTAGACTGCGGGATCAAGACTTGTGATCCACCACGCTTCGTGTTCAGGATCAAGAGGAAGGAATGTAGCCATGTAAAATGGCCACCTGCAAAGGACCATGGGAATTGTGGTCAATTTGGGACACAGACAGGTACACAGTCTCTGTGCATTGTGCAAAGAAACCAGACTTGGCTGAAACTTGTATCCATTAAGAGTCGATCACCATTTCCCCCAGGACAATAAGAGTTTGAATCAAGGAGTTACAACAGTAGCAGACCACCCTTATTTGGAAAGGCCTACGTGCCTGGGACAATGATAGCTAGGACCCGCCCAGCTATCGAGGTATCCACCCCCTAATTGGCTGAGATCAATAAGGGTGATCGCGAACCCTAACGATCCATTGGACCTGGAGTAAGGACCGCCCATAAGGGCACAAAAGAGACGAAGGATAAAAAGCCCTGCGCAGTAGAGATCGGGCTCTTTTGGGACCGGCCTGTGTGCGACCAACTGCAGCAGAACAACCAAGTTCAAGGACCCGCGACAATTCCTGAAGGACGCGCCCAGCTGAGACGAACCCAACAACTTCCAAACCGACCACGTGGACCCGGATAAAGGCCTTATCTCGCACAGTGCCGGTCACTCGAAGTTAAGTAAAAGTAATCTTAGTCGTTAGGTATAGTTTAGTATGGAGCCGTGTGTGTTATTGCATAGAGATACAAGTCTTGTGATATTAATAAACTGTGTTTTTGAGCTAACATATTGGTTGTGTGATCATTTGGTCGATATAAGAAACAGCTTGTGGTTCACCCCAAAGTAAAGAAGGCAACACTGCTTACCTAATTAATGACTAGCCAGTTCTCACGTCTCACTGTGTCCTGCTCCTTCTCTCAGACCTTCTGTACAGGCCAGAACAGCATCTCTTCCCGCAGTACAAAACTCCCTCACACATGAATTCCACAATTTAAGTACTCTGTCTAGCAGTACTCAGTGGAGCTGGACTTAATGCACAAGCAAGACTAATACTAGCTAGAATTCCAAAGACTTGAAATCAATTCTAAACAAGCTACCTATTAGCTAACTGTGCAGCTGCCACGAGCAGGCAACTTGTTTACTACTATAACTAACAGGAACTACTTGCTAATCTTAAAGTTAAGGTAAATGCTAAATTTGATGAGATTTTAGAAACATGTGCATGTTCTTCTCGTCTCTCGCATTGTACACACATTTTGTTCAGACAATGCACCTGTTCCAACTAAACAAATAAGCAACATCCATTATCTGCTTCATTCCAGCATTAACCTTGCCTGGTTTGAACTTAAACAAAGCTTGGCAGTTAACCCAGTCATCAGTTAACTGGATAAAAGCAAATTACTGCGGATGCTGGAATCTGAAACGAAAGAGAAAATGCTGGAAAATCTCAGCAGGTCTGGCAGCATCTGTAGGGAGAGAAAAGAGCTAACGTTTCAAGTCCGATGACTCTTTGTCAAAGCTAACAGACAGAGAAAGTGGGAAATATTTATACTGTGGAGTGAGAATGAAAGATGCGTCATAGCCACAGAAACCAGGGAAACATGGTACAAATGGCCACAGAAACCAAGGGGAAAGAGTGCTAATGGCAGTCCCAGAGAGAACAAAAGACGTGAAAGGCCAAACAGCAGAGAAATTAACATCAGAGGGTGAATTGTAGATGTGTTGGGGGGGGGTTTAAGGGGACTGGGGAAGGAAAGAGGAGAAAGGGTAAGGAAAGGTGGATAATATGGGAGGGGGTTAATATATATTAAGAAAGACAAGAAAGAAAGAAATGGTAAGATGCTCAGCAAAGCAAAGACCGAAGATGCTCAGTAAAGCAATCACCCAGTCTGCTTTTGGCCTCTCTGATATAGAGGAGACATTGGGAGCAGCGAATGCAGTAGATCAAATTGGAAGAGATGCAAGTGAAACGCTGCTTAACCTGGAATGAGTGTTTTGGGCCTGGGATGTTAAGCATGGAAGAGGTAAAGGGGCAGGTGTTACACCTTCTGCGATTGCATGGGACGGTTACATGGGTGATGGGAGAGGTACTGGGTATGGTGGAGGAGTGGACTAGATTATTTCAGAAGGAATGGTCTCTGCGGAATGCTGACGGAGGGAGTGAAGGGAAGATGTGTTTGGTGGTGGCATCACGCTGGAGTTGGCGAAAATGGTGGAGGATTATGTTTTGCATACAGAGGCTGGTGGGATGAAATGTGAGAACGAGGGGGACTCTATCCTTGTTCTGGGAGGGAGGGGAGGGGGCGAAGGTAGTGGTGCGGGAAATGGACCGCACGCTGTTGAGGGCCCTGTCAACAACTGTAGGTGGGATATCACGGTTGAGGAAGAAGGAACACATTTTTGAAGCATCATTTTGGAAAGTGGCATCATCGGAACAAATGAGACAGAGGCGAAAGAGTTGAGAGAAAGGGATGGAGCCCTTACAGGGTGTAGGGTACGAAGAGCTGTAGTCCAGATAGCTGTGGGAGTCAGTTAACTGGTGCATTCTCTACCGATCAGAGTCCACTTAGCAGCCAGTCAGCACTCCCTTCTCATGGAAGTATAAATTGTTGTTCACTTTATTTTTGGTATTCTTGGGAATTGTCGTGATTAATGCAAGATGAAAAGCTTCAAAAACATGTTTTTTTTGAGCAATACTCTTATTTGAATCATCCTCATCCGATTAAGTGCGGCCTAAATTCACCCCCATGACTTGCTCCCAAATGAATGCAGGTCAAAATTTAGCTGGAGGATGAGCAATTTAAAGGACAAGAGAGATGTATGGACCTAGTCTTTAGGGGGAGGGTGGGGCACGATAAGAGAGAGATGTATGATGGTAGAGGGGAGAAGGGGAAATTTATGGGTGTGCAAACAGCAAACACAGGAATTGGTGGTTTGAGATGGGGGATTGGACAAACGTTGCTTACAGTTAGTCAACAGCGCTCAGTGAAAAGCCATCCGTAGGAGCTGCAAGGACCCATTTTAATATATATTTTAAACCCAATTGTTCACCCCTTTATATTCCTATACCAACATGGTTGCTATCGTATAACACAAGAGAATTAGACTGCTCCACAGAGACACTCGGTGGCCAGATTCTAGAACAAAATTAATCTCTTTTACCATTTATTTTCAGAGCACTTTTTAAAATCAGATTGTTTTGGCTTCTAATATCACAAATCTAACACTCAAAATGTTCATTATATCACCAGTGGCTGGCTTTAACCGCTACTGAGGTAAAAGTTGAAACTTTTATATGCATTTTTATATGAAATGGGATAGCGCTTTTGAATGTATATGAAATGGAATGTTATATGCCACTCAGCAATTACAGTTAAATATTTTAATTGAAATCATTTGAGATTTTCCTACCTTTGTGAACACTTGGAACCACACAAACTACTAACTAGACAAAGAACTTCCAACTCTTGCATGGAAACAGTGGAAAGTTAATACTCCAATTTTCATTAGATTGGTAGTCCTGGTAATTTCACTGAAAAGAGATGATTCATATTGTATCTGAATTGGTGCTTCAGATTTTAGCAATCCTTCGGATAGCATTCCTATAATGTGTTCCCCAAACAAATGTCGTGCTAAACAAAAACATACTAAATTAAAAACCTATTGACCTAAAATCTAAAATCCTATTGGGCATCACGGTGGTTAGCACTGCTGCCTCATCGCACCAGGGATCCAGGTTCAATTCCAGCTTGGGTAATTGTTTGTGTGGAATTTGCACATTCTCCCAGTGTCTGTATGAGTTTCCTCCCAGTCAAAAGATGTGCAGATATTCAGGTGGGATTACAGGGATAGGGCGGGGGAGTGGGCCTCAGTAGAGTGCAGGTTCAGAGGGTTGGTGCAGACCAGATGGGCCGAATGGCATTCTGCACTTGGGGATTCTATGGTTACCTTGAACCTAACCAGCCCAAAACTCCTCTTGCCCACTTGTTAAACTCTTAGCAATTAACTCTTGCTCTCCACTTCCTACCTCTAGCTCAACGCTTCCTTTCTTGACCATCCCACTCACCACTTTTCCTGACTCTCCTGCTCACTGCTTTCCACCAACTCAACTGCTTGCTGTTTCACTCCTTAATCCTACCTTAGCTAGCTGCTTACTGTCACCCATGCTGCCTCCCCTCCCACTCACAGCCTTTCCCGTTATCTCTCCCGAGCCTTCACTCTAAGAGCTCGGCAAAGTAGGGGCAAATGGGAGGGTTGGGAAGGGAGTGGAAAGTGGCGAGAAGGGTCAGGGAAGGCAGCCGCGAATTGTCTTTAAAAGACCGAGTGATATTTGCACTAAAATGAAAACTGAGGCAAGCACTATTTGGGAGACATCCTTAATTTAGGAACCATGCTATTAAAAAAAAACACACAATTAGGGCATGCTTTAAATGGAGGAAACTTGCACAAAACAACAAAATTTTCATATTACAACAGATAACACATGATATTGGAATGACATTTGGAGCATTATAAGCTGCAGAATAATCTGAGGATACTACCTACTGCAACAGCAAGGTTGAGTGGTTTATCCTCAAGTCATACAATCCCCAAAATTGTTTTGCACATTTAGATCTCTTGTAATAAACTGATTTTTTTCCTTCTCCACTGAACTTTGTCAATAAAAATCATAACCTTTTCTGCTACTGCTGTCCACATTTTGCAGTTGTAGTGAACAGCTTCCACTCTCAAATTGTGCTACAGTACTAATACCTAGTCACAAAAAGTCAGCATTGGGAATGAGATTATAATTAACTGCATTACCTTTACAGTCACCATGTTGCAGCATTTTTATATAAATTATTGTATATAATCATATGAGCTGACTTAAATATGTCAGTTATTTCAATATTTCATCTCAATTATAATAAAAAATGCAAAGCAGTATGGCTTGATTTAAAAGCAACCCGAAAGGATAATACCAGATATAAAAAATAGATATTTGGCAGTACCCCAGTCAGATTTAGCATGTGTCTGCCTGATGGATGATTACATAGCATTATTACTGACAGAGTTAAAGTATTAAGGATAGGTTTTGATGTGTGCAGTAATAGGATCTAATTTGCTGATCATTTTCTGCAATCACAGATGCTTTAATGTCACCACTTTAGTGTAATTACTTGTAGGAATAATACACTATGCACATCCATAAAGCGGCTTTACACATTCCCAGAATAAAATTCACTTAGTATCAAGGGATTACACCACTACTTATTCACTGCATCCCATTCACTGAAGAGTGACCTAAGGCTAATGAAAACAGGTCTTGGAAGACTGTTAAACCGAGCTTCTGCTTTCATGATGAATGATCTTTCAACAACTGCAACAACTCAAAATTGTCAATGTATTTACTATTGGAAATATACTTCAGAATCGATGACCTTAAATAAATCAATACATACACAATATTTTGCTATAGTTCAAGTGCCCAGTGTGTGGATGTTAAAATTCAGTGTGACACTATAATATCTCTTTAAGCATACTTACTTCAATAGTACAGCGTGTGTGAATTGACATTTTTGTTCCCTCTTGTAAACAACCCGAGATGTCTATCACATTTCCACAAAAGATGCCTTCAAAGCTCCTCAATGATTCCCTCCTAAGTGCTCTCAGATGTCTGCAATGCTGCATCCATTACTTATTCAAGCGACATGTTTATAAAGGAGCTCTATAGACTGGACAATATTATACATTGAAAAGCTCTGTGGGCTTACATTGAGAATAAATGCTGGCTAGGAGGGTTACAATTATAAATCAGTGACAGTGAAGATCAAGTGGTATGGATCACAATAATTAAAAGCAAAATGTATGTACATACCCATATGTAAATCATAACTTTCCAGATGATACATGAAGAAAACGAGTTTGAGCTCAAAGTTTAATGTGCAGCAAATTCCTTCACCGTGCTATGTTGTTGGAGCTACCAGATAATTTCTGAAAGGGTAATTGGGAAGAGAGGGAAAGACAAACCACGGAAGGAGAACTACCGTGAGCTTGTCTCACATAATTTTTTATGACTGGACACAAGCCACGTTTCACTTGTTCAGGTGGAATGAGGGACAGAGAAAACTATCAGGTAGAACAGTGAAGTGATGGAACATTATCAAAGGGGTCCAAGATTGTAGACATCACAAGGTCCAGTAAAGTGGTCAACAATGCTAGCTAATGCACAATCTGGAAGGCTAAGCTAATGTGTAATGAGTAGTACATGGTGTCATGATATACACCAGGACATCATGGTGCAGATACACACACACTGATGGACACACAGCAAGACCAATCAACACACACAACACCGCAGCCAATCACCAGTTAGAGCACACGCACTATAAAGACAGGGGGCATCAGAGTTCCCGCTCATTCGGGATGCAGCCTCCTACAAGGACAGAGCTTACAGCACAGGTCCTCACCATGTGCTGAGTGCATAGACTGGTTCGGACAGGCATAGGTCTTTAGTTTAATCTAACATCGTGTTAACCCACAGAGAAAGTATGTTCAACAGTTTCTAACTTAATAAAATAGTGTTGCACTATTTTAAGTGTTGGTGGCCTGTATGTGTTCCACGGGTCCAGAACACCCAACACATCACATAGGCTCAGCAAAAATTAGCCGGACACCTGGAGGTTTGGTAGAAACAAGGAAATGGATTATATATTAAGCAACAAAACATATTGGGAAAGTGAACGAGAGCTTTTAAGGATAACAAGTGATGAAATATAAAAAATAAAATTATAAAACATAGTTATGCATGTGACTTAAATCAAAGGAGGTGAGGTTAAAGAATTAACACAGAAGCAGCATGTGCCGATTAATCCCACTCCACTGATCTATCCCTATAGATTGCGGATTGACAGAACTTGAAGGTGCGTTTACATAATTTGAAGCACAAAAGAATATTTCCATTCAGACCAATGACTGGATCTGTGCAACACACGCTGCAATTTTCCCCCAATGTTTTGCCAATCTATTAAGATTCTTATTTGAGGAAAACGGAGGTGCGAAGTTCCCGACTGCATCAAACTTTCATACCAATTAAATTGCATATAGAATCCCTAAAATGCAGGTGGTGGTAATTTGGCCCATCGAGTCTGCACCAACCCTCCGAAAGAGCACTCTACACCGAGGCCCATTCCCGTGCCTTATCCCGTAACCCAGCGCATTGATCATGGCCAATCCACCTAACCTACACATCTTTGGACTGTAGGAGGAAACCAGAGCATCCGGAGGAAACCCACGCAGACACGGGGAGAAAGTGCAAACTCCACACAGTTGCCCCAAGGCCAGAGTCGAACCCAGGTCTCTGGCGCTGTGAGGCAGCAGTGCTAGCCACTGTGCCACCTTATGACTGGACAAGTGAAGTAAATTGTGTATTAGTCAATGCAGCTCACTGAACGCTTCAATGAACAAGTCACTTGCATTTTTTGCTGGAGCCAATTTAATTTTTAATTTTAATAATTTGTATTGTCACAAGTAGGCTTACATTAACATTGCAATGAAGTTACTGTTCACACCCTTCCCACAACAGTATAAATCTGACCCTATTTCCAGCTCTCTCCAGCTTTGACAAAGAGTCCTCCAGGCTCGAAACGTTAGCTCTGATTTGCATACTCAGGCAGTCTCACACTAGAAACTAGGCAGGTCGATCGTCCATTTATAGGCTCCCTGAGAATTGCACCAGAGATGTTTTGGATGTTAGTGGGTTAGTTGAGGGGACCCTTCACTATCTGCTGGCTGCCTGCCTTTCCAGCTGAGAAACATGCAGCAAAGTTGAAAATCGTCTTCCTTTTTTCTAGAGGTGTGTAAGCTTTGGGGCGTGGGGTGGGTGGTAATGAAAAAGTAAAATCAACAACTTCAGTTTCTTAAACCATAAAAACAAACTTCCAAAAAAAAAAAAAAAGAGAGCTCCACTTCGCCTTTACACATCAATTAAGTTATCAGCTTGTCTGTTCAGATTACCTGATTATGAAGGTGTTACTCCATCGGTTACACAAGACTTAAAAATTTAGTTTTAGCTAGAAA
This sequence comes from Scyliorhinus torazame, assembly GCF_047496885.1. Classification (NCBI taxonomy): domain Eukaryota; kingdom Metazoa; phylum Chordata; class Chondrichthyes; order Carcharhiniformes; family Scyliorhinidae; genus Scyliorhinus; species Scyliorhinus torazame. The sequence continues at coordinate 190,255,934 of NC_092714.1, read as the reverse complement.
TTCCAAAAACATGACCCGGGGACGATTATTTCATGTAGCTCAAGGTGTATTATTCTGCTGCTCAATTAGAGGTGCCGTCAACTTGGTCTTATGCTGAACAAAAGTAGAGGCCAATTGTAGGTAAGGATACTAAAATATGGAATTGAGGCATAAGGATAGATTTAAAATATCAGTCATGATCTAACAATGTCAGAACAGACTCAAGCTGCCGAATAGCTTCTCCTGTTTTTGTACTTGTACACTTCCAAGTTACGCAAGAAGCTAAAAACTGTTCCTGAGAGAAGGTTGGACCAGAGAAAGAATCAGAAAAGAAAACAAACAGTACACTGGGATAATCAGAAAGGACAAGCAAAAATGAGAAAAAAAGTCACTAATAAATCCAATAAGGAATTCAGGAGAAACCTCCGTACCCAGAGCGTGGTTAGAATATGGAACTCGCTACTACAAGGAACAGGTAAGATGAATAGCACAGGCACTTTTAAAGAAGGCGGGACAGGCACATCAGGGAGAAAAGGATAAGCTGATAGATAATGAGTGGAATTTTGAGCCCGGGTTAGCCGTCAGCAAGAACCGCCACTCAGGTGGAAAATGCGGTAAGAATTGAGAAACGCATTTCTCGCCAGAGAGATCACGTTTTCTGATTTTCCAGGCCCATCGCTGGTGACGGAAAGAGAACCCACCACAGAAGGCCAAGAACATTTAAATACATTATAATGCTATTAGCAAGCCCTCCCGCCATAACTTCCACCTGCAATGAATATTCTTCTGCTGCCAGCATGATGTCACACAGCGCGATTTACAACTGTATAAAAACAAGAACCTGGCAACCCCACCTCCGAAGGAGATTTCAGGGGTGAGCACTCAGGCCGGCATTACCCTCCAGGGTGCCTGTCATAGAGGGGGCAGCAGAAAGGATGCGGGGGACCCAGAAAAGTTCAGCATGAGGGCAGGGAGCTCGCAGGTCTTCATGGTTGGAAGCCTCTAGATTTAAGGGGTCTGGTGGCTGGTACGTAGGCAGCATTTCCCACATGGCAATATGACCGCTGAGGGATTGCCCTTCCAGAGTGGCAGCTGGAAAGTTTGTGGGCGCAGTGAATCCATAGGGTCAATACTGGGGGGTCAATGGTGAGGTTTATGGGTTAGGTCCCATGAGATGCCATGCTGCATGAGCAGAGTGGGGGACCCTGACAAGGGGTGCTTTCCAGCCTCATGAGGCTTGAAGACCCCCACATGGGGGTGGGGGGATGGAAGAGAGAATTACTGCAATGAGAATGAACCCCCACAGAGGGTATGAGATCATAGAATCACGACGGTGCAAGAGGAGGCCATTTGGCCCATCGAATCTGCACTGACCCTTCGAACGAGCACACTACCCATATCCACTCACCCAAACATCCCTCCCTTCTCCCCTAACCCCATAACCTAACATGCACACCCCTGGACACTTGAGGGGCAATTTGGCATGGCCAATCCACCTAACCTGCATATCTTTGAACTGTGGGAGGAAACCAGAGCACCCGGAGGAAATCCACACAGACATGGGGAGAATGACTCCACACAGGCAGTGACCCAAGCCGGAATTAAATCAGGGTCCCTAGCACTATGAGGCAGCAGTGCCATCCATGTGCCACCCATCTGTCTGGGAGTTCAAGGCCGCTGGTTATAGAGGCCAGGCTGTCAGAGATTAGTGAATGGGTTTCTGGCTGTTCAAGTTGGCAGGCTAGTTTAATCCGCAGTCCTGGAGAGCTGGGGGAATGACGGTGCCCACCAAGGATGCGGTTGACATGTTAATTTCAGTCTTCACATGCATCACGTATGCCTCACCTGCCACAAGGCGAAGCCAGTTGCCTAATTAGGTCCCTGACTCTTCTTTGACAAGTCAATTGTGCTAATTTAGTCAGCATTGCAATGCATGAGTGTGCCACTGATTAACGCCCAATTTTTGGTTGGAAGCCTCGCCCCAAAGCATTAAACAAGGCTCATACTCACATCCACAAGGTGACACAGATATGGCTCCCCAATGCAAGGCATTATGGTGAATTTGTTCATCAGCTGCCCGGTTCAAGGGATCAAAGGGGGCAGCGCCTTGATCCCCCGTCATGTTAGAACACAGGATCATTGAATGTACTCAACTGTCCTACCTCCACAGTGGAGACCCATAGCGGGGGCACATGGACCACTCTCAAGAGTCAAAGCGCTTCATTGAGGTGGAGTTTAAGTGGCTATTTTGTGACGGGGAGGGAATGAGGTTCAGTGAAAAAGTGCTCACATAAGGGGAAGCACGTGGGTCACATAAGAGGAAGCACGTGGGTGGATGTCCCAGCTCCGGAGAGGATTGAATGACAGGACATTGGTAGGACTCCTCATCGTTCACTATGATGTTCTTTTTCTTTCAGTTTTTGATTCTGGAGAATCATGGAGCAAGTCGAGCTGGCAATCCGGTCAACCAGCAGCAGCTACATTGACGTGTCTCAGCTGCAAGCGGCCAGGGCCAGCGCCCTTCATAAGAGGGGGAGGCAGGGTCCATTGATCTTCCGGAAACAGGGCCACAAGATGACAGAGCCTCTGACGAGACACTACTGGCCATCGGTATTCTACCGTAGAACTTCTTACCTACAAATGTCAGAGGTCCCGTGTCGGAGAAGACTGTATCTGTCCCGAGGAACAGTTCGCCACCTTTGCCAGGTGATGCAAGGGTTGGCACCACATGGACTCAGGGGTTACCCATTGCCTGTGGCCCTGAAAGTTACTGCAGCTCTGAACATCTATTCCAGTGGCTCATTTCAGGGCTGCTTGGGTAACCTGTGCAGCATTTACCAATCAGCAGTGCATAAGGGAGGTCACAGTCGCGCAACTTGTGAGGGACCACATATACATAAACTTGGATCGGGACCAGGCGAGCCAGGATGCCAGGGCCATTGGCTTCCCTGAATAGCAGGTATGCACCAGGTGCAGGGTGTCATCAACTGCACCCATGTGACTCTGCATTCCCCATAGTGGCATGGGATGCCATTTTTGAACTGCAAGGAGTACCACTCCCTCAATGTGCAGCTTCCTTCTTCCTTCTTCTCATTACTGTGGGGCCTGCAGGAGGTCATCGACATGATCGCTCCGTTCATGGGCAGGGTGGTAAAACAACTAACTGGACATTGCAGGAGAATGACGACGACTTGCAGTGAGGTCAGAGCGATGCTCATCATAATCTCCATGAAATGCCTGACTCCTGCCTGACGAGAGCTGAAAACGACCTGCCACTGAATGGGGTGATCTAGTGTTCCATAGAGGCAGAATAACATATCTCAGCTGCTACTGCCACCTCCAAGGTCAGGGGTCCCAGTGTGTTTCGTCACCTTTTGACGAGGTGGGCAAACTCTGACATTTTCATCCGATGGCATCTTCATGACTGGAGAATGCTGGCACACAAGAGGCCTGAGCGTTGATGTTGCCGGGGGGGAGATGACACACCTTCCACGGATGGGAGGTTGGGGAGGAGCATGTGGGGCTGCGAGGCCTGTGCCAGGAGCAACATGGCATTACTGCAACTTTGGTTTGGGAGGTGGGAGAGACATTCTCACACTGCACAGGGAGGAAGTGTTGCACAGGGAGGAAGCGCCAAGTTTGCGCAGGGGTTTGTGGAGCATGGTGCCATAACATGACAGTGTGGAGGTTCTCTATAGGTGATCAAAGTGATTTTTAATATTAGCCAGTTATTACAATCATAGAATCTACAGTGCAGAAGGAGGTCATTCGAGTTAAGTCCGCACCGGCCCTTGGATAGAGCACTCCACTTAAGCCCACACCTCCACCCTATCCACATAACCTAATAACCCCACCTAATGTTTTGGACACTAAGGGGCAATTAAGCATGGTAAATCCACCTAACCTGCTCATCTTTGGACTTTGGGAGGAAATCAGAGCACCGGAGGAAACACACGCAGACACAGGGAGAAGTGCAACCTCTAGACAGACAGTTACCCAAGGCCGGAATTGAACCCGGGTCCCTAGAGCTGTGAGGCAGCAGTGCTAAACGCTGTTTCACCGTACCACCCCGGGTGCCTTTTCTCCAATAGTGCCTAGAATCACCAATGTCCATTAGGTGCCTATTGTTTCTTAGTCTTCCTTACCTTTCTGCTAAGTCTAGATCTACCCCCAGGATCCACAGCGGTGGTTGAGATGATCTGTTGACTTCCACACCCTGTTGTTCAAGATGACCTTGGTGGGCATCCCCTGGGGGGTTGGATACCCCCAGGTCTCTTGGGTACACCCCCAGGGTCTCTCGGGTAAAAGGCCCTGGCTGCGTTCCTGCCAGCGTTCCTGCCATTCCTCCTCCCTACGGGTGCCCGGGGACTCCTGGGCTCCTCCGTGGGAAAGAGGGGCAGCTGGAATAAGATCCAGAAGCCCCACCATCCTCTGTCACTGGCACTCTGTGGATTCCCACTGGTGCCTGCACCATGCAGCTGAAGCCCTGGACTATGGAGCTCATGAGCTGAACCATGGGGCGGACATCTCCGCTATTCAGTGCGCGTCCTGCGCAGAGGTCTCCACCGTGGATGCCACTCTTGCAGTGTGGGCTCGTTGCATCAGACTGACGGCACCATCTCCTCGGACAGAAGACGATGGGACCCATCCAGTCGGTTTTGCAGTTTGAGGAGAAATGCTATCATTCCTTCCTGATGCTTGCAATTGTGCCTTTGCAGCTCCAGCAGCTTTGGGACGTCTGTATTCAGGGGCACGTCATCAGCCTGGGGTTCAGCAGACTCCCTAGGCTCCAGCATCCCTCCAAGTCCAGGATTCCTTGGACGTTCCTGCCTCCGTCTGCTGTGGATCATCAGGCGTGAGGTCCTCAAGAGGTGAGTGACCCAGAAGCCTACCAACTATTTAATCCACTGAAGTGCAAGTACCTGCGTGGGTGGAGGGTGCGGATGACAGGTGCGTCGCCGCATCAATGCTTGTCTCCAAGATATCTGCCTCGAAGCTGCTCGGGTCTGTGGTGTCCAGGGGCTGTGAGGATGGTCTGGGCTGGTCTGGTCTGCTGATTGGCCTGCATGGAAGAGCGTTGGCATTAGTGCAGACAGGAGAACACTGATAGGAGAAAGGTCACATGAGGCGTGCGCCATGGCTGGATGTGTTGGGGGTTCTCACTTGTGTCTTGTGCCCAACCACGCCCTCTGGATAGGAGTGGTCCTGCTCCTGGCCAGCCAGCTCAAAGGCTCGTTCTTCAAATAGGGCTAGGGTCTTGAGCTCTGGCATCACGCCAGCCAGCTGTGCCCGCTCACGCCTATTGTGTCCTAGTTTGTCGATGTGACGATGGGAAGGGTGTAGGCGGAAGTTTGTGCCTTGTCAGATGGGGTTGAAGTGTGGCATGCGTGGGAGGTGAGTGATAGTGGGCATTTTAGGGGCACGGGAGCTGGTGGGGGGGGGGACTATTGGTGGCAGTGGTGGTGGGTGGGTGGGGGGGGGGGGAAGCATGACAATTGGTGTGACCCCGGGTGGTTGATCGGAGTGAGATCACAGTGGCGGCGTGACGGCTGTGTTAAGGAGGGCTGTGGGAGAAATGAAGAGGTGGACTTACCTTGGTTGGACGAAGATGATTATTATCTTCTTCCGGCACTGCAGCCCCATCCTCTTTTGGAGTGAGCCAGCACTCACAATGGCCACCAGCCTCCCAGGTAGGGTTGGATACTTTGCTGGATGGACATCAGCCCAATCGTGGGTTTCCCACATCTGCTCAACCCCATCAAGAGGTTTGCTGAGGGCTCCCTCTGTAAAACATGGCGCAGTCTTTCTAGTAGCCATCCCCCTGATTGGACTTGAAACAAGTTCAGGGGAGGCAGTTAAAAGGAGTACTCCACTCATTTTTCTTGGGGTGAGCGTATCAAGAGGCAAGCCACCACAAGCGCAGTGTGAATCACATGGAGAGAAAAAAATTGTTAAAAAGGCTGAATATACGGTGAGCTTTCCCACCGACACTTTGGAAAAATATGGTAAAATTCTCTCCTAAGTAGTTAGGAGAAGGCTTGTATGAAGCTGACCTGTTGGACTGAATGGCCTGTTTCTTTAATTTCTACGTAACTGTTTCCGAGCAAAAGTGTCTCAAAGGAATATGCAACAAGGCCATAGTTAAACATCATTTCATTGTTCGAGTGTTTAATAAATGGTGTGGCAAAGGTACCAACATTCTGTAATGTTTGGAACAAACAAAGCTTGAAAGTTCAGGATTTACTTTACGGAAAACAGGGTTCAACAAAGTAACTGCTCACAAACATCAAGTTCTTGCTCTTCAGAAGTGATTGCTGAATATTACTTTTGTCTTCTATTGGTAGAAAATAAATATTGAATTATGATTCTATTAGTTGAGAAAGCAAAACTGCTACATAATAGTCTACAGTCCTAACTTTAGAAATACTGGCTCAATGACCAATACAAACATGTATTTTTGCTAAGACAGGGTTGTTCAATGTGACTAAAAGACATCAATAACTGGTAAATGTTTGTGTCAATTTGCAGGATCACAAAATAGAAGTGAGCACAATGACATGATTAGGCTGCCAACTACATTTAGCATTACAAATTGGGCCAGAAGTTTCTGTCAAAATAATGGTGAGGCTAATATTCATTGTTATGTATGAGTAAATATAACAACTTCAGGCAAAGAAACAGATGAATGGTAAATTGCAAATATTCAAAATATGCTGTCAGAGGTGCACCAATCTAACAACAAAAACACCATTCTGTTGTTTGCCTCACAATTGACAAGTAGTCAATGTCATGATGTTGGTATATTTTTATGAAATAAAGCTGTCACAAGTACTTTGACTAGTAATTACAAGTATAAGCACCTTTTAACGGCATTGCAAGTATTGACGACTGTCGTTTAACCTCTCAAATTAACCATTGTAAGTTTGGATCACATGCCTTCAAATTTGATTTTTTTTTTATGGGGCCATTTTATTGGATGGTGTCAAATTTTAAGAAGTATTTGAGTCTTCCTTGCTGTCATTTTTCCTGTCTCTTAATCAGATCTTCATTTTCCCCTTCTTTATTTCTCTTGCTGTACCTAATTTGATCTCTATTCACTCCCTTTAATTCAACCTCCTTGGAGTCCCTCTGCTGTTTATTGCTCAATTCTTAAATCTCTGATCAAGAAGATACCTTGTTACTTGCCAGTGTTCACTCAGGGCCCAGAGGCCCTGTTTCTCTTGTGGTGATGCTCAGAGCTTGCAGTTTCAACATTTGTGGACAAATTCCAATAGATGTTGCTCAATGTCTTGTTGCAGCAAAATCTGCCCCACTATTTGCTCTTTACTTTATCATAAATAAAGGGAAAACTAGACAACAATGTGGCGGAAACACTAATTGATTCAACTCCCCAACGGGTTAATGTGCAAGTGCTGCAGCACAGAGGCACATTTATCCACTAAACAATCTGGGAGTAATTCTTTCATTTGCATTACATAATTTAAGCACAGCTTTGTTAGTTATTTTCTTCTGTTAAAAATCTCACTAGAGACCTGTGAGCAATCCCTCACTTATTTGTGGCCAGCCAGTCTAACTCTTCGCTTTGAGTGTATGTGCTGTAACCTGCTGTTTCCAATTCTCCATCCAAAAGTTCGAGAAACATAGGAACAAAAGCAAATGGACTCTTCTGTACTTCAGGACCTCGGCTGTTTTACAAGCACGCAATAGAAAAATGCTTATGCTAGCTTTGAATAAAACTGCTTTTGGTAAAGGAATTGTATTTACATTACATATTTATATTACTGCAGCTCGGTAGCACAGTGGTTAGCACAGTTGCTTCACAGCTCCGGGGTCCCAGGTTCAATTCCCGGCTTGGGTCAGTCTGTGTGGAGTCTGCACGTTCCCCCCGTGTCAGTGTGGGTTTCCTCCGAGTCCTCCGGTTTCCTCCCACAGTCCAAAGATGTGCAGGTTAGGTGAATTGGCCATGCTAAATTGCCATTAGTGTCCAACAAGGTTAGGTGGGGTTACTGGGATAGGTTGGAAGTGAGGGCTTAAATGGGGTGATCTTTCCAAGGGCCGGTGCAGACTCAATGGGCCAAATGGCCTCTTTCTGCACTGTAAATTCTATAATAAATAATATATTCAGTTCTACCACTATGAAATGGGTAACCTTACTTCTTCCAGATGATTTAATTTGCAACAGCTTTGCTACATAATTCTAATGAAATAAACAACATTTTACAAATTTGGGGATTTGGATCAGCAAACAAGGCTGTGGAAAAGTCTGAAAATGTACAATTAAACAAAAGCGATAAGAATTCTCATTATAAATGCATTAATACTCACAGCCACAGATGGTGACCCAATACTTCCACTGCCATCTTCAAATCCATTTTGCTCAGAATCATCCTCCAAAGAAATACAAAATATTAATATGCAAGTTTTCACTGGCAATACATTAATTGTATACCATTTATTTTACTACATAACTGTTCTCCTTTTAAAAAAAAAGACATGAAATATATAGATACTGGTTTAGGCGGACTGGGGTGGGGTGGAGGCAGCAGTGGCCAGTTAGCTAGATGAAAGTGTGAAGCAGAATTATGCCAATAACGTTGGTACAATCCCCATACCAGCTCATATGGAGACCTGCCTTTGCCTTATCCCACACTTTGAGAAGTGCTCCTCAAGCTATAAATAACCAATTATTCCACACTGATGGACAGAGATGTCTGTGGCCCTTTGCAGGCTATGACTAATTACTAATCAGAGGAATTTGGGTGCACTTGCAAAAGGAATACAGAAAGCTAGTATGCATTACAACAAGCAATTCGGATGGCAACTGTCAAATTGATTGTTATTCCAAGGGAATTGGAGTACATAAATAAGGGAGTCTTGCTGCAATTATACAGCGTTTTGGAATGATTATACAAGGAGTACTATGCACAGGTCTGGTCTCCATATTTAAGCAGGCAGTATAGCAATATGTATATATTAATTATTTAGATAAGGGAACAAAATATAATATCTCCAAATTTGCAGATGATACCAAATTGGGTGGGAGGGTGAGCTGTGAGGAGGATGCATAGATCCTTCCATCTGATTTGGACAAGTTGAGTGTGTGGGCAAATAAATGGCAGATGCAGTATAACTTGGAGAAATGCAAAGTTATCCACTTTGGTAGCAAAAACAAGTTGGCAGCCTAAACGAGATGGCAACTTATTATCTGAATGGCCATAAATTAGGAGGGAGATGTGCAACGAGACCTGGGTGTCCTCGTGCACCAGTCACTGAAGGCAAGCATGCAGGTGCAGCAGGCGGTAAAGAAGACAAATGGTATGTTGGCCTTCATAACGAGAGGATTCTAGTACAGAAGCAGGGATGGCTTGCTGCAATTATACAGGGCCTTGCAGAGGCCACACCTGGAATAGTGTGTGCAGTTTTGGTCTCCTTATCTGAGGAAGGATGTTCTTGCTCAAGAGGAAGTGCAGTGAAGGTTTAACCAGACTGATTTCTGGGATGGTGGGACTGATGTGTGAGGAGAGATTGAATCTGTTAAGATTGTATTCGCTGGATTTCAGAAGAATATGGGGGGGGTGGATCTCATAGAAACCTATAAAATTCTAACAGGACTAGACAGGGTAGATGCAGGAAGGATGTTCCCAATAGTGGGTGTGTCCAGGGGCCAGTCTGAGGATACAGGGTAGACCATTGAGGACAGAGATGAAGAGAAATTTCTTCACACAGAGTGGTTGATCTGTGGAACTAATTACCACAATAATTAGTTGAGGCCAAAACATTGTATGTTTTCAAGAAGCAGTTAGATAAAGCACTTAAGACAAAGGGGATCAAAGGCAAAGGGGATCAAAGGATATTGGGGGAAAACAGGAGTAGGCTGTTGAGGTGGATGATCAGCCATGATCATAATGAATGGCAGAGCAGGCTCAAAGGGCCGAATAGCCTCCTCCTGCTCCTATTTTCTATGTTTCTATACAGGGTTTTGGAGTGACCACACATGGAGTACTATGAACAGTTCTGGTCTCCATATTTAAGCAGGATGCATAGCAGTAGACTAGACTGGTTCCTGGATTGAGAAGCTAGTCCTACGATGAGAGACTGAGGAATTGGGTCCATACTCTGGAGTACAGGAGAAAGCAAGGTGAATCCAGAACATGGCAGTACAGTCTCAGGATAAGGGGCCTATTACTTATGATTGCGATGAGGAGAAATTTCTTCTCAACAGATTATGAATCTTTGGACTTCACTACCCTAGGGGTTATGGATGCTTGATTGTTGAATATATTTAAGGCAGGTTATTGGTCTCAGGGAACCATTGGATACAGGGAGTGGACAAGGAAGCAGAGTCGAGGTAGAAAACCAGTCATGATTTGCCCATATAGTCCTATTTCAAATGTTCTTAATTTATGCATAATTCTATACTGTGTTAGGTATACCCAACTCAAAACCAGCAGATTTGCTGGGCATGTTGGACTCTTCCAGTAGAAAGCTGTTAATGTGAAATGTTTGTGTGATAATTTGGACATTCTGAATTCTCCCTCTGTTAACCTGAACAGGTGGCGGAATGTGGCGACTAGGGCTTTTTCACTGCAACTTCATTGCAGTGTTAATGTAAGCCTACTTGTCACAATAAAGATTATTATTATAATAAATGGGATTGTGGCTCAATGCTAGCAAAACAAAATTTTACCTACCTAAAAAGATAAAGGAGCATAAAAAAAGTAAAGTAAGCTACTTTTTATGACTCTTCTTTAGTGATTTGGCTCCACAATGAGAGATTCTCGTTCAAAAGGTTTGAATTATTCTCAAGGATCGTATCAAGAATATTATTTATCACCGTTCAAAGTGAATTCCTCTACAATTGGTCATTTAAAACCTGTCAAGCAATCATATTGAACTTGGTTTAATAAAAATATCGAAAGTAAACGCAACCGGCATGGTCATTCAACTCTTTTTAAAAAATGTTACTTTTGTCATATTGCACTTTGTTGTTTATGGATTTAAATCTTGTTGGAAGGAAATAAATTCCACTCAAACTTCAAAATTAAACTAGAGTTTAGTTAAAAGCTTAAAACATGATAACATTCAGGATTAGTAATTTATGGAAATTAAATTACAAAATGGTGACAACTGCAAAATGATTTCCATTTGTAAACTAATGATCTCAATGCCTGTTCTAGTCACACATCATCATTACACATTTTGAAATGATCATTAATTATAACTTTAATTTTTTTATATTTTTGATGACAATAACTATTGCATATTTAGCAAAAGGTTGTGAACTGAGGTACATGATGAAATGGACTGAAATCTGAGAATAAACATTTAATTATATTGATTTAGGTTAGAAATGAGAATTAATTTTTTTTTAAATTTAGAGTACGAATTATTTTTTTCCTATTAAAGGGCAAATTAGCTTGGCCAATCCACCTACCCTGCACATCTTTTTGGGTGAGACCCATGCATACACGGACAATGACTCAGGGCCTGGATCGAACCCGGGTCCTCGGTGCCGTGAGACAGCAGTGCTAATCATTGCGCCACCATGCTGCCCTGAGCAACACATTTTTTAACCAATTAGATTTTGACACTCATTCCTCCCCCTCTGTCTTCCTTCTCCCCAGTGTTGGGAGCACAGTTCCGTAGGTGCTGGTAAACTTCCAGCATGTTCAAAATAGTTATTGTTCATGTGCAAGTAAAGAAAAGTGGCTACCAGCTGTTGAACTGTGGGGACCCGATTTGTTTTACAAACCACTCAAGAAACAAATTTTCAAATACTGCAAGGTTAACTGGTATTTAAAACTTGTAACTTTTTTACTTTCAAAACATATCCACTGTGAAAAGTGAAATCACTGACATGCTAAAGAAAAATAAACGGAATTTTAATTTAGTGTTTCCTTTGTGAAGCAAGGTGAAGAATAATTTGTTTGTTACTACTAATATTGTTCCAGTAATGTATGTTTTCGCATTATATTTAACTATGAAAAGCTTGGAAGCGGTATGATCAAGGATAACTATCATTTCAGATTCAACTATCATTTCAGATTCAACTTTATTTTATAGAAAAATTCTTTGATGCAATTAATCTTTCTGCAGTTTATTCTGCAATGGAAGATTTCCTTAACCTGGTTAATTTCTTCATGAATTGGCACCTATCATTGGGTGGAAAATAAAAATTGGCAGAATATCAGAAACAATCACCTTAGTGAAAAACTACTATCCAGGAAAAAGCAAAAACAAAAATCCAACGAGACTATAAGGATTTACCCAATCCTATTTACTTGCATTAAGGCTCGTGACAGTTTTTCCTACATTCATGGTGCTACATAGATGCAAGGTGTTGTGGTAGATGTTCTCAATTCTGTTGCATTATCATGTTCACCACAGAGGAAATGTAACCATGACCACTATCAGATTAGTTGGGGACATTCTTCATGCAGACTTGATAATGTTCACCATATGTAGTGCAGATCAATCTTTAAACAAGAGTTATAGTTCGTTTTCACGAGTGAAAGAAAAATAGGTATCACAGCTGCCATTACCCATTACTTGCATGATATTTTTTAATTTAAAGGTAAAATAAATCTCTTCCTTTATCTTGTGATTTTTTTTGAACTGACAACTGAAAGCAATTTCATGTATTTCCAGTATAGTACTTAAACTCCTGTAAAAAAGTGCCACATGGTTAATACAAGTGCTAGATTAATTTGTTACTTTCATAGCCAAAGTACACATGCAGTAATAATCAGTAGTTACTTTAATGTGCCCACTGGGAAACTTACTGCTGCACTAAGAGGCAACCATCCATGCAGTGTAGGCTCTATGGTTCTATTTGACAGACCTCCGTTAATTTTTGGAGTAAGCCTTCCGTGGATAAATGTAACTACTGCTGTGCATGCAGATCAGCAGTTCAATAACCATTATGGGGCATAAGAGAGGGACACCTAAATGTCATTTTCAAATGTAGTGCTAAAAAGATTGGAGTGTTGATATGCCCAATTTCCTAACAATCTCACCAGACTCTCCTCCCATTTGACAAAAGGTACTAGGGGACCTTTGCTAACAGTGCTAGTGCACATGCCCCTCTCATCCTGACACATTCTAAGTAGTGTGCCATGGCAGCGAACAGCCATGATGATACAATATCAGCATAAGCACTACAAATATAAAAACAGCCTGATAATTTTCAGTTAAGCTGAAACAGAAAGGTGGGTTGTGTGTGGGGGGAGAGTGAGATAAAACAAAAATACTGGACACGATCAGAGATCAGTCAGCACATACGGAGGGGATAGATGTTAATGATTAAGGTGCAAAATGGGAACAAAGCAAAGGGATAGGGAAGAGAAAAAAAGAGGCGATGGTTTAATCTTTTTGTGACACTTCACAGATGATATGGTTGAGACCATATGGCAAGGTAAGAGAAAATAAAGACATTTACAAGAGGCCGAAAATTACTGAATAGTGGAGATTGTCGGCATTAAACAGGTCCTAATTGTGAAATGCAAATGCAGCATGCTCCAGTTCTCAAAGAATATTATCTCTCGCGCACAATTTTTATTCAGGAGAGATGCTGGCAGTGTGGAATTGTTTTGGGAATGGTGGTGTGGATGTGTGTTGGGTTTGCACTTGGAAGTGGAAGGTAAATCAGAAACCATTCTGGTAGGAGATTGTGCACCCTCATTGTTGCCCCACTTTGTGCCTCAACCAAAAGCATGTTAGGTTTTGAATGTGTGTCAACAATTCCCAGCTCTACTTCACTACCGCCTCTCTCAACCCCTTGGCTGCCCGGATGTAGCATAATTTCATCCAGTTCAACATTAGGATGACTGAGGTCATTGTCTTTAGCCCCTGCAATAAACCCGGTTCCCTCACTACCCATTCCACCACATTCCCTCATCACTGTCTCAGGCTGAATCAGTCGGTTGGAAAACCTCAGCATTCTCATATGAACCCAAGCTAAGTTTCTGACCCATATCCTTTACATCACAAAGACAGTCTATTCCCTAACCGTTGCTCAGACCTCTGGTTTTAAGACCCTAATTTATATTTGTTAGCTCCAGACTTGATCATTCCAATAAAAACATAAATGCTGGAAATGCTCAGCAGGTTTGGAGCACTTGTGGAGAGTAAAAAAGTTAACACTAGATCAGTAACCTTTCAGTATCCAGAGTATTTCTCGCATTTTCATCCTTGGTATTTCAGATTTACATCCTTAGTATTTTTTCTGAGGGCCACGAAGAATCCAGCACGAGTTGAAGGATAGAAAGAAATAACATTTATTTACAATAACATGTGTGTATATATATATATATATATATATATATATACACACACACAACAGCAGCAGCAACTCCCTTGCTGCTCGCTCCTCTCTAGCTGGTTCCAAACTGGCCAGCTTTATTTATGCAGGGAATCGACTTCCGGGTGCGGCGATGACCAGCTAAGTCGCACGTTTCGGCAGCTCCCGTTGGAACGGACTTTTGGGCTCTTAATAGGAGCCCCAACGGCAATTTAAACGGCCAAAAACACTGGGCGGTAAACCAGAAGGGAATCCCCCCGGACACGCATGGATAAGGGAGAGGATAGCGGCCGGATTGCGGAGGATCCTCTGGAGCAGCGGCAAGGAAAGGAAGCTCAAAGCAAGATGGCGTCGGAAGGTGGCCGTTTGTTATGGGGCCCGGACCAACAAGAGTTCCTGCGGCGCTGTGTGGAAGAGCTGAAGAAGGAGTTGAAGAAGGAGCTGTTGGCCCCGATATTACAGGCGATTGAAGGGCTAAAGGAGGAGCAGAGGACCCAAGAGCTGGAGCTTCGGGTCGTGAAGGCAAAGGCTGCTGAAAATGAAGATGAAATACAGGGCCTGGTGGTGAAGACAGAGACGCACGAGGCACAGCACAAAAGGTTTGTGGAGAGGTTGGAAGCCCTGGAGAATAATTCGAGGAGGAAGAATTTAAGAGTCCAGGGTCTTCCCGAAGGCGCAGAAGGGGCGGACGCCGGGACATATGTGAGCACGATGCTTCACTCGTTAATGGGATCGGAGGCCCCGACGGGCCCTTTGGAGGTGGAGGGAGCTTCTCGAGTTCTGGCGCGAAGACTGAAGGCTGGAGAAATACCTCGAGCTATAGTGGTGAGGTTTCTCCGCTACAATGACAGAGAGACGGTCCTCAGAAGGGCGAAGAAAACTCGGAGCTGTAGGTGGGAGAACGCGGTGATCCACGTATACCAGGATTGGAGTGCGGAGGTGGCGAGAAGGAGGGCAAGCTTTAATCGGGCTAAGGCGGGGCTTCACAAAAAGAAGATCCAGTTTGGAATGTTGCAACCGGCGAGATTGTGGGTCACACACCAAGGGAAGCACCACTACTTTGAGACGGCAGAAGAGGCGTGGACATTCATTGTGGACGAGAAGCTGGAATAGTCTGGCGAGAGAAAGAGCTTTTGGGACAAAGTGGTGGGGTGATTATGTGGGGTGAGAAAAGGGGGGGGGGGGAATGATTTTTCAATTTGTTAATTTTGCGATCCTGTAACTTTTCTCTCTTCCCCATGTTTGGGGGGGGGGGGGGGGCGAGTGGGAAACGCGGGCTTTGTTCCCGCGCTATGGTAATTATGGCGGGAACAGGGACGCAGGAAGGAGGGGGCCTCGCACAGTGGGGGCCGAGGACAAGGGGGGAAGCCGAGGTCCGCCAGAGTTTGCTGACTTCTGGGAGCAACATGGGGGGTGCAACTACGCTAGAGGGGGATCTAGCGGAGGGGGGGGGGGGAAGAGGGGAGGTTTAACTGGTTGCTGCTGCTAAGGAGAAGGGGGAGCTGTTATGGGATGGGGTGGTCGAGGCGGGAGGGCGCCGTTGGGGGGATATACGGGTACGTGGGACCCGGGTGAGGAGCTGGGGTAAAAAAGGGGATGGCTAGTCGACAAGGGGGTGGTAAAGAGCCCCCCAACCCGGCTGATCACGTGGAATGTGAGAGGGCTCAACGGGCCGATTAAAAGGGCACGGGTACTCGCACACCTAAAGAAATTAAAGGCAGATGTGGTTATGTTGCAGGAGACGCATCTGAAACTGACAGACCAGGTCAGACTACGTAAAGGATGGATGGGGCAGGTGTTTCATTCGGGTTTAGATGCGAAGAACAGGGGGGTGGCTATCTTTGTGGGGAAACGAGTACTGTTTGAGGCAAAGACCATAGTGGCGGATAGTGGGGGTAGATATGTGATGGTGAGTGGCAGATTGCAAGGGGAGGCGGTGGTTCTGGTGAACGTATACGCCCCGAACTGGGATGATGCAAATTTTATGAGGCGTATGTTGGGACGTATCCCGGACCTGGAGGCGGGAAAGGTGGTAATGGGGAGAGACTTCAATACGGTGCTTGATCCAGGGCTGGACCGGTCGAGGTCCAGGACCGGGAGGAGGCCGGCAGCGGCCAGGGTGCTCAAGGACTTCATGGAGCAGATGGGAGGGGTAGACCCCTGGAGATTTAGTAGGCCTAGGAGTAAGGAGTTCTCATTTTTCTCCCATGTTCACAAAGTATACGCACGGATAGACTTTTTTGTCTTTGGAAGGGCACTGATTCCGAAGGTGACAGGGACGGAATATACGGCCATAGCCATTTCGGACCACGCTCCACATTGGGTAGACCTGGAGGTAGGAGAGGAAAAAGAACAGCACCCACTCTGGAGAATGGATACGGGCTTATTGGCGGATGAGGGGGTATGTTTAAGGGTGAGGGGGTGCATCGAAAGGTACTTGGAGCTTAATGACAATGGAGAGGTTCAGGTGGGAGTGGTCTGGGAGGCGTTGAAGGCGGTGGTTAGAGGGGAACTGATATCAATAAGGGCACATAAAGGGAAGCAAGAGGGTAAAGAAAGGGAGCGATTGTTGAAAGAACTTTTGAGGGTGGACAGGCAATATGCAGAGGCACCGGAGGAGGGACTGTACAGGGAAAGACAAAGGCTACATGTGGAATTTGACCTGCTGACCACGGGTAAGGCAGAGGCACAGTGGAGGAGGGCACAGGGTGTACAGTATGAGTATGGAGAGAAGGCGAGTCGGCTACTGGCCCACCAATTGAGGAAGAGGGGAGCAGCGAGGGAGATAGGTGGGGTGAGAGATGAGGAGGGAGAGATGGAACGGGGAGCGGAGAGAGTGAATGGGGTGTTCAAGGCATTTTACGAGAGGTTATATAAGGCTCAGCCCCCGGAAGGGAAGGAGGGAATGATGTGTTTCTTGGATCAGCTGGAATTCCCTAAGGTGGAGGAGCAGGAGAGGGCGGGACTGGGAGCACAGATTGAGATGGAGGAGGTGGTAAAAGGGATTGGGAGCATGCTGGCGGGGAAGGCCCCGGGACCGGACGGATTCCCGGTGGAATTTTATAGGAAATATATGGACCTACTGGCCCCGCTTTTGACGAGAACCTTTAATGAGGCCAGGGAAAGGGGGCAGCTGCCCCTGACTATGTCGGAGGCAATGATATCGCTCCTTTTGAAGAAGGAAAAAGACCCGCTGCAGTGTGGGTCCTACAGGCCCATTTCCCTTTTAAATGTAGATGCTAAGCTCCTGGCCAAGGTAATGGCGACGAGGATAGAGGACTGTGTCCCGGGGGTGGTCCACGAGGATCAAACTGGGTTCGTTAAGGGGAGACAGCTGAACACGAACATACGGAGGTTGCTAGGGGTAATGATGATGCCCCCACCAGAGGGGGAGGCGGAGACAGTGGTGGCGATGGACGCCGAGAAAGCATTCGACAGAGTGGAGTGGGATTATCTGTGGGAGGTGCTGAGGAGATTTCGTTTCGGAGAAGGGTTTATTGGATGGGTACAGCTGCTGTATAGGGCCCCGGTGGAGAGCGTGGTCAGGAACAGACAGAGGTCTGACTACTTCCGTCTTCATAGAGGGACGAGGCAGGGGTGTCCCCTGTCTCCTTAACTGTTTGCATTGGCGATTGAGCCCCTGGCCATAGCACTGAGGGGCTCCAGGAAGTAGAGGGGAGTACTCAGGGGAGGAGAAGAACACCGGGTATCTTTGTATGCAGATGATTTATTGCTGTATGTTGCGGACCCAGTGGAGGGGATGCCTGAGATATTGCAGACACTCAGGGACTTTGGGGAATTTTCGGGGTACAAATTGAATATGGGGAAGAGTGAGTTGTTTGTGGTGCATCCGGGGGAGCAGTGCAGGGGAATAGATGACTTACCGCTGAGGAAGGTAACAAGAGATTTCCGGTACTTAGGGATTCAGATAGCCAGGAGTTGGGGAACCTTACATAGGCTTAATTTAACAAGATTGGTGGAACAGATGGAGGAGGATTTTAAGAGGTGGGACATGGTGCCCCTGTCACTGGTGGGTAGGGTGCAGGCGGTCAAAATGGTAGTCCTCCCGAGATTCCTTTTTGTGTTTCAGTGCCTTCCGGTGATGGTCACGAAGGCTTTTTTCAAGAAAATTGAGAAAAGTGTCATGAGTTTTGTGTGGGCCGGGAAGACCCCAAGAGTGAGGAGGGGGTTCTTGCAGCGTAGCAGGGATAGGGGGGGGGGGGGGGGGGGGCTAGCACTACCGAGCCTAAGTGAATACTCCTGGGCCGCCAATATCTCAATGGTGTGTAAATGGATGGGAGAAGGGGAGGGAGCGGCGTGGAAGAGATTGGAGATGGCGTCCTGCAAAGGAACCAGCCGACAAGCAATGGTGACGGCGCCGTTGCCGTTTTCCCCGAAGAAATACACCACAAGTCCAGTGGTGGTGGCAACACTAAAAATTTGGGGGCAGTGGAGACAACATAGGGGAAGGACGGGAGCCTCGGTGCGGTCCCCGATAAGAAATAACCATAGGTTTGTCCCGGGAAGAATGGATGGGGGATTTGGAGCATGGCAGAGAGCTGGGGATGTGCAACTGAGAGATCTGTTCGTAGACGGGACGTTTGCGAGTCTGGGAGCGCTGACGGAAAAATATGGGTTGCCCCAAGGGAATGAATTTCGATACATGCAACTGAGGGCTTTTGCGAGGCAGCAGGTGAGGGAATTCCCGCAGCTCCCGACGCAGGAGATTCAAGATAGAGTGATCTCAGGGACATGGGTGGGGGATGGTAGGGTGTCGGATATATACAGGGAAATGAGGGGAGATCATGGTGGATGAGCTGAAGGGGAAATGGGAAGAAGAGCTGGGGGAAGAGATTGAGGAGGGGCTGTGGGCTGATGCCCAACGTAGGGTAAACTCGTCGTCCTCGTGCGCCAGGCTAAGCCTGATACAATTCAAGGTTTTACACAGGGCGCATATGACCGGAGCAAGGCTCAGTAAATTTTTCGGGGTAGAGGATAGGTGTGGGAGATGCTCGAGAAGCCCAGCAAACCACACCCACGTTTTGGTCATGTCCGGCACTGCAGGGGTTCTGGGTGGGGGTGGCAAAGGTGCTGTCGAAGGTGGTGGGGGTCCGGGTCGAGCCAGGCTGGGGGTTGGCTATATTCGGGGTTGCAGAAGAGCCGGGAGTGCAGGAGGCGAAAGAGGCTGATGTCTTGGCCTTTGCGTCCCTAGTAGCCCGGCGAAGGATATTGCTTATGTGGAAGGAAGCCAAACCCCGGGCGTGGAGACCTGGATAAATGACATGGCAGGGTTTATAAAACTAGAACGGATAAAGTTTGCACTGAGGGGTTCGGCTCAAGTGTTCACCAGGAGGTGGCAACCGTTCATTGACTACCTCGCAGAACGATAAAGGAAATGGGAAGGTAACAGCAGCAACCCAGGGGGGAGGGGGGGGGGGGGGGGCTCGGGTAGGTCCTCAGGGGTGTTTTTGTATAGATATTTGTACTAGGTTATGTATAATGGATTGTTTGATTTTATTTTTGGAGAGTTATTATTTTTGTTATGGCAGTTGCCATTTAGTTTATATATTATTTATTTATTTGTTAAAACGGCCACTGTTATTTATATTGTTTTATTGTTGTAAAAAGGAAAACCTTTGTATTGTTTTGTTTGGCCGAAAAATTTGAATAAAATATATATTTTTTAAAAATTTATGCAGGGAATCTGCTAATGATTTCTCCGCCCCACTCATTGGGGAAGCTCATACTCCCAAAGGATTGTGGGATTGCCATTAGTGCCCAGCCAGTGGTAAGCAGGCAGGTTATAACATCCCTCCCCCCCAAAGTCCAAGGAATCCACCGAAGACCCTGGCGAAGGAGGGCGTCGGACTAGTTTTGCCGCAGGCCAGACACCATTTGCACGAGGCGCTGGATCAGGCGACGTGTAACGAGACGTAGAACGGCGCTTCCGTGATGAACGGCGTAACGGTTGTACATCCACGGCCCATGGGCCTGAGGGCTCCCCCTCTGAGGCGTCCTTTATCTCTATCTCGGAGTCGGAGTCCGCTGCCTCTGTCATCTTGGTGTCTCTATCTCCACGCGATCTGCAACGACCTGCGCAGGCTTTGAGTGAGGCACCAGAGGAGGATTGTGAGGAATACTCTCCACTGTGTCTGGTCTCTGTGGCTGTAGAAATGAGATCCAGGGGCGGGGGAACCGTTGGAAGAGATGGTCTTCTGGACCGAACGTGGTCTACATGCTGCCGCTAGAGACGACCCTGGGCTTGCACCTGGTAAGAGAAAGGGCCCGTTCGGCGAAAGATAACGCCAGGGACCCACTGGGCAACACCAGCAAAACTTCGAACGAACACTGGGTCACCGGGTGCAAACTGCCGAATCGGCAGATGCCGGGAAAGACCGTGCCCCTGCCGTTCTAGTGTGCGGCGTACTTTTGCGCCAATGTCTGGGAAAACCATGCTAAGGCGGGTGCGAAGTCTCCGGCCCATTAGGAGTTCCACGGGAGCTACCCCAGTCACCTCATGTGGAGTGGTCCTATATGAAAACAAAAAACGAGCCAGTCTCGTGTCCATAGACCCGGAAGGCTGCTTCTTTAAGCCTCATTTGAATGTCTGCACTGCGCGCTCCGCCAGCCCATTGGAAGCCGGTTGGTATGGAGCGGTGCAGATATGGCGTATGCCGCTCATCTTCATGAACCTCGCAAACTCCTCACTTGTGAACGGAGTGCCGTTGTCCGTGACCAGCACCTCGGGGAGGCCATGCGTACTGAAAGACAAACGCATCTTCTCAATTGGTGCGCAGGACGTTGTGCCTACCATCTTATGCACCTCTAACCATTTAGACTGGACATCGATTAATAGAAGGAACACGGATCCTTGAAAAGGGCCGGCGAAATCCACATGCAAGCGCGCCCAAGGCCGCCCTGTCCATTCGCAGTGATGTCGGGGCGCGGCCAGCGGAAGCTTCTGATGCTCCTGGCTAATGGAGCAGTTTTGGGCCACCTTCTCAATGTCGGTGTCGAGGCCTGGCCACCAGACATAACTCCGGGCCAACATTTACATTTTGACACACCCGGATGCCCATTGTGTAAGTCCCTTAGTATCAGCTAGTGTCCTTTTACCAGGACAATCACATGCGTCCCCCACAAGAGGATACAGTCTTCCACGTTAAATTCTGACAGCTTGGAGGAAAATGCCCGCAACTCGCCTGGGAGCTGTCTATGCTGCCCACCATACAGGACTATATGCCGAACCTTTGACAGGACTGGCTCCATCTGGGTCCACTCATGGATCTGTGATGCCGTGACAGGCAAGGACTCCATAAAATTTAGGGTTGCAACCACCTCACCGGTCGTGGTGGTCGACATGGGGCCAGTCGATATAGGCAATCGGCTCAGTGTGTCGGCGTTCGCTATCTGGGTTCCTGGTTTGTGCTCCAGAGAATACTCGTCGGCAGCGAGCAACAAAGCCCAGCGCTGGATCCGTGCGGAAACAATGGGCAGTATTGGCTTATCCTCTCGGAAAAGTCCCAGCAGAGACTTATGATCAGTCACGATGGTGAAGTGGCAGCCATACACATACTGATGGAATCATTTCACCGCAAAGACCACCGCCAGGCCCTCCTTCTCGATCTGCACGTACTTCTTTTCCGTTGCAGTCAATGTGCGGGAGGCGAAAGCTATCGGCCGCTCGGCCCCATTCTCCATCTTGTGGGACAGGACGACCCCAATACCATACGGGGATGCATCACACGTGATGAGCAAAGGCTTTCCAGGATCATAGTGGGTTAGTAACCCAGACGACGTCATTGTTCTTTTACCCGCCGGAAAGCGGTTTCTTGCGGCTGACCCCAAACCCAGGTGTGATTCTTCTTTAGCAGAAGGTGCAACAGGGCCAGCATAGTGGCCAGATTGGGGAGGAACTTCCCGTAAGTTTATGAGGCCGAGAAAAGAACGAAAAAGTGAAGTGTCAGTCGGGGCAGGGGGGGCATGTTGAATTGCGCGCACCTTCTCTGCGATGGGGTGCAAACCTTCGCTGTCCACCCGATAACTACTTCCTTCGCCTGAAAGATGCACTTTGTGCGACGTAAACGGATTCCAGCCTGAAAAGCATCGAAGGACAGCCTCCAAATTTTCCAAATGTTCCCGCTCCGACGTCCCTGTAATCAAGATGTCGTCTATGTAGACAGCCACACGCGGTAAACCTCTCAAGATGCCCTCCATGACGCGTTGAAATATAGCGCAGGCAGAAGATACCCCAAATTGCAACTGTGTATATTCATACAGGCCCCGGTGTGTATTAATAGTTACATATGGCTGGGAGGCAGGGTCCAGCTCCAACTGTAGGTATGCGTGACTCATATCTAATTGTGACTAATGGCACAACCAGTCCCGACCCAACAGGCTGGGCCCGTGGCCGCAAACCACGATAAGTGGGAAACGCCCCTCCTGGCGTCCATAAACAACAAGGGTCATCGTAGTTCCTGCAATGTCCAATGGTTCCCCCGTGTAGGTGGCCAACCTGGCCGGATCAACGCCAGTGGCCATCGGACATTCCTCCCCGAAGGGAGCCTTCTCCAGAACCAATGAATGAGGAGCCATGTCCGTGTCGGACTTGTGGGCGCCGACCAGTCGTGGACGCCGGTCCTGGGGGCGCCAGAGGCGCCGTCGATCCGACAGAAACTGTGGCCAGCCCAGGGGCCGTACCTTCCATTTTTGATGAACCTGTGGCGACTACTCCCGAGGACGTAGAGACGGAGGAAGACTGCCTGCAGCTGCATTGTGTGTCAGCTCCAGGTGTGGCCCCCATTAAGGTGACAGTACGGGCCAATGGTCGCCCGCTTGAGATGGAGTTGGACACTGGCGCAGCGGTCTCCGTGATCGCCCAGAGGACAATTGACCACATCAAGCAGGGTATACAGACCCTTATTATTATTATTTAGGACTGAGATGAGAAATTTCTTCATTCAAAGGATTGTGAATCTTTGGAATTCTCAACCCCTGAGTGAATGAGCCATTATATGCAAGAATGCGGTCGAGAGATTTTTGCCATGTGTGAATTGAGGAATGTGGGGAATGGGCTGGAAAGTGGGTTTGTAGCCCAAGATGAGTCATGATCATATTGAATGGTGGAGGAGGCTCAATGATCTTCTATTATAATAATAACAATCTTTATTGTCACAAGTAGGCTTACATGAACACTGCAATGAAGTTACTGTGAAAAGTCCCGAGTCTCCACATTCCGGCACCTGTTCGGGTACACTGAGGGAGAATTCAGAATGTCCAATTCACCGAACAAGCACGTCTTTCGGAACTTGTGGGAAGAAACCCACGCAGACACGGGGAGAACGTGCAGACTCCGCACAGACAGTGACCCAAGCCGGGAATCGAATCTGGGACCCTGGCGCTGTGAAGCAACAGTGTTACCCACCGTGACCCCTTGTTTTGGATGCCCGAGTGAGGAGGAAAAAATCTCTGTCCACCCCATCAAGCCTCTTTTCAATAAGATCATCTTTCATTTTTCTAAACTCCAGAACACACAGACCCAATTTACTCCGCCTCTCATTCCAGGAACCAATCAAGGTAACCGTCGCTGTTACTGCCTCAAATGCAAATATATCTTTAGTTAAACATTGGACCAAAATTACCACAGCATTCTAGGTGTGGTCTCATCAAAGCGTGTACAATTGTAGCAAGACTTTATTTGTACTCTAATCTCCTTGGAATAAAGACCAACATGAATATTGGATTCTAAACATGTGGCCATTTAAGGGTTGAAAGTTTGGGGTTAATGTGTTTTTGCAGTGGTCATGTTTGAAAAAAAGAATTCCGTTTTGCAGGGCTTAGGAGCTTTTAGGAGTCAGAAGGTGAAATTGACCAGAGAATAAGTTTTCAGTCTGGGCTAAAGCACTGGTTTGACTGGGAAAAGATCCTGGGGAGGTAATGTGCTTTCAGCCTGGACAGTTGATTTGTTTTTCAGCTTGGGGAGATGATGTCAGTGCTGGGTGGAGCTAAAGGATTCAGAGAGACATTTTGAGAAAGCTTTTGAAGAGGTCTGATCTGGCTACCAGAGTCCACAAGTAAAGGAAGTTTTCTATCCCAGTAGGATAAGAAAAAATTTCTTTTTAAAAAAAGAGTAATTATATTTAACACATAGCAGATTTTCTGAGGACAACGAAAAAGCTTAAATACACCAGTTGAACCAGCTTTTTGAAGATATTAAGCCAGTCTGAGGGAGTTATAACAGGAGCCAAATCTGTTCTGTAACACAAGTATTACTCTATGCCATGCTGATTTTAAGATGGATTGAGAACGGTATGTTTTTTTTCTTGTTGTTTAATGGAGAATAGAGTAGTAGTTTTTATGGGGCAATTGTAAGCTGTCCTTTTCGGGTGTTAAGTGAAAATGTTCAATATTGCATTCATAATAAATGTTGTTTTAAAAATACAAAATTCCTATTTCTTCATGCAATCATTTCTGGAGCGAATCATTCTTTCCACACAGTCTTACAAAATAAACTAAAATATTGGGGATTCAATCCAGTATTCTATAGCCACTGCTGGGGTCTGGTCTGGGATCATAATACATGTGCATTCTTAATTGCTTTCTGTGCCTTTCAAAAAACATTTTACTTTTCTA
Source organism: Scyliorhinus torazame (assembly GCF_047496885.1). Taxonomy (NCBI): domain Eukaryota; kingdom Metazoa; phylum Chordata; class Chondrichthyes; order Carcharhiniformes; family Scyliorhinidae; genus Scyliorhinus; species Scyliorhinus torazame. The sequence continues at coordinate 190,231,024 of NC_092714.1, read as the reverse complement.
TTCGTACAAAGTGAATAGCCTCACACTTCCTCACATTATACTCCATCTGCCGCCTTGGTGTCACTCACTTAACCTATCTATACCGCTTTGAGTCCTCCTCTCAGCTTGCATTCCCACCTAGCCTTGCATTGTCAGAAAACTTTGATCAGTCTCTTTTGTCTAAGTAATTAATATAGGTTGTAAATAGCTGAGGCCAAGCATTGATCCTTGCACACTGCTTAGTCAAAGCCTTTCATCTACGAAAGGTGGATAAGCAGCAAACAAATCCACAGCAGATCGGGAGTCTTCATGCGACGCACCTTTGCTAATTGAAGAGGTCAATCCTTGAGAGTCAGGTTCTGTCACAAGTGCCGCACATGAAGCTACCAAGTGTTATTGTGGGTTTTTGTCACAGCCTGTCAAGTTGAAAATCCTTCATATATCTCTCCTGTGTTTTCTATCCATTAACCAATCCTCTATCCAAGTTAATATATCACTCCCAATTCCATGAGTCCTTTCCTTTTCCATTATGTTTTGTATGGTACCTTATTAAATGCCATTTGGAAATTAAAGTATATAATAATAATAATCTTTATTGTCACAAGTTGGCTTACATTAACACTGCAATGAAGTTACTGTAAAAATCCCCTAGTCGCCACATTCCGGCGCCTGTTCGGGTACACAGATGGAGAATTCAGAATATCCAAATTAGCTAACAGCATGTCTTTCGGGACTTGTGGGAGGAAATCAGAGCACCCGGAGGAAACCCACACAGACACAGGGAGAACACGTGCAGACTCCACACAGACAGTGACCCAAGCCAGGAATGGGACCCTGGCGCTGTGAAGCATCTACTGATTCCCAATTATCTACCCAGCAGTTATATCCTCAAATAACTCTTAATAAATTTGGCAAACAGGATTTCGCTTTTGTAAAATCATTGGATTGGATTGGATTTGTTTATTGTCACGTGTACCGAGGTACAGTGAAAAGTATTTTTCTGCGAGCAGCTCAACAGATCATTAAGTACATGAGAAGAAAAGTGAATAAAAGAAAATACATAATAGGGCAACACAACAAATACAATGTAGCTACATAAGCACTGGCATCGGATGAAGCATACAGGGTGTAGTGTTAATGAGGTCAGTCCATAAGAGGGTCATTTAGGAGTCTGGTGACAGTGGGGAAGAAGCTGTTTTTGAGTCTGTTCGTGCGTGTTCTCAGACTTCTGTATCTCCTGCCCGATGGAAGAAGTTGGAAGAGTGAGTAAGCCGGGTGGGAGGGATCTTTGATTATACTGCCCGCTTTCCCCAGGCAGCGGGAGGTGTAGATGGAATCAATGGATGGGAGGCAGGTTCGTGTGATGGACTGGGCGGTGTTCACGACTCTCTGAAGTTTCTTGCGGTCCTGGGCCGAGCAGTTGCCATACCAGGCTGTGATGCAGCCCGAAAGGATGCTTTCTATGGTGCATCTGTAAAAGTTGGTAAGAGTCAATGTGGACATGCCGAATTTCCTTAGTTTCCTGAGGAAGTATAGGCGCTGTTGTGCTTTCTTGGTGGTAGCGTTGACGTGGGTGGACCAGGACAGATTTTTGGAGATGTGCACCCCTAGGAATTTGAAACTGCTAACCATCTCCACCTCGGCCCCGTTGATGCTGACAAGGGTGTGTACAGTACTTTGCTTCCTGAAGTCAATTACCAGCTCTTTAGTTTTGCTGGCATTGAGGGAGAGATTGTTGTCGCTACACCACTCCACTAGGTTCTCTATCTCCCTCCTGTATTCGGAATTGTCAGCAAACTTGTAGATGGAGATGGAACCAAGTTTTGCCACGCAGTCGTGTGTGTACAGGGAGTAGAGTAGGGGACTAAGTACGCAGCCTTGTGGGGTGCCGGTGTTGAGGACTATTGTCGAGGAGGTGTTATTGTTCATGCTTACTGATTGTGGTCTGTTGGTCAGAAAATCGAGGATCCGGTTGCAGAATGGGGAGCCAAGTCCTAGGTTTTAGAGCTTTGATATGAGCTTGGCTGGGATTATGGTGTTGAAGGAGGAGCTGTAGTCAATAAATAGGAGTTTAATGTAGGAGTCCTTGTTTTCGAGATGCTCTAGGGATGAGTGTAGGGCCAGGGAAATTGTGTCTGATGTGGACCGGTTGCAGCGGTATGCGAATTGCAGTGGATCAAGGCGTTCTGGGAGTATGGAGGTGATGCGCTTCATGATCAACCTCTCGAGCACTTCATTACGACTGAAGTCAGGGCCACTGGTCGGTAGTCATTGAGGCACGTTGCCTGGTTCTTCTTTGGTACCGGTATGATGGTGGTCTTCTTGAAGCAGGTGGGGACCTCAGAGTGAAGTAGGGACAGGTTAAAGATGTCCGTGAATACCTCTGCCAGCTGGTCCGCGCAGGCTCTGAGTGCACGACCAGGGATCCCGTCTGGGCCCGTCGCCTTCCGAGGATTCACTTTCAGGAAGGCCAATCTGACTTTGGAAGCTGTGATGGTGGGTATGGGTGAATTATGGGCTGCTGGGGCACTCACCAGCGGATTGTTGGTTACCTGCTCGAACCGAGAGTAGAATGCATGGGAGTTCATCGGGGGGGGGGGGGGGGGGGGGGGGGGGGGGGGGGGGGGGGGGGGGGGGGGGGGGGGGGGGGGGGGCGCTGCTGCCAGAGATACTGTTCAGCTTCGCTTTGTAGCCCGTTGTGTTGTTTAGTCCTTGCCACAACCACCGAGAGTCTGTCTGTGACTCTAGCTTGGTTTGATATTCTCGCTTGGCATTCCGGATGGCTTTGCGGAGGTCGTACCTGGATTTCTTGTATAGGTCAGGGTCGTCTGCCTTGAACGCCTCAGATCTGTCCTTCAGTAGGGAGTCAATCTCACGATTGAGCCATGGTTTCCGGTTGGGGAACGCACGTACTGCTTTCTTTGGCTTTCATGTTGTCTTATTCAAATCATCCTATTATTTTTTAAATGCATTGTTAAGACTTCCTTAATTATAGATTCCAGCGGTTTCCCAATGACTGATATCAGGCTAACTGGCCTGTTTTCTCCTTCTCCCTTGAATAACAGTGTTACATTTACTAACTTCCAATCTCCTGGACCATACCCGAATCTAAAGAATTTTGGAAAAACAGTCAGTGTATCCACCATCTCTGCAGCTATCTCTTTCGGAACCCTAGGATGTCGGCCATCGGGTCTTGGGGCTTTGTTGGATTTTATTCCGAGCTTCTCCAATACTATATCTCGGCTGATATTACTTATCTTAATTCCCCTACTATCTTTAGCCCCTAGGTTACTCTTTAGTTCTGCTGTGAAGACAGACACAAAATAGTTGTTCAATGTCTCTTGCCATTTCCTCATTCCTTTTGATAATTTCTCCTGTTGTTGCTTCTAAGTGACCAATGTTTACCTTAGCTACTCTCCTTTTGACATGTAAAAGCTCTTATAATCTGATTTTATATTCCTGTCTAGTTTACACATTTTACTTCACCTTTTTTATCAACTTCTTGGTGGCTCTTTGATGGATTTCAAATACTCCTAATCTTCAGATTTACTACTGTTCTTTGCAACATTATAAATCTCATCTTTTAATCTAATACTATCCTTAACTTCCTTAGTGAGTCATGATCTTTCTTCTTGAGCTTTAGTTTTTCAACTGTTGAATATTTTATATGGTTTCTTTAAATGTTTATAAGCTATTTAGCCAATCAACCCAAACCAGTTCCCACATATACATATGTAAGTTTAAGATTCTGGTTTTGCAATTGGAGTAGGTTTCATTCAATTGCATTATGATCATTATTTCCCAATGGATCTTTTACTCTGATGCACTGTTACTGTTCAACTTTGTCCTTTCCTGTCCCACTCAGCTTGTCCTTAAACACATCAATATACTTTTCTACGACCTCAATTTCTATCTTTGGATTTCTAAATCTCCCTTAACCTGAACCCTCATCTACCTCTTGGACTGTCAGTTTCTTTGTTTCACATTTCCAGCATTTGCAGTTTTCTGCTTTTTGGTTATAAAATCTTGAATCCAGTCTTATAGCTTTGTGACATCATCTGAATCCACCAATCGTGTTTTATTTAAGTTTTAAGCCTTGAAGTTTTATTTAAGATATTACAAAGAACTGAGAGGTTACATTTTTGTAAAGTGCTTTTTTGTACCATTCATTCAAATGAGATGGTTAAAATAAACTTCTGAGTCTCAGCACAACAGGTGCAGGAAGTGATGTTAGTATAATTTGGATACACGTAATGTTTATTTCTCTCTCCACAGATGCTGCCAGACCGGTTGAGGTTTTCCAGCATTTCCTGTCATTATTTCATATTTCCAGTATCCACAGTATTTTGCTTTTGTTATAGTAGGCCGAGTCTGGCGAGCATTTGGGTTTCACAAGATCAGCACTGAGCTTGAGATGAGAAAAAACAGCCAGGATGTGTGGATGTCAAAAAAGAAATGGTCAGGTTCATTGGACATGCACTCCATATCTAAATAACCCATGCAGATTCATTATCTTGGCTCATACACAAAAAATGGTCACTTGGGTAAGATCCCATTGAATGAATGGTCCTCGTGAAACTGTAGCTCATCAAGTGCTTTCAGGAGAAACTGGTAGAAAAATTGAGTATCCAAAAAATTACTAGGTTTGTTTTTATAATATAAATCTTTGGGCTATTCAGCAGAAGATTAGATTAATTAACACAATTTGTATATGCAACATTGATTAATTGTTCATGGGACATTACACAATTAATCCAGATTTTGAAAAGGTGTGGAAAGTCATGTCTTACTGTGTTGTTTCTGTTCGTGGCAATGATAGATTGCTGCATTAAGAGGAGTGTACTTTGGAAACCATGGAGTTCATGCTGCAGAGTAGCTACTGTAGGTAGTGAAGAATTATGCTGGCAATTGCACCTTCATATTGCAATAGGCCATAAGCACATGATCTACCGTTAACAACCTGGGAGCTGTTCAAGCAATAAATACAATTACGAATCAAAAGGGAAATGCAGAACTTTCCCTCCGCCGCATTCTTCACATTGGGAGCCCAAGCCAATTTCAAAAATGACCAGATGGTGGAGATTGCAAGACTTCTCAGTGAGGAACGAACAATTAACATTAATAAAATTAGGTGGCCTATTAGTCTTGCTGGCTGGGGAGATAGCTAAGTTGTTCCATACAGTAGTATCTGCAACAGTGTAACAAAGGTAAAACAATCTGATAGCAATTAACTTTGAAATTATGTTGTAATAAATGGCAATTTCCATGTCAGTTTTATCAGTTAGAATTTACTTTGCCTCAGTGTTATAATTCTGACCTACAGTCCAGCAGAACTTGGCTTTGATAGAAATGGCGGTCAGATCTGAAATTATTCAGGGCTACATAAACAAACCTCTGCCAAAATGCTAAATCCTGAAGCAATTATCATTCCTCCTAATTCACTGCAATTTTACACAATTTTATTTAATGTTTGACTATTACAGATTCTATTCTAAATTGAAGTATTTTTCCATGTTCCAACATTTGAAATCTGGATGCACTGATCCTGACCAAAAAAAACAGCATTACCATACAATTTGTCAATTCAAAATGATTGTTTTGTCTCTCTCAAAAAAAACTACAACAATTTATTTTTAATAACTGCAGTCACTATTTTCCCAGAATATTCCCAAAACATTTATATTCAAATGTTGAGATCATAAACTCAGTCCAATCTTTATGCAGTCCAATCTTTACGCAGTCATGCTTGTTGGACACTTCAAATCGAATCTATTCTGCAATGAGGTCCTTTTTATACTGGACATTATTTGCAACTTCACAAGAAGGCACCTGTTTTCTATCATGCAACAGCTGCAGAAACAAAATTAAGAGGGGAAATTAAAGAAACAGAACATTTCTTTGTCCATAATGCTGTCTGAAAAACAGCAACACCTTTCTTTCACTGCTCATCTCTCCACCCCAAACAAGAATGTTAAAAATAGAGAGCGAGTATGTAGCCATAAAAAAAATGTTGGGAATCATTTTCACTTAACAATTGACTGTTTTCAATTCTTTCGGTATGGTCTTTCTCATAAAACTTAAATGCAGCATTGTCGTGGTTGTCTGAAATCCAAAGGTCATTAATATTAGCAGGGAAAAAATATTGGAGAAATAAGTGACTAAAATCGGACAAATCCCCAGGATCTGATGCCCAACATTCTAGAGGTAGCTGCTGTGAATGCTCTGGCTCTGATTTTCCAAAATTCTAGAACAGTCCCAGCAGGTTGGAAGTTAGCAAATTAACACCACTATTCAAGAAAGGAGGGAAAAAAGCAGCAGGAAATTACAGGCCAGTTAGCCTGGCATCATTTGGAGGGAAGTGCTAGAATCTATTACTAAGGAAGTCTTAACACATTTAGAAAATCATAGTGTCATCAGACAAAGTCAATGTGGCTTTACGAAAGGGAAATAGTGTTTGACAAATTTATTAAGAGTTTTTTTGAGGGTAGATGAAGGGGAAGCATTTGATATGGTGCCACACAAAATGTTAATACACAGTAGGAATAAACGGCATTTTCAAATTGGCAGGCTGTGGGGAGTGCAGCAAGGATCAGTGATAGGCCTCAAATTTACAATTTACAGGAATGTTTTAGACAAAGAGTCATGTATCCACGTTAGGAGATGATGGTAATTAGTCATAATCCATAAGGACTATGGAAAATTACCTCGGTTGGAGACACACACATGGTTATATAGGTTGAGAGCACCACTCCGCATCAAGCGTGGGGCAAGGCGAGTAGGCAGACCTCCATGAACTACCACAGCTGGTATAAGAATTGAACCTGTACTATTGGTGGCATTCTGCACCATACTCTATAGTCATCTAGCCAGCCGAGCTAACTGATCCCCACTCGCGGATTATACAAAGCTAAGTGGAAATGAAGCTTTGAGGAGGACACAGAGCGGCTGTAAAGAAATGCAGACAGATTAAGTGAATGGGTAACAAGGCAGCTGATGGAATGTGAGGTTACTCACTTTGATCATAAGAATAGAAATGTAAAAACATTTTTTAAAACATGGAACTTTTAAATGTTGCTTTTCAGAGGGTCTTAAGTGCACTTGTACAAACTCACAGAAAGCTAGCACGCACCCAGATTTGATCCCAGCCCTGGGTCACTGTCTATGTGGAGTTGCACATTCTCCCAGTGTCTGCGTGGGTTTCACCCCCACAACCCAAAGATGTGCAGGTTAGGTGGACTGGCCACGCTAAATTGCCCCTTAATTGGAAAAAAAAAATATTGGGTACTCCAAATTTATTTTAAAAAAGAAAAAATAGAAAAAAAATGTAAAGCTAGCATGCAGGTGCAGCAAGCAATTAGAAAGGCAAATAGGATGTTGGTCTTATTGCAAGAGATTGGAGAAAAGAATAAGGAAGTCTTTCTACATTCTACAGGGCTTTGGTGAGACCACAGCTGGAGTACTGTTTGCAGTTTTGGTCTCCATTGTTTTGGTCTCCATTTTTAAGGAAGGATATATTTGCATTGGTGGCAGTAGAGTGAAGGTTGATTAGATTGCTTCTTGGGATAAGAGGGTTGTTCTAGGAGAGGCTGAGTAAATTGGGCCATATTTTCTGGAGTGTGGAAGAAGAGGAGCTGATGTCATTGGAAGATACAAAATTCTGAATTGGCTTAACACAGACACCGAGCTTGTTTCCTCTGGTGGAGCTATCTGAATGCAGAAATTCAGTCTCAGGATTTGTGGCCTATCATTTGGAAATAAGATGGGCCGAAATGTTTTCACTCTAAAGGTTTGAAAGCCTTTGGAATTCTCTACCCTAGGTTGTGGATGAATTATTAAATATGTTTTAGTCTGAGAGATATGTATTTTAGGTGTCTCAGGAGATCAAAGGATACGGGGGACATACAGGAAAATGGAGTTGAGGCAGTAGCTCAGTCATGACCATATCTAATGGCGAAACAGGCTCGAGCGACCGTTTGGTCTACTCCTGCTACTATTTATGTTCAAACCATACTGATGTCAAGCTCACTGGCTTGTAGCACTTACCTGTTTTCTTTCTCCTCCTTTCTTGAACAGCATGGTTACCATCTGCGTACATCCAATTCAAGGGAATTGTAAAATCTAGGGAACTCTACGAGGTCAAAACCAATGGGTTCACTGTCTGTGCACCTATTTCTTAGGCCGAGGGTGTCAAACAGTAGGCGAATGGCATTGGTTGCCATTAAATTCTCAAGTAATTTTCCTTTACTAATATTAATGACTTTAAGTCCCTCATTTTCCCCAAATCTCCAGTATTCTCTTCCTGTGCCTCAACGGGCCACGGGCACCCCCCCCCCCCCCCCCCCCCCTCCCCCTCCCCTCCTCCTTCCCCGGTAGAAGGTATAGGGAATACAGATTAAAGGTTTTGGGCAAGATGTGCGGGAGGTGGGTGGGGATGTGAGGAAGAACTTTCTTTACTTAGCGAGTGGCAATGACCTGGAAACACTCTGCCTACCTAGGTGGTGGAAGCAGAGGCGATGAATAATTTGAAGAAGAAATTGGATCGGCACTTGAAGGATATAAAGTTTCAGGACCACAGGGATTGAGTGGAAGAATGGGACTGACCCCTATACAGAGAAGTGACATGGACTTGATGGGCTGAATGGTCTTCTTCCGTGCCGAATGACTAACAGTTTCGTAAATTTATTCTGAAGTTTCAATATCAACTTACCATTCTGTCAGTTTGTTTTTAAATGTTCCTAATTTCCCCAGTGGTTATGCATATACAAGTTGTTAAAAATACCTTGAACACAGAATCAAATTCTTCCTCTTGGGGTTCTTCCACCTTTACTTCAATCTGCAGTGAATATGCTGCATCACCTTCAGATGCAGTATCACACTCTTTGCCCTGCTTTTCTTTGAATGCTTCACTGCAGCAAATACTGGGGCATTCCTGCAATTCAACCAATAAAAAGATCAGCCATAGATGCAACAATATGGAATTAAATTCCTCAGTAGGATTTTATTTAAACGATACACTTGTACTTTTCAAAATCACTAATCTTTCCCTTCCTACCTTTTGTGCAGACCACAAACTGAATCTGGTGCATATATGTGGCCTAATAAAAGGTGAGAATGATTAAACAGTTGTTATTACAGACCAATATCAGCAGTATAGCAAGTACAGTACTGGATGCTTTAATCAGCAATAAGCATTTTGAATATTGGCAAATACAGGTGGAATGTCCAAAAACCAATAACCGAGAGAGGATATCCAAAAACCAATAACCGGAATGCCAAGTTCTGGATTTTCTGGATCGGTCATTTATCCGAGGCCAATTCAATTCATAAAAGATACATGAAGTAAAGAATGAAAAATACATAATGAATACATAATGGTTAGAATAAATAACTAAGTTTATTTTTGTACTTATCACATATTCTTCCTGTTATCCACTCAATTTTACAAAAAATAAATTCATTTTCTCCAATTAAGGGGCAATTTTAGCCTGGCCAATCCACCTACTCTGCACATCTTCGGGTTGTGGGGAGTGAAACCCACGCAAACACAAGGAGAATGTGCAAACTTCACACGGACAGTGACCCAGGCCGGGATCGAACCTGGGACCTCGTCGCCATGAGGCAGCAGTGCTAACCACTATGCCACCGTGCTGCCCTAGCCATTCAAAGTTAAAATGCACAAAAATGGATACTGGGTTATTTACAACAGGCTGAAGGGAGAGCTTGAGGGAGAAGACTCCGCTGGGGTTTATGATGGGTCAGCAGGAAGATTTTGCAGCACGGAAATTGCATTTGAAGATGAAATTCAAGTTGGGTCTGTCGTGATCTCTGTATATCATAATACGTGATCAGTCTATGTAAAGCTAGTACAGGCAATTGAACACTAGATGTCTCACTATCAGGACCTATATAAATAGTTTTCCCGCTCTTACTTACTGGAGTGTGTGTCAGGAGTACAGAGAGAACAGACGTAGGAAAGCGAGAGAGAAGTTATTAGTTATCAAAGTATTGTATTATATAAGTTAATTAATTATATCTACAATTGTTTATTTGTTTTACTAATTGAGTATTAAGTAAAAAGAACACGATATTAATTTATCTTACTCAATAAATTACTTTATCTTTATAAGAAGACTACGGCTCACTTTCAACAACTCGGCTGGATTATATATATTACATATAGTAACATAACAAGGTCTGCTGGGATGCCTCGTTAAAGAGGTCAGCTAATTTCATTTGCTTCATGAAAGTAAACTTTGTGATTAGTTTTTCTTGAATCCTGCAAACTTGCATTATCTACTGAAGCTATGTTGTTCTAATAAATCTTCATGCATATTTATACATTTGTCTATCAACTCTTTCTCTACTTGATCACTAATGTCAACCACGCTGTTTTCATCTTTCTCTAATACTACCCATTTCCACGATTTCACCATCTGTAAGTGTATGAACATCGGAATCATCACTGTCTCTGTTCATAACTTCTTCGATATCTTGTTATCCAATGATTGCAAAGCTTAAGACAACCCTTTCACATACTCTACCAGTTCTGAAATCATTTTTTCTCATTAGACACACCAAATCCTTCAAAATTAGCAAAATCTTCAGAATCAGATATAGTTGCTGGCCATACATTGTGCCAAGCATTAGGCATGGTATCTTTATCTCCAAACCCAGGTCGACAGCACTATAAGCATATGCCTCATGAAGTACAATGTGTCTTTGTACTTGAGACTTCAGATACCTTCAAATTCCTTGATCCATTGGATGCACCAATTATGTTATGTTCAGGGGTACATACATGCCAAAGATATTGCCATTCACAAGAAGTTCAGCATTAAAATGCACTGAGCAATGGTCAACAACAACATCTTACACTGGTGGCAGTGGCATTGTGATATTGTCAATGGATTAGTAGAGACCCACAGTAATACTCTGGAGATCCAGGTTTGAAGACCATCACAGCAGATGGCAAAATTTGCATTCAATAAATATCTGGAATTAAAAGTCTGATGATGACCGTGAAACCATTGTCGAAAAATCCCATTTGGTCTACTAATGGTCCTTTACAGAAGGAAATCTGCTGTCCTTACACGATGTGACTCTGGACCCATAGCAATGTGGTTGACTCTCAACTGCTCTCTGAAATAATCTAGCAAGCCACTCAGTTCAAGGGCGTTTCCAGTGACGGCCACATCCCATGAAAGAACAAAACAAATTCTCATCAAACACAGACTTACAATGTGCCTGAACCTCAGGAATGAAGTGCTTTTCAAATCTGTCAAAGCAAATTTTCCTGGTCATCCATGCTATCTTGTTAGCATAATAATGAACTGGAAATATTCTTACTCCCTTGAAACTTTTGGGATGCTGAATTTTTCTGATTCACATCAGATTTCACTTATGTGCCGCAGGCGCAGTAGCACAACCAAGAACACTAAGCCTATCTTTGGCATCTTTTAAAACTGTTGGTGGTGCCTTTTCATCAGCTGTTACTGTTTTCCTTGGGTGTGCAACACCAATATTGATGTTTCCTTGGCATTGTAGATTGGTTCAGCTGAAAACCTAGCTAATCATTTTCAGCTGTCTCATAATCTACATTGGCGTCATCCACACACACTTTTAATTACCTTGTTCCATGACACCTTTTGAATTTGGTTAACCGGCTAAGTCGCAAGGAACTGAAATATTCATTGCAGGAACTCTTGGGTTTGATCAACATATGCAAGTTACTGCCATCCTTTCACGCTGTCTCTGTCATGTCCACTCCATCATCAATCTGTCTAAATCATCATTCTTGTGTTTATGCATAGTTTTTTGTTTATTTATTTTGTTCAGCATAAAAGATCTAATCTTGCTGTTTCTTTATTCGTAAATGGTGGAGATACTGACTGCATACTCCTCACAACTTTCACACTTCCAGGTGGTGAGAGAGGTGGAGTTCTGGCCTTTGCCTCTCGGGTAGTCCGGAGACGGATCCTGTTGGGGAAGAGGGACTCGGAGCCTCCGAAACCAAGGGTGAGCGACCTCGCAGATTTCCTCAGATTGGAGAAAATTAAATTCGCCTTAAGGGGGGGTCGATGGAAGGGTTCGCCCGGAGATGGCAACAGTTCATTGACTTCTTCCAGGACAGTTAAGTCAGCAAAGATGGGGAGAGAGGGGGGGGGGGGGGGGTTAGGATTAACAAGAAAAGGTGGACGCAGAGAGGGTAGGGAGGGCGGGCTGCTGTTGTTGGTTAATCATTGAGTTACGATGTGATCTCCTGTTTGTTAATTATTTGATCTTGATTGTGGTTGTGTTTGATGTTTATTTATAAATGCCATAATAAAAATAATTTTAAAAAAACTTTCACACTGACACACCTGTTTAATTGCTACAATAACCGGTCTAACATTTCCTTTTTTAAAAAAATATATTTTATTCAAAATTTTTGGCCAACCATGACAGTACATTGTGTATCCTTTACACAGTAATATAACAATATAAATAACAATGGCCAGTTTTAAGCAAGAAATAAATAATATATAAACAACATCGAAATTAAAAAAAACAAAACTGCCTTGTCCCAAATAAATACTCTCCAAAAATACACTTTAGCAGTCCAATATACAATTACCTATAACAACACCCTATACATATTTTACATATACACTAACATCCCTGAGAGTCCTTCTGGTTCTCCCCCCCCCCCCCCGCCCTGGGTTGCTGCTACTGTCTTCTTCTTTTCCATTCCCTCTATCTTTCCTGTGAGGTATTCGACGAACGGTTGCCACCGCCTGGTGAACCCTTGAGCCAATCCTCTTAGGACGAACTTAATCCGTTCCAACTTTATAAACCCTGCCATGTCATTTATCCAGGTCTCCACACCCGGGGGCTTGGCTTCCTTCCACATCAACAGTATCCTGCGCCGGGCTACTAGGGACGCAAAAGCCAAAACATCAGCCTCTTTCGCCTCCTGCACTCCCGGCTCCTCTGCAACCCCGAATATAACCAACCCCCAGCTTGGTTCAACCTGGACCCCCACCACCTTCGAAAGCACCTTTGTCACCCCCACCCAAAACCCCTGTAGTGCCGGACATGACCAGAACATGTGGGTGTGATTCGCTGGGCTTCTCGCGCACCTATCCTCTACTCCAAAAAATTTACTGAGCCGTGCTCCAGTCATATGCGCCCTGTGTAACACCTTAAATTGTATCAGGCTTAGCCTGGCACACGAGGACAATGAGTTTACCCTACTTAGGGCATCTGCCCACAGCCCCTCCTCAATCTCCTCCCCCAGCTCCTCTTCCCATTTCCCTTTCAGCTCATCTACCATAATCTCCCCCTCGTCCCTCATTTCCCTATATATGTCTGATACCTTACCGTCCCCCACCCATGTCTTTGAGATCACTCTGTCCTGCACCTCCTGCATCGGGAGCTGCGGGAATTCCCTCACCTGTTGCCTCGCAGAAACCCTCAGTTGCATATACCGGAATGCATTCGCTTGGGGCAACCCGTATTTTTCGGTCAGCGCTCCCAGACTTGCAAACGTCCCATCTACAAACAGGTCTCTCAATTGTGTTACTCCTGCTCTTTGCCATGTTCCAAATCCCCCATCCATTCTCCCCGGAGCAAACCTATGGTTATTTCTTATCGGGGACCACACCGAGGCTCCCGTCTTACCCCTATGCCGTCTCCACTGCCCCCAGATTTTCAGAGTAGCCACCACCACCAGGCTTGTGGTGTATTTCTTCGGTGAGAACGGCAACGGCGCCGTCACCATAGCTTGGAGGCTAGACCCCCTGCAGGACGCCCTCTCCAATCTCTTCCACGCCGCTCCCTCCTCTTCTCCCATCCACTTACATACCATTGAGATATTGGCGGCCCAGTAGTACTCACTTAGGCTCGGTAGTGCCAGCCCCCCCTATCCCTACTACGCTGCAAAAATCCCCTCCTCACTCTCGGGGTCTTCCCGGCCCACACAAAACTCATGATATTCTTCTCAATCCTTTTGAAAAAAGCCTTCGTGATCACCACCGGGAGGCACTGAAACACAAAAAGGAATCTCGGGAGGACCACCATTTTAAACCGCCTGCACCCTCCCTGCCAGTGACAGGGATACCATGTCCCATCTCTTGAAGTCCTCATCCATCTGTTCCACCAGCCGCGTTAAATTTAACCTATGCAATGTACCCCAATTCTTGGCTATCTGGATCCCCAAGTAGCGAAAGTCCCTTGTTACCTTCCTCAGCGGTAAGTCCTCTATTTCTCTGCTCTGCCCCCCTGGATGCACCACAAACAACTCACTTTTCCCCATATTCAGTTTATATCCTGAAAATTCTCCAAACTCCCCAAGTATCCGCATTATCTCTGACATCCCCTCCGCCGGGTCCGCCACATACAACAACAAATCGTCCGCATACAGAGATACCCGGTGTTCTTCTCCTCCCCTGAGTACTCCCCTCCACTTCCTGGAACCCCTCAGTGCTATTGCCAGGGGCTCAATCGCCAGTGCAAACAATAATGGGGACAGAGGACATCCCTGCCTCGTCCCTCTATGGAGCCGAAAATATGCACACCCCCGTCCATTCGTGACCACGCTCGCCATCGGGGCCCTATACAGCAGCTGTACCCATCTAATATACTCATCTCCAAAGCCAAATCTCCTCAACACCTCCCACAAATAATCCCACTCCACTCTATCAAATGCTTTCTCGGCATCCATCGCCACCACTATCTCCGCTTCCCCCTCTGGTGGGGGCATCATCATTACCCCTAGCAGCCTCCGTATATTCGTATTCAGCTGTCTCCCCTTCACAAACCCAGTTTGGTCCTCATGGACCACCCCCGGGACACAATCCTCTATCCTCATTGCCATTACCTTGGCCAGAATCTTAGCGTCTACATTCAGGAGGGAAATAGGCCTATAGGACCCGCTTTGCAGCGGGTCTTTTTCTTTCTTTAGGAGAAGCAATATCGTTGCCTCTGACATAGTCGGGGGCAGCAGTTCCCTTTCCCTCGCCTCATTAAAGGTTCCCATCAGTAGCGGGGCGAGCAAGTCCACGTATTTCCTGTAAAATTCAACTGGGAATCCATCCGGTCCCGGAGCCTTCCCCGCCTGCATGCTCCTAATCCCTTTCACTACTTCCTCCATTTCGATCTGTGCTCCCAGTCCCACCCTCTCCTGCTCCTCCACCGTAGGAAATTCCAGCTGGTCCAGAAAACACATCATTCTCTCCTTCCCATCCGGGGGCTTAGCTTCATATAATCTTTCATAGAATGCCTTGAACACTCCATTCACTCTCTCCGCTCCCCGCTCCATCTCTCCCTCACTCCCCCTATTTCCCTCGCTGCTCCCCTTTTCCTCAATTGATGGGCCAGCAACCTGCTCGCCTTCTCCCCATACTCATACTGTACACCCTGTGCCTTCCTCCACTGTGCTTCTGCAGTACCCGTTGTCAGCAAGTCAAATTCTACGTGTAACCTTTGCCTTTCCCTGTACAGTCCCTCCTCCGGTGCCTCCGCATATTGCCTGTCCACCCTCAGAAGTTCTTGCAGCAACCGCTCCCGTTCCCTACTCTCCTGCTTTCCTTTATGTGCCCTGATTGATATCAGCTCCCCTCTAACCACTGCCTTCAGCGCCTCCCAGACCATTCCCACCAGGACCTCCCCATTATCATTGAGTTCCAAGTACTTTTCAATACACCCCCTCACCCTTAGACACCCCCCCTCATCCGACATTAGTCCCATGTCCATTCTCCAGGGTGGACGCCGTTCCTTTTCCTCCCCTATCTCCAAGTCCACCCAATGTGGAGCGTGATCCGAAATAGCTATGGCCGTATACTCCGTCCCCCTCACCTTCGGGATCAGCGCCCTTCCCAAAACAAAAAAGTATATTCGCGAATAAACTTTGTGGACATAGGAGAAAAACGAAAACGCCTTACTCCTAGGTCTACTAAATCTCCATGGGTCTACTCCTCCCATCTGCTCCATAAAGTCTTTAAGCACCTTGGCTGCTGCCGGCCTCCTTCCAGTCCTGGACCTCGATCTGTCCAGCCCTGGTTCCAGCAACGTGTTAAAATCTCCACCCATTACCAACTTCCCCACCTCTATGTCCGGGATACGTCCTAACATGCGCCTCATAAAGTTGGCATCATCCCAGTTCAGGGCATATACGTTCACTAAGACCACCGCCTCCCCCTGTAATTTGCCACTCACCATCACGTATCTGCCCCCACTATCCGCCACTATGGTCTTTGCCTCAAACAATACCCGCTTCCCCACTAATATAGCCACCCCCCTGTTTTTCGCATCCAGCCCCGAATGAAACACCTGCCCCACCCATCCTTTGCGTAGTCTAACCTGGTCTATCAGTTTCAAATGAGTCTCCTGTAACATAACCACATCTGCCTTAAGTTTCTTTAGGTGTGCGAGTACCCGTGCCCTCTTTATCGGCCCGTTCAGCCCTCTCACATTCCACGTGATCAGCCGGGTTGGGGGGCTCTTTACCCCCCCCCCCTTGTCGATTAGCCATCCCCTTTTACCCAGCTCCTCACCCGGTTCCCACGCAGCTGTGTCCCCCCCCAGGCCGTGCCCCCCCGCCCCACCCACCCCACCCCAGCTCCCCCTTCTCCCCAGCAGCAGCAACCCAGTAAATCCCCCCCTCCCAGCCTGCCCCCCCGCTAGATCCCCCACTAGCGTAGTTACACCCCCCATGTTGCTCCCAGAAGTCAGCATACTCTGGCCGACCTCGGCTTCCCCCCTTGACCTCGGCTCGCACCGTGCGACGCCCCCTCCTTCCTGCTTCCCTATTCCCGCCATAATTATCATAGCGCGGGAACAAAGTCCGCGCTTCCCTTTTGGCCCCGCCCCCAATGGCCAACGCCCCCAACTCCTCCACCTCCCTCCCCCACAACCTGTGGAATAGAGAAAAGTTACCGGGTCGCAGAATTAACAACATAAAAATCCTCTCTCTCCCCTTTTTTCCCCCCTCTTCGCCACCCATATTCGCCCCACCACTTTATCTCGAACGTTCTTTTTTAATAACCCACTCATTCCAATTTCTCTTCAACAATAAATGTCCACGCCTCATCCGCCGTTTCAAAGTAGTGGTGCTTCCCTTGATATGTGACCCACAGTCTTGCCGGCTGCAGCATTCCAAATTTGATCTTTTTATGAAGCACCGCCTTGACCCAATTAAAGCTCGCCCTCCTTCTCGCCACCTCCGCACTCGTCTTGATATACGCGGATCACCGCGTTCTCCCATCTACTGCTCAGAGTTTTCTTTGCCCATCTTAAGACCATCTCTCTGTCCTTAAAACGGAGGAATCTCACCACTATGGCTCGAGGAATTTCTCCAGCCCTCGGTCTTCGCGCCATAACTCGATAGGCTCCCTCCACCTCCAGCGGACCCGTCGGGGCCTCCGATCCCATCAACGAGTGCAGCATCGTGCTCACATATGCCCCGACGTCCGCCCCTTCTGCACCTTCAGGAAGACCAAGAATCCTTAAATTCTTCCTCCTCGCATTATTCTCCAGCACCTCCAGCCTTTCCACACATCGTTTATGGTGTGCCTCATGCATCTCCGTCTTCACCACCAGGCCCTGTATATCGTCCTCGTTCTCGGCAACCTTTGCCTTCACGACCCGAAGCTCCCGCTCCTGGGTCTTTTGCTCATCTTTTAGCCCTTCAATCACCTGTAATATCGGGGCCAACAGCTCCTTCTTCATCTCCTTTTTAAGCTCTTCCACGCAGCGTTTCAAAAACTCGTGTTGTTCAGGGCCCCATATTAAACTGCCACCTTCCGACGCCATCTTGGTTTTTGCTTGCCTTCCTTGCCGCTGCTCTAAAGGATCCACCGCAATCCGGCCACTTTCCTCTCCTTTTTCCATCCGTATCCAGGGGGGAATTCCCTTCTGGTTTACCGCACAGTGCTTTTAGCCGTTAAAATTGCCGTTGGGGCTCTTATTGAGAGCCCAAAAGTCCGTTCCGCCGGGAGCTGCCGAAACGTGCGACTTAGCTGGTCATCGCCGCACCCGTAAGTCCCGGTCTAACATTTCCACTATCACAAATAGTTTAAATCTCTTTCCTTGTTTTCTATGCAAGAGGCTTGGAGTCAATAGTATTTGACTTTGAGAGACACAGGAAAATTAAGGAAACCAGTTCAGAAATTACAGTTAAAAATAAACATGGAAAGAAAAGAAAACAAGGGATGAAGAAAGAGCTTGTATTAAATATTATCTTTCACAGCTTCAGGATATTTCAAATAACTGAGTACTGTTGTAATGCAGGAAACACAGTAACCGATTTTCACTCCGCAAGATCCCAGAAACGGGGCAGCACAGTGGCGCAGTGGATAGCACTGCCGCCTCACAGCACCGAGGAACTGGGTTCGATCCTGGCCCTGGGTCCACGTGGAGTTTGCACATTCTCCCCGTGTCTGCATGGGTCTCACCCCCACACCCCAACAAGATGTGCAGGGTAGGTGAATTAGCTATGCTAAATTGCCCCTTAATTGGGAAAAAAAGAATTGGGTATTCTAAATTTAAAAAAAAGATCTCAGAAATAGCAGTAAGATAAATGACCAGATAATTTGGCTTAGCGGTGTCAGTTCAGGGATAAACTTTGGCCAGACAGAAGAACATAAGAAATAGGAGCAGGAACACGTCCCTCGAGCCTGCTCAATAATTCAATAAGATCACTGCTGACCATCGAATTCAATTCCATTTTCCCATCCAATCCCCATATCCATCGATTCAGAGAGTCCAAAATTTTTATCAGTCAACAATGGAACAGTCACTTCCCTCTGGGGTAGAGAATTCCTCCAAGTGAAGAAATTCATTATCTGAATTTTGAATGACCAACCCTTTATCTTGAGACTATGCCCCTAGTTTTAGGTTCTCCAGTCAGGAGAAACAACCTTTCAGCATCTACCCTCTCAAGCTCCCTCAAAGTCTTATAAGTTTCAATGAGATCACCACTCATTCTTCCATAACTCACAAAAGTAAAGTCTCAAATTTCTCAACATTTGATCATATGAGAGCTCCTCGCATCCTAGTAAATAACCCAGTGAACCTTCGCTGCACCTCACCCAAGGGAAGTAGATCCTTCCTTAGATCAGGAGGTAATGTAACCATACCACAGTAAGCAGTGGTATGGTTACATTGATCACTGTACAATGATCGTACGTTTTACAGACTCTTGTACTCAATTATCTTGCAATAAAGGTCATTATGCCATTTCCGTTCCTAACTGATTGTCATACCTGCATGTGGCGTTTCTTGTACGAGGTCACCCCTAAGTCTCTGAACCATCCACATTTAAAGGTTTCTGACCATTTAAAAAATAATTTGCTTTTCACTTCCACACATCACTTGCTACTCCATCTGTTTAACCTGTCCATATTACTTTTGCAGCCTCCGTGTCCTCCTCAAAGCTCACTGACCCACCTAGCTTTGTATCACCAGCAAACTGGATACAGTACTCTCTGTCCCCCTCACCCAAGTCATTATAAGTAGCTGAGGCCACAGCACTGATCCCTGTGATATTCTGGGAGTAGCATTCCACTTCCTTCAAATTGCCCATTTATCTCTACTCTGTTTTCTGCACATAACTAATCCTCCACCCTTGCTAATATATTATCCCAATCCCATGAATCCTCAGCTTGTGTACCAGCCTTTTGAGTGGCACCTTAGCAAATGCCATTTGGAAATCCATATTTTATTACATCCATAGAACCATAAAATTCCTACAGTGTAGGAGGCCGCCATTTGGTCCATCGAGTCATAAAATTATAGAATTTACAATGCAGAAGGAGGCCATCCTTGGCCCATTGAGTCTGCACCGGCCCTTGGAAAGAGCACGCTACCCAAGCCCACACCTCCACCCTATCCTCATAATTCAGTAAACTCGCCCAACCTTTGTTGGACACAGAGGGCAATTTAGCATGGCCAATCCACCTAACCTGCACATCTTTGGACAGTGGGAGGAAACCGGAGGAAACGCAGCAGGCACGGGGAGAACATGCAGACTCCACACAGATAGTGACCCAAGCCGGGAATCGAACCTGGAACCCTGGAGCTGTGAAGCAACTGTGTTACCCGAGTCTGCACTGACCCTCTGAAAGAGCACCCTACCCGGGCCCACTCCCCTGCCCTATCCCCGTAAGCCCAACTAACCTGTACAACTTTGGACTGTGGGAGGAAGCCAGAGCACCCGGAGGAAACCCATGCAGACACGGGGAGAACGCGCAAACTCCACGCAGTCAGCCAAGGCCAGAATTAAACCCTTGTCCTTGGCGTGTGAGGCAGTAGTGCTAACCACTGTGCCACCCTAATGCTTCTTTCACGTTTGACTGAAAACCACCAAATCGTCAATGTACACTGCCTAACTGTTTGGTCCAGAAATGACCTTGTTGGTTAATCTTTGGAACGTTGCTGGCGCATTCTTCATTCCAAACAGCATGACTATAAACTGATACAGTCCATTTGGCATCAAAGTCCAAAACTTCCTTTGCCCTGCCTGGTAACGGTACTTGCCAGTATCCTTTAAGTCAGTCATGTTTGGTAATAATTCACCTGTCCCACCTTTTCAAGTCTTCCAAACAAAGAATAGGATACAAATCTAACTTCATAACTATATTGACTTTTCTATAGTCAAGGCACAATCGTTGTGATACCATCACAACAGGCAAGCTCCAACTGATACAACTCACTTTGATGATATGATTCTTAAGCATGCTTTCAATCTCCTTTAATACCTGTGCTAACTTTAGTGGATTGAGCCTGTACGGATGTTGCTTAATTGGAGTAGCATTTCCTACATTTATATCATGCATAATTTCTTTTGCACTTCCTAATTTGTTCCCACAAAAAACTCTGACTGTAATAGCTCTTTTAGATCACTTTAACTTTCCACTGGAAGGTAACTCAGTAATTTATCCCAATTTCTTATCACTTCCTCATTAGAACAAACAAAGAACAAAGAAATGTACAGCATAGGAACAGGCCCTTCGGCCCTCCAAGCCCGTGCCGACCATGCTGCCCGACTAAACTACAATCTTCTACACTTCCTGGGTCCGTATCCCTCTATTCCCAACCTATTCATGTATTTGTCAAGATGCCCCTTAAATGTCACTATCGTCTCTGCTTGCCTGGCACTTGTGTGACGCGAACGTAACTTGCCACTTGTCAGCCCAAGCCTGGATATTGTCTGGATCTTGTTGCATTTGCACGTGGACTGCTTCAGTGCCTAAGGAGTCGCAAACGGTGCTGAGCATTGTGCAATAACAGCGAACATCCCCACATCTGACCTTATGTTGGAAGGAAGGTCATTGATGAAGCAGCTGAAGATGTTTGCGTCTGAGGAATTCCTGGAATGATGTCCCAGGTCTGAGATTACTGGCCTCCAACCACCTCAACCACCTTCCTTTGTGCTAGATATGACTCCAACCAGTGGAGTGCTTTTCCCCCGATTCCCATTGCTCCAGTTTTGCTAGGGCTCCTTGAGGCCGTACCCTATCAAATGCTGTCTTGATGTCAAGGGTCAGTCTCTGTTCCTCATCTCTGGAACAAAGAACAAAGAAAAGTACAGTACAGGAACAGGCCCTTCGGCCCTCCAAGCCCGTGCCTTCCATGCTGCCCACCTAAACTACAATCTTCTACACTTCCTGGGTCCGTATCCCTCTATTCCCATCCTATTCATGTATTTGTCAAGATGCCCCTTAAATGTCACTCGTCCCTGCTTCCACCACCTCCTCCGGTAGCGAGTTCCAGGCACCCACTACCCTCTGCGTAAAAAACTTGCCTCGTACATCTACTCTAAACATTGCCCCTCGCACCTTAAACCTATGCCCCCTAGTAATTGACCCCTCTACCCTGGGGAAAAACCTCTGACTATCCACTCTGTCTATGCACCTCATAATTTTGTAGACCTCTATCAGGTCGCCCCTCAACCTCCGTCGTTCCAGTGAGAACAAACGGAGTTTATTCAACCGCTCCTCATAGCTAATGCCCTTCATACCAGGCAACATTCTGGTAAATCTCTTCTGCACCCTCTCTAAAGCCTCCACATCCTTCTGGTAGTGTGGCGACCAGAATTGAACACTATACGCCAAGTGTGGCCTAACTAATTCTCCAAACTAATTTGAGGAATGTCAAATTCAGAATTGTCTGGATTTCTCTCTTCTCCCTGAGCTACAACGACTAACACCTCGTCCTTCTTCCCTGCACTATCAAAATACCTTTTTGAGCATTAACACAACACACGGAGTTTTCCTTCTATCTGGCGTTCTTATCAAATAATTCACCTCACTCAATTTCCTTTCAATTTGGGAAGGCCCACTGAGTCTTGCGTTTAGTGGTTAATCTACCATTGGTAACAACACTAGGGGCGCAAGTCTCTCATCGGGAGACTAAGTCCCGCCACCGGAGTGAAAACCGGAGTTTCACTCCGGCGTCAGAGGCCGCTCCCAGCTCCCTATTTTCCCACCCCGGGGGGCTAGGATCGGCGTCGCGTCATTTACGAGTGCCGCGCCTTGGCGGCGCGTAAAAGCGTTGCCGCGTAAATGACGCAGCTAGCGCCGCGTAAATGACGTCACCCGCGCATGCGCGGGTTGGCTGGCGCTAGCCCGCGCATGTGCGGTTGCCATCCTCCCTGAGGCTGCCCCGCAGGAAGATGTCGGATGGATCTTGCGGGGCGGTGGTGGAAAGGAGGTCCTCCTTCAGAGAGGCCGGCCCGCCGATCGGTGGGCACCGATCGCGGCCCAGACCCCTTTTGTGGTCGCCCCCGGTGCAGGAACCCCCCTCCCTCCTCAGGCCGCCCCCCCCCCCCAGCGTTCCCGCGCTACTGGCGCCGGCGGGAAGCAGTCATGTTGGGCAGGCCGCTTGGCCTAACCGGGCAGGCCGCTCGGCCCATTCGGGCCGGAGAATCTCCGCTCGCCCGTTACAAACGGCGAGCGGCGATTCTCCCAGCGGCCAGCCGTGATTCTCACCGCGCCGGTTTGGGGGGGGGGAAATCATGTGCGGGTGCCAGGGTGGCGTGGGGGGACTCGCGCGACGCCCCGGTGATTCTCCCACCCAGTGTGGGGGGGGAGAATTCCACCCAAGTACTTTCTCCCCACTAACAAAGCGACAAATGTTTGGTTTCTTATCCGCCTCCTTTTTCATCACATGTTGTGACAAATTTAAAAGTCTTCCAGCCAACTCACCAGCCCTCGTTAATCTCTCCCTAAATTTTGACACATAATCCAACAACGTAGTCTCCGAACGCTGACACATCAGTTTTTCTTTGATCAATTTATGCGGTCCTCTTACCTTGTGACCAAAATACTATTTAAAAGGACTGAATTTAGTTGATTCAGTAGGTGCATCCGTAATTGCAAACAGCACAATTGGAATTCCTTTATTCCAGTCCTCTGGATAATCCCAACTATAGGCCCTCAACGTGGTCTTTAATGTTTGATGCCAGCTTTCTAACGCTCCTTGCGATTCTGGATGATACACAGTTGAGTTAAATTGCTTTATTCCTAAATTACCCATAACTTAAGACTTACAATTGGAACCCTGATCTGATGGGATTTCTTTTGGTAGTCTGTATCTAGCAAAAAATTTGGTTAACTCCTCGACAACCCTCTTAGCTGCAATGCTTCTCAATAGAATGGCCTTCAAATATCTAGTAGACACATCTATTATGGTCAACAAATATGATTCAAACTTTTTGTTTTAGGCAGGGATCCCATGCAATCAATTAGGACCCTAGTAAAATGTTCATCAAATGCTGAAATGGGTATTAAGGGTGCTAGTTTGACTACTGGTTCAGGTTTCCTTAATACCCGGCATGTACAGTAAAATTCAACGACATTATTATGCAGTCCAGGCCAATAAAAACGTTTCTGCATTTTTGCTTGCGGTCCCCTTACTCCAAAACTACTGGAACATCTTGCGCTACTAATAAGATTCCTTTCTATAATCCATCAGTAATACCATTTGATGAGCTTTAGCCCATTTCTCATCTGCCTGAATATGCAACAGTCTCCGTTTTCTCATTAATGTGTTATTTCTAATGTAATCACACTCCGGTACACACTCCGATTCTATTTCTGCATATGCTTTCTGATACAACTGCTTTATCTCCGAATCTTTCTACCAACTTTCTTGAACTAAAAGATATCTGCTTCATCCATCACCTGTTCTTGTTCTTTTCAAACATCTGATCAAACATTTTTTTTGATAACTGAACCTCAGACTCCCTATTGGTACTCGAGTTCTCTTCCTCCTGTCTCAACCTGTGGCTTTGTGATCGTGTCACCATGCAATCAGGAAACACCAGGATATGCATCTTGCAATGCCTCAGTTGTTTGACTTTTCACTGGCTTTTCAACCAAAGTAGGCATCACTCCCACTTGTGATCCAGCTACATCATTACCCAAGATAATTGTACCCCATAAAAGGGTAATTTTTCTATTATTCATATCAGCACTTCACTTTTCACTCGACTCTCTAACCTTACCTTGCATAGTGGCACACTACTCTCAGCACTAATTCCACATATTACCACCTTTTCTGGCAATATTCCTTCCGAACTACACATCTTTTCATCTCTCACCATTAAAGATTGACTTATTCCTGTATCCCTCAAGATCTTAATCTCATTAACTGGACCACCTTGTACACACAAGTAAACCTTACCCTCAAAAATAAAATCTTTAAAATGATCTGGCACTGGCTTATCGCCCAACCTCTGTACAGGCTGTATACTGTTGCACCACTTCCACTGGGACAACACGTTTTCCTCCCACTTTGATAAAACCCACTGGCTTATCATGCTTTAAAGAGTCTGTCTTCCCAGAAGTCTTCTTAAACTACCCAACATTGATTTCACGTTATTACAATGAAAATATTTAATTTTATCTCTCTTCCGCTATCATTGTGAGGAAAACTCCTTAATATCTCCCACTAGGCCTCCTTTGCCTCGACTATCTGGGAACTTCTCATTTCCCCAGTTTCTATCCTTCACAGATTGAAATGAATGCCGAAAAGCAGACTTTGCTATGTGATCCAATTCTCAGACTAGCAGTTTTAACTCTTTGCTCTTCCACATGAGCTCTCACTTCTGCAGGAAGTGAATCTTTAAATTCCTCCAAAATAATTGTTTCCCTAAGAGCGTCATTCGTTTGGTCTATTTTTAATGCTCTTATCCATCTTTCAAAATTATTTTGCTTAATTCTTTCGAATTCTGTAAGTCTGACCTGGGGCTGGATTCTCCCCCCAACGCCATATTTCTGTTTCACCACGCCAGCAGGATGCTCCGTTACGTCAGCTAGTCAATGGGGTTTCCCATTGTGGGGCAGCCCCACGCCGTCGGGAAACCCCTGGGCTGCCAGCAAAATGGAGCATCCTGCCGGCGGCAGAGAACAAAGCCTCTGGTTCTTTCCTTAGATTTCTAAACTTCTGTCTAGGCTTCTGGCACTAGTTCATATAATAATAACCATCTTTATTAGTGTCACAAGTAAGCTTACATTAACACTGCAATGAAGTTACTATGAAAATCCCCTACTCGCCATACTCCAGCACCTGTTTGGGTGCATTAAGGGAGAATTCAGAATGTCCAATTCACCCAACAAGCACGTCTTTCGGGACTTGTGGGCGAAAACCGGAGCACCCAGAGGAAACCTCTGCAGACACAGGGAGAACGTGCAGACTCCACACAGACAGTGACCCAAACCAGGAATAGAACCCGGGCGCTGTGAAGCAACAGTGCTAACCACTGTGCTATTCTGCCACCCGTGCACTTAATATGGTTTTTCTCACCTCATCATAATCCCTCGATACCTCCTTGACAGTGATGCAACACTTCACTAGCTCTACCTACCAACTTTGTTTGAACCGACACTACCCACATGTTCTTTGACCAATTTAAATGCTTCACCACTTTCTCAAATGAGATTTAAAAGGCTTCCACATCCTTCTCATCAAACCTGGGCCGTGCTTGAATATACTTAAACATATCCCTACTTGCCGTTTGACTCGGAAGTGTTTCTCCTTCCTCTAGAATTTCCTCAGCTTCGGCCTTTAACTCCCAACATTTTCCGTTGATGTTCTCCTTGCAGATTGAGTTTTCAAAGTTCAACTTCCCTCTTTTTCCTGAGCCAATCTCTCCCTTGAAACACACACACACTTTCACGCAAAATAATGATATGGCATATTGCAACTTTATAACTAACACAGTATTAAAATGTCTTTAACATCAGAAGAAAATAGCTTACAATTACCCTTAAAGAATGCTAATCAATACAGTGACACAATAACCCTCAACTGCTATCTTTATTTCCACTCAAACAACAAAACCACCTCAGGTCCCAATCCACTTTTAAATACAGTTAGCACTCAGGAATACTTGCTGTATAGGGATGTCTTGAATACTCCACTTTGAGAAAGAAAGAGAAATCTTTTGAGACTGCTTGAAAGAAAGAGTCCTAACACACTGTCAGAACAATGCAGAATCTCTGACTGTATTTCTCCAGAAAACCTCCTCAGCACACCTTTTTCAGCCAAAACTAAATCTCTATGAAAAGCCTTAACAGCTGACTGCATCAACCCCTGGCTCCTCTTATTAACTACATCATCTTACTAAATTAAACACAATGTCTCTAATTAACTGCTCCACATGGAATCCACTGAATATAATTAAAGTCCATTCGCCCAAACTTTTACAATGCTTTAATTGCACTTCTGGCTACAAAACGTCTAGCTGTCTTGCAAACCCAGGATTTTTAAAAACACTACTGGCAGCAGTCATACACATATATTACAACATATCTGAAATTTCTACATTCATCACTAAAGTGCCTCAAGATTAAAAGTAGTAAAAGGCAAATTTAGGATCAGAATTAGAAAATCTAACTTGACACAAAAGAGAAACTGCTAGGTTCAAGAGGTGAAAACCTTGGAATCAAAGGAAAACAGAGGGGATTCAAACAAATAGGATCTTATAGGACAGCATGGTGGCGCAGTGGTTAGCACTGCTGTCTCACAGCACCGAGGACCCGGGTTCGATCCCGGCCCTGGGTCACTGCCTGTGTGGAGTTTGCACATTCTCTTCGTGTCTGCGTGGGTCTCACACCCACAACCCAAAAGATGTGCAGGGTAGGTGGATTGGCCACGCTAAATTGTCCCTTAAGTGGGAAAAAAAAGAATTGGTTAATCCAATTTTTTTTCTAATCTTTAAAAAGTACCACTCACAAGCACCAAATTGTGCATTTATTGCCAAATAACTGAACTTTTGGTTTTGTTAACCTATATTGTAAACCTGACAAAACAGGGAAAATAAGCAAGATGTAGGGAAGAGAGGTGGCTTTCAACTAACCAAATTTTGCATTGCGACACTATACTTGGCCCTCTGTGGTTTAAAACATGCCCCGCGCTTCTGCTTTCTTAGCCTTTTCCTTCCCACAAAACCCACAAAAATCATTTCAATATAAACAAATATAATAATTTAATTGCCTTTGAAGTGCTGGAACAGTGTATTTAGACCGCAAAATTACAACTTAAACAGGTTAACACGCCTCATTTTTTAAAAAATAGACAAATTGCTTATGAACATGTTAAGAGTTTGTATACTAATCATTGCATATTAATTAATGATTTCAACACCATAATTATTTGAAAGCCAAACACTACCCAGTCAATGGCTATTTCAGCATCTAAAGAGTCTCAGAACAAGTGACGTGGATAGATTATATTTAAGAAAATTGGCGGACTTGATGGAAGGCATTTTGTATGAAAACAATACATACTGTGAAGGTAAACAAAGCATGGACTCTGATATAAATCAACATGCGCAATGTGACTAATTAAGTGTTCTAGTATGTTCAGCCAATTTACATTGTGTTGCATGTCACCAACTACTCCGGTATTGCAGCATGACACTTGCAAATCACTCCGATCTCCAACGTATTCTTTTTGTGAACATGAACACTTCAGTCAAATGATTTGATTTTAATAATAAAATAGGAATGGACCAGAATCTTTTGGTCAGTCCCGCCGATGGCCGTCCTGCTGCAAACAATAGGAAAACCTATCGACAGTGACAGGACCATAAAATCCTGCCAGCGAACAGTGGCAGGTCCCCTCTGCCACCACAAAACACGTCGCCCGGGGATGTGGAAAGCCCCGCCCATGGAGTTTCAATGGTTTCTGAAATACTGCGATAAGAATTTTGCCAAGGTGTGTGGTATTGATGAATGGCTACAGTCTGGTTTAAATTCTGTTTCTCATTCTTTCAATTTTACGCTTTACGCCCGCAGGTAGCAGCACTCTTTCCCAGCTGACGGCTCCACTCATGTTAGCGGAGTGCTAAGTGAGTGCTTCAATTAGAACAAAGTAAAAAGGATGCAAGTGAGCATGTGGAACATGCAATAATAATCATCTTTATTAGTGTCACAAGTAGGCCACTGTAGGGACTTGTGGGAGGAAACCAGAACACCAGGAGGAAACCCACGCAGACACTGGGAGAACGTGCAGACTCCGCACAGACAGTGGCCCAAGCCGGGAATCGAACCAGAGTCCCTGGAGCTGTGAAGTAACAGTGCTAACCACTGTGCTACCATGAGAAAGATTGTCAAACTGTACACGGTTGCCTTATTTGAAAAAAGATCTAATTGCATCAAGAGCATTTCAGAGAAAGATACCTTTCCTCCGGGAACTCAGAAAATCAACACTTTTAGCACAAAAATAGCCCACCAAATCTGTTGAAACCCCCCTCCTTCCCCAAAAGACAGCCACAACTACCGAGAGATCACCAGCAATAACTCTAGGATCCTAAAGGATGGTAGAACCAGCAAAAGCCTACAGAGGAGGAACGGGACAAAGGCGAACATGGAGCGAGTCGGAGTCGGCCGTACCCGAGCGGGCTGGGTTGTCGGGACCCACGCCGTACTATCCACCGATAAGCGAGTGGATGGATCTCCTGACTCCGGAGCTCCAGAAACACAGGGAGGCCATGAACCTGGAAATGATGGTGACAGTGAAGGCGGTGGTGGTGGACGTTCTGGCCGCCTTCAAGGTGGTGTTGGAGAAACAGAGTGACGACGGGAAGCACAGGAGACAACGATCAGGGACCTAAAGAAAACAGCGACCGACCAGAGTGAACAAATCACCGCTCTGGAAACGAAGTGGCAAGGTTGGTGGCAACGCAAGGAGCACTGAAGGGGAAGGGAGAGGACCAGGAGAATCGGACGTGCCGCGAGAACCTCCATATCATGGGCCTACCAGAGCGCATCGAGGGCAGGAACCCCATGGAATATGTGGCCCAGATGCTGGGTAACCTGCTCGGAAGGGATAGCTTTCCCAAACCCCCAGAGATAAACAGAACCACAAGCGGTGGAGCAGCCAGGGCTGTAATAGCAAAGCAGCACCGATATCAGGATCAGGAGAAGATCCTGAACTGAGCAAGGCACACTCGGTCCTGCCAGTGGGAAGGCCATTTTCAATCCGAGTGCACCAGGACATTGGGGCAGACCTGGCCAAGAGGGGAACGGAGGTTAGGGGGGGGGGGGGCAGGGTAGAATGCTGGCTACGACAGGTCACACATGGTGGCAGCAAAAACAGCGGCACCAAGAGTTGCCATCTTGGCGGACCCAGAAGGAAATCGAAACACCGGAATGCAGGGGCTCAAGTCACATGGAGTGAATGGCTAAGACGACCAGCTTGGATGGTCCATGGACAAAGAGAAACCCCAAAGCGGAGGGGTGCCGCCACATGGAAAGTATAATGAACGTGGCCATCTCAGATGACTCCCAAACAAGGGGAAACCCTGGGTACTGGGGCGCATCCACAAGGCAAGTAGGTTCACCCTGCAGGAGGCGGAGGGGGGGGGGGGGTTGGCAGAAACCCCCCATCAAGAGAGTCACCTGGAATGTCAGGGGACTGAAGACCCAGTGAAAAGATCCAGAGTCCTCGCCCACCTGAAAAGTCTGAGGGGCGATGTTATCTTCCTCCAGGAGACGCACCTGAGGGAGCAGGACCGACTGCGGTAAAGGAAGAGCAGGGTGGGTCAGACGTACCAACCGTGTTAATGGACGAAGGCTCAGGGGGTGGCCATACTATTGAACAAGAGGACAGCCTTCACAGCGACAAAGACGGTTATGGACCCAGAGGACAATATGTCATGGTTAGTGGTGTTCTGGAAGGTGGTCCTAGTAAAACGTGTACGCTCCCAATTGGAACAACACAGATTTCATAAAGAAAACCATAGCAGAAATCCCCGACATTGACACACACCAACTCATCATGGGGAGGGACTTTAACTGCGTACAAGACCCTCAGACTGATAGTTTTCCTGATTTGGGGTTGGATCTAACGAATATGGCAAAGGAGCTGAACACCTTCAAGGGGCAGTGGACCCCTGGAGGCTCACACACTCTGGGAGAGAGATACTTTGTTTTGTCAAAACACGAGAGACACTTCATAAGTTTTCCCTTTACCAAATCATGCCAAGGAAGTACGGCGTGGGTCCCAACGATCCAGCCCGCTCGGGTGCAGCCGGCTCTGACTCTCTCCATGTTCGCCGTCGTCCCGTTCCTCCTCTCTCTCCATGTTCGCCGTCGTCCCGTTCTTCTCTCTAGGCTTTTGCTGGCTCTGCCGTCCTTTCGGATCCTGGAATTATTGCCGATGATTTCTCGGTAGTTGTGGCTGTCTTGTGGGGAAGGAGGGCAGTTTCCACAGGTTTGGTGGGCTATTTTTGTGCTAAAAGTGTTGATTTTCTGAGTTCCGGGAGGAGAGGCACCTTCCCTGCATCCACTCAGCAGATCCCCCCCACCTCCCCCCTCACCAGAAGCCCTGTTCTCAAAAATATTGATTGGAATACTAATTAAGACATTTGAAACTTCCCCCAACATTATGCTGTTTTGTTGAATCCAAATGTAAGACTTGATTTTTATACGATATTTAGATTTGATGTTGCACTGGCTTGACTGTTGATGTCTTCTCCTCCTCCCAGGTCCACAGGGTCTACGCGATGCTCGACTTCTTTGTAGTGGGGAAATTGGTGCTTCCAGGGGTAGGGGAGCGAATACTCCACAATTGTAATCTCCGACCACGCTCCACACTACGTGGATGAGAGGCTGGAGGCGGGCAGGGCTTAACGCCCGCCATGGAGGCTAGACACAGCCCTTCTCGCCGACAAGGAATTTTGCGATCGGGTATCACAGGCCATCAACGGTATGTAACCAACAATCAGAATGGGGAGATCTCACCCTCCACAATCTGGGAGGCACTGAAGATGGTGATCAGGGGAGAAAATATTGTATTCAAGGCACGCAAAAACAGGGAGGAGAGCGCAACCAGGCAACAGCTGGTTGACTCCATACAGGAGGTGGATCTGCGATACTCCACGGCCACAACTGTGGAACTGCTGGCAGAGAGTGGCAGAGAGGAAAGAAATTGCAGGACTTTGACCTGTTCTCCACTGGGAAAGCATTTCACATCAGCTCCGCCAGACACGGGGGACCTTTTACGAGCCTGGAGACAAAACCAGCCGCCTGCTGGCCCACCAGCTAAGAAAGCAGGCAGCCATGAGGGAAATGGCTCAGGTTCAAGACCGAAATGGCAGGCTAGTCGCTGTGCCAGAAAAGATCAACAAAGCCTTTGCAACTTGCTATCGAGGGCTATACATCGCCAAACCCCCGGAGGGGGCTCAAAATTGAAGCAGTTCCTCGGTGGACTGGACATGCCAGTTGTGGGGGAAGAAAAGAGACAGGGCCTGAATGCACGACTAGAACTGGGGGAAGTCGTGGAGTGTATCAACTCTATGCAGGTGTGAAGGCGCCAGGGCCAGATGGATTCCCAGCCGACTTTTACAAAAGATTCATGCCAGCACTGGCCCCGCACCTATGTTCGCAGACTTACTGGTAAGATGCACCCTGCCACCAACATTGGTCCAAGCCTCAAAATCGCTGATACCCAAAAAGTGCAAAGGCCAGACAGAGTGCAGGTCCTACAGGCTCATTTCACTCCTCAACACACGATCCTGGCGAGGCGGCTGGAGAGCTGCATGCTAGAGGTAGTCGTAGAGTACCAGACAAGCTTTGTCAAGGGCTAACATAGAACATCAGGTGCCTACTGAACATTATAACGACCCCATCCGGAGTACACCAGAAGTGATCATCTCCCTGGACGCAGAAAAGGCCTTCGAAAGAGTTGAACGGAAGTGCCCAAAGAGGTATGGGAACGGTTTGGGTTTGCGCCATGGTGAAACTACTGTACAGCGCTCCCATGGCACGCGTATGGGCAAATACGACCAGCTCTAGATACTTCCGGCTGCACAGGGGCACAGGGTAGGGATGACTTCCGGCTGCACAGGGGCACAGGGTAGGGATGTCTGCTGTTATTCGCCCAAGCAATCAAGCCACTGGCGATCAGCCTCAGAACGGCGAACAGGTGGAGATGTATCCAAAGAGGAGACAGAGAGCATAGCGTCTCACTCTATGCAGTTTACCTGCTCCTCAACATCTCAAACCCATGGACCAGCATGGAAGGGATAATGAAACTCCTGAAGGAGTTCAGATCCTTCGGTCAGGTCACACGTGTAAGCTCAGCAAGAGCAAGATCTTCCCTGTGAACCCACAGGGTGGCCGGGGCAGAGCTGGGGGACTGCTGATAGAGCTGGCCCATACCAAATTCCGCTGAGGATCCAAATAGCCCACAACTGGACATGGATCCACAAATGGAACCTGACGAGTCTTGTGGAGGAAGTCAAAAAAGGACCTTCAGAGGTGGGGCCCAGTCTCACTCTCCCGCACAGGGAGAATACAGACGATCAAAATGAACATGCAGCCCAGGTTCCTCTTCATGTTCAGATCCCTCCCGATCTACATCCCCCCCGATCTACATCCCCAAGGCCTTTTTTAACATAGTCAACAAGCTAATCATGATGTTTGTACGAGCGAGGGCACTGAGGGCGCGCGAGACAAGGTGTGTGCCCATGTGCTCCTACAAAAGGAAGAGAAACATGGGAGGCCTGGCTTCCACTAAGCGGCCACTGCAGTAAGAGTTTGGGGATGGGTCATGGAACTGGGAGCAGAGTGGATGAGGATGGAAGACAGTTCCTGCACCAGGACATCCTTCTGAGCCCCAGACACAAGCGCGCTCCCATCCCCACTGGCCGAATACCCAGTGGTAGTAGCCATGTTCTGAACATGGTACCAAATGAGGCAACAATTCAGCCCAACTAAAATGTCCACCATGCCCCCATCCGCAAAAACCATAGGTTCACTGCCGCAATGATGGACAGCAACTTAAAAGGTGGAGACAGGACGAGGGAACTCTGATGGTTAGGGACATGTACATGGATGATAGAGTAGCGACCTTGGTGGAACTCATGGAGAGGTTTCAGCTACCAAGAGGAAACACCCCAAGATACATACAGGTCAGAAGCTTCCTCTGCAAAGAAATAATGCCGCATGCCCACATACCAGGACATCCGTTAGAAGAACTGTTGGACGTGGGCAATCTAGGTGTGGGGAACTGTGCGGACACGTATGGGTGACTGCTGCAGGAGGTACGCTCCCCCGGACAAAAGAAGAAAAAAAATGGGAGGAGGAACTAAGCACTGAGATAGGAATCGACCCCTTGCACAGGGCGAACTTCATCTCCACGTGCATAGGGCTCAGCCTAACGCAGCTAAAGTTGGTGAACAGAGCGCGACTAACCAGAATGCAAATGAACAGGTTATTCCCGGAGGTGGAGGCGAAATGCGAACGGTGCCAGGGAGGCCCGGACAACCACACCCATATGTTCTGGACTTGCCCCAGACTCATCGGGTACTGGATGTCCTTCTTTATGGGCATGTCCTGGGTTGTGGGAGAGAGGGTGGAGCCATGAACAAAAGTGGCGGTCTTCTGGGTATCAGATCAGTCAGAGCTCTTCATGTGGAGGGGGGCCGATGCCCTCGGCTTTGCCTTCCTGATCGCCCGCAGGAAAATCCTACTCATCTGCCAATCGGCAGCATCACCCAAGGCTGCAGATTGGCTGTCTGCCCTAGCGAATTTCTCAGCCTGGAGAAAATAAAATTTGCCATCCGTGGGTCAGAAGGCAGCTTCCAAATGACGTGGAAGCAGTTCACCATTTTTTTCCAAGACCTGTTCGTAGCTAGCAACCAGTGGAGGGGGGCGGGGGGGGTGTACACGAGCCACGGGGCAAAGAGGAGAGGGGAGGGGGGGTGCAGGAAGGCACACAAAAAGAACACGAGGGACAAGGCCACAAGGGACTGGTCAGATGGCAAGCTATGGCCCAAACCAAATTGTATATAAATGCCTGTAAACACGTGTTTTGGCCAAATTGAGGAATGTAAAATATGTATGCCGGTTAAAAGGGGGGGGGGGGGGGGGAAAAATCACCCTCACAGTTGTTGTGGTCAAGATGCTTACCATGTGTTGGTTTTCGTGCGGTTTTGTAATTTATAAATTGTTGGATATAAAATATGAAAACTCAATAAAAACATTTTCAAAAACAAACTATTTTTGCGAACAAATAACTGCTTGCCCAGGTTGCATTTATGGGCCCAGATTTCAGATATCGCCTTCCTAAGGGGCTGGTTTAGCTCACTGGGCTAAATCGCTTGCTTTTAAAGCAGACCAAGGCAGTCCAGCAGCACGGTTCAATTCCCGTACCAGCCTCCCCGAACAGGCGCCGGAATGTGGGGACTAGGGGTGTTTCACAGTAACTTCATTGAAGCCTACTCGTGACAATAAGCGATTTTCTTTTCATTTAATTTCATCTCCATTTTAAATTATAATAGCCAGGTCTGCTGGACAGCTGAATCCTTCTGCTGCATTTTTATAACATGTTTTTTTTCACTCACTGTTTCAATATTAATTAAGAGAAAAAAAATGTTTGATGTTCCTGTAATACATCAATAACTGAGCCACACAGACCTGGAACATGCCAAATTCACCATCTTTGGTGAGTCTGTTTCTCAAAGGCAGAGATAGGAGCATGTCAGCCATCCTCAGCACTTTAACATAATGAGAAGAAAAACTTTCCAAGTTTCTCACTCCTGTATGCTACGGTGACTTCTGTTGGAAGTGCACCGATTCGGACAATGAACGAGAAGAGGATCAAATTTTAATAAAAGCAAATTACTGCGGATGCTGGAATCTGGAACCAAAAAGAAAATGCTGGAAAATCTCAGCAGGTCTGGCAGCATCTGTAGTGAGAGAAAGGAACTAACGTTTTGAGTCCAATGACTCTTTGTCAAAGGATCAAATTTTGCTGTGGTGCTCTGTACCATGCTGTCTCATAGTACTCGTTGTTCCATGAAAAATGGCAATTGGTCATGACCATTGCCCGAATAGGTACTTGTGGAATCAAACCTGAGGGCTCGATACTTTCAGGAGAAGGCAGGGGAGAGAACAAAAGAATACAGTCAAGAATTTTTAAAAACACACTGTACCTGATATTCACTGCTTCGTTCTGAAGATGCCTTGGACTTGGTGTCAGCTGTTGGCAATTCCTGTACAATCCACTCACACATGTTCAAGGTCTCTGCTGTAGGGTTTCCAGCACAGATCTGACTACTTAGAGGCTTGCTGATGTCTATATCGTGTGTGTTTTCTTTCGGAGACGTTTCATTGACCTTTGGGGCAACAGCATTGGAGCTCTCCAGGTTTTCTTCCCTGGAATGGGTGGACACTTCTCCTTTCTGTAATTGTTGAACCGATTCTTCCACAGGAGTACTCAATGTCATTTTTTCTTCTTTGTTGCATCCATCTCTTTCTCGCACAAACTGCTGATATTTCTTTTTAAGAACAATATACTTTTCACCCTAAAATTTAAAAAAAATTAAATGTCAATATTAAAAATACATTCCCAATATTTTCTATACATTTGCACAAAAAAAACTGTTTTCATGTTAAAATATCCATAATAAATTAAAGGATATGTCACAAGTTAAACCCAAGTCAATTCCAGCAATAAATGAGACTACATAACCCATAAGTAACTCAGGCACAAGCACTCTAAAGATTTCCCTTTACAAACAGAATGAAAGCTGGGTCAAATGATCACCTGTGTTTTTCTTGCTTTGCACATCATGTGTATAACATTCTGGAAGAGAGTGATGAATAAAATATAAAACTTTTTTGCACTTTGAAAATTGGGATTGAGGTTTAAATAATAGAAAAAGCTAGAAACACAGGGTAGATAGCCAGTATCCGAGGAGGGAAAAGACAAGAAACATTTTCAGCTAGCAGGTGATTCCCAATAGGTTTTGAAACATTGTTTTGTCTGTCCTTTCCATAGATGTAGATTGACCTGTGAATTTCTAGCATTTTTTTTGTCTTTGCTTCCCATATTGGCACTTCTGCTCTTTATTTTTCAAAGGTTTAAAGTTTTGTAAATGAGTCGTATACAGTCAACATTGATTGATCAAAACGTCAAAATGGCTGAAACTTTGCAATCCTGCTTCAATAAAGCTTTTAGATATACCACTAGGATTTAAAATGCGAACCTCGGTGATTCACTGTTGCATACTGGAAACTTCATTAAGTATCAGTAGCAGCCTTTTTAAAATCAAGGTCACCATATGCAGCATCCTCCTTCCACTAATAATAGGCCTAGTATCTCCATCAGGTTCAAGAATATCACTTTAATTCTTAGGTTTGACGATGAAATTTTTAAGGATTAAAAATGTTATACAGGTAGTTTATCACAAAACTCTGCTGCATTCCAAACACAATCTTCCATAATTTGCAATGTGAGCTGTACTGAGTGCTTCAGTTTCCAGTACTGCAGTTTTTTTGCTTTCTTGCTAGAGTATCAACATTTTCCCACCTTTCCAACTATTTTGATTAACAGATATAACCTATTAAACAAAATCAAAAGAACGGAAGGAAAAATTAAAGGGACCATTCCTTAAAGGCAGACCGTCTTAAACAAAAAGAAAAATCATAAATGAGACTTAAAACATTAACCCAAAGCTTTATCAGATTATTTCACTGTGATTAAGTTTTAAAATAGATTCTGATGAGAACATCATATCCAACTTTATCAGATTATCTGAAAAATACTGTTACATGGCTGAGGGCAAAATTTAGTGTCACCAACCCAGGCCTGTTCACTGGTTAGACAACTGTTGGGAGGCCTGCATCACTTTGAAGGGGGAGGCCCGACCAAGTCAAATGCTTCTCAGACATTTTAGTGATTAGTGTCAGGATTTAGGATCCAAAACAGCAGAAATCCCATTCCTCACACTGCTTCAACCGCCCCCCACCTCCCCCACCGAGAGCGGCTGGCCACTGCCAACAATGCTCCCACCAATGGCTTAGGATCAATGAGGGAAATAGGCCAAAGGTGTATGGGGGGGAAAAGGAGAACAAGTGCTGCAGAAAGTGGGTCACCACAAGGGCTGGCTGGAGGAAAGGAGAGGGGTTCGGGTGGAAGAGTAGATGGATAGCTCTCAATGGGCACACCCCTTCCCAATGCCATGTCCCTCGATCAGGTGCAAAGTGCCTTTGAAAAAAGGACGCCACAGCTACTGTCCCAACCCGCACTCCCCCACCCCGGAGATCACAGCCAGATCCAATCTGGATTGCCGCGTGGCCTTCAGGAGACATGGGAAATCCATCTGAATTAAGGCGAATTCTTGAGAACCCACCAAATTCCAGTGTGTTCACGGATAATGATCTTAAAGTGTCTCGTTAATTAGCCTAATTAACCAGCAGGTGGGTCATCACATCAGCCCATTCCTACTGCTGATTTAATGGAGGTTAGGTTTCCCACTGGCTGGAATGTGCTGCAACGCATGGCCTCCCTCACGATTACATGGGCCCATCCGCCAGCTAGCCCACTGTGGTCGGGTCCATTAAATCCAGCCCTGGATTTAATGAGACCTATTAATATGCGCATGATTCTTCACTAATTGTAGCTCAGTATACCCACTAATACTACAGAAGAACATAATCACTAACATCAGAATACAATTGAAAGTTTCCTTTTACCATTATAGCTATTCTAAACTCAATGATCTATCGAGATATAACACAACAGGGCAAACTTGCAGCTGGCTTCTCTATTTTTCTCCCCGGAAAGCTGTTGCTGAAGGAGGACAATGATTTACAGTTGCCAGATTGCTTTGCTGCCCTCAGCCAGAAATCACAGATACCAATGATCAGACCCGGTTTGTAATATTTAGTCCCTAACAGTGGATTCAACTTTAGGAATGCATTTAATTGCTTCCAGATTTCAAAAGTTTTAACTTATTAATTGGAGGACAAATGCTATTGTATCACCAGTACTCTGGTGACAACAATATAATTATATTGTGTCTTTAATTAAAATAAATTCCATGGAGGGTGTAATCAAGCAAAAATGGATGCTGAGGCAAATGCAGGCATAGCTGGGAGGAAAGTGCTGATTTTTAAATGAGGATGTTAAAGGAGGGAGAAGTGAAACGATAGAAGGATTAAAGAGGAAATTCAAGAATCTGGAGACTGAGATGCGACACAGAATCGCTACCCGCAATCAAATGGAACAGGGGGAAAAAGGTGTCCACATCATTAAACGACTCATCAGCAAAGCAGCAGAGTCACGTTCCGACATCAACCTAGCTCAGTTATCGTACCGAGCAACCCCATTGAGCTCAGGACTGTCGCCAGCGCAAATGCTCTTCGGCAGATTCATCCGGACAACCCTACCGGCAAAGCAATTCCGAGACCCCGGCAATGCACCGGTTCTCAACGACATTGGGGCAGCACGGTAGCCTTGTGGATAGCACAATTGCTTCACAGCTCCAGGGTCCCAGGTTCGATACCGGCTTGGGTCACTGTCTGTGCGGAGTCTGCACATCCTCCCAGTGTGCGCGTGGGTTTCCTCCGGGTGCTCCGGTTTCCTCCCACAGTCCAAAGATGTGCAGGTTAGGTGGATTGGCCATGATAAATTGCCCTTATTGTCCAAAATTGCCCTTAGTGTTGGGTGGAGGTGTTGACCTTGGGTAGGGTGCTCTTTCCAAGAGCCGGTGCAGACTTGATGGGCCGAATGGCCTCCTTCTACACTATAAATTCTATGACTATGACTATTGCAAATAGTTGAGTGAAGAGGGGATTTTGACATACAAGACCGGAGTGAAAGGAAAGGATGGTTTGGGGTTGATGTTGCAGCGCTGGATAAAGTTGCAGAGAAAGGGAGGGGTGAGGTCACTAATGGACTTAACATGAAGGTCAAAAGTTATTTAGAGGCATTCAAGACTGGGTGCCAATGTAGATTAGTAATGATTTAGAGTGTGAGTAGGTGTAACAGGATATGGTTAACAGAATTTTTGATGAGCTCAATCTTAATGAGGGTGGAAGACTGAAGGTCCATCACAGTAGTCCAGCCAACCCAGGGGCTTACAATGTCACGGATCGGGGTTCACGCAGTAGTTGGGCTGAGGGAAGGTCAGCAAGATAATGGGCGGAGGATTAGTTATTTTTGTGATGAGGTCTATGGAGCCAGGACCAGATTATAAACACTTAATGTCAAATGTCACCTTTGTTTGACGAATGATTACATTTTCCTGGAATTCAGTTGCATGATGGCTTACCCCTATTGTAGAGCAAAGTGTAGCTGAAACATTTGTTGAAAATGTACAAGATTGTTTTCTGACTTAACAAGTTAATAAAGTAATGCGGGATGATTATATATTAGGTCTAGATTTTAGTAGCGAGCCGGACATTGTATCCACCTCCACTGCTGGGGTGGGGGTGAACCCTATTCAGGACAGTGATCACAGCATTAAATGACTTCAAAATAATAGGTATTAAGAATACGTAGCTTAAATTTCAGAAGAGCAGACTTCAAAAGAATTGCAAACAATTTTAAATCAAGTAGGTTTGCGAACCCTGCTAGGTGGTGATGAGACCAATGTAGAATAGAAATGGAACGTTTTCAAGCACACAAAAAATATAGAAAAAGTTTACGTTTCATCAGGCAAGAGGCTGACTAGTTATGTACAATGACAAAATAAACAATAAACAAGTTTCTACAAGGAAACCTAATATTCAACTAAACAGTTGCATACGAGGAACAGCTGGAGAAAACAAAAGCTGATGTTCGATTAACTGTAAGACTAATTGGGGGGGGGGGGGGGGGAAGACATTTGTGGAACCATGGTTAAAACTTTTTCAGCTGTGTGAAAAGTCAAAGAGCCCAGTGAGGCAGACCGCCGCCTCCTGACGTCAGCGCACAAAGTTTGTGTGTGTTATATGCAGAGAAGTACTGGCAAATGAAAGATTTAAATCCTGAAAACTTCAAAAGCATTTCAAGACAAAGCATGCCGAGTTTGAGGACAAACCTCTTGATTTTTTTCAACGGATGCAGATAGATCTTAAATCATCAGCTAAAATCATTAGCAGAAGGTAACATTGAATGACAAAGCAAGTGAGATCCTGAGGGCCAAGCAGGCTCACCTGTTACATTAAAGGTAAGTGAAAATGGTGGTCATGAAGTTCAGATGGCGTGGGTCATGAAGGTTAGCTGGTGTGGGTCCCAAAGGATGGCTGGTTGGCAAAAATGGGTCCCGGGCAAACATGTTTGAAAAGCATTGCTGTAGACCGAAAGGAAGCTAATATAGTTCCCATCTTTAAAAAAGCAATGACAAGGCGGACCCTGGGAACAATAGACCCATTAGTTTGACATCAGTAATAGGAAAGATACCAGTGAAAATCATTAGGGGTGTAATGTTCGATTACTTAGATAGGTGAAGGAAATATTAGGGACACCATATATGATTTTATTAAGAGCTTATGTTGTACACACCTAATTGTATTTTCTGAAGAAATTATCAAGTTGGTGGCTGAAAAAGCCAAGCCGACATTTTCTACTTTGACTTACAAAAAGCTTTTGAAAGGGCACTGCACACATATTAGAAGGACATAGGCACAATTTCTATAAAATCTCATTTTAGCCTTCTTCTCTCCAAGGAGAACAGTCCCAACCTCTCCAATCTATCTATATAACTGAAGTTTCTCATCCCTGAAACTATTCTTCCAGACCTCTTCAGCCTTCTCTCCAATGCCTTCACATCCTTCCCAGTGTGGTGTCCAGAACAATACACAATATTCCAGCTGAGATCTAACTAGTATCTTGTATAAGTTCAGCATAGCCTAATTGTTGTTGTACTCCATGTCCCTATTAATAAAGCCCAGAAAACCATGTGCTTTATTAATTACTCGCTCCACCTGTCCTGTCACCTTCAATGATCTTTACACACATACACCCAGGTCCCTCTGCTCCTGCACATCTTAAGATTTTTTTTTTTTTATTTTTTTTATTTTTTTTTAAATCGCCCTAATTCTCATTGAATTATTATTCAAGCTTCGATATTTCAATACATAATGTTTTTAAAATAAATTTAGAGTACCCAATTCAATTTTTCCAATTAAGGAGGAATTTAGCGTGGCCAATCCGCCTATCCTGTTG
The DNA here is from genome assembly GCF_047496885.1 of Scyliorhinus torazame. Lineage (NCBI taxonomy): Eukaryota > Metazoa > Chordata > Chondrichthyes > Carcharhiniformes > Scyliorhinidae > Scyliorhinus > Scyliorhinus torazame. Next base: position 190,189,618 of record NC_092714.1, on the reverse strand, counting down.
TGGGGGTGAAACCACACAAACCCAGTGGGAGTGCGGAAACTCCACACGGACAGTGACCCAGGGCCGGGATCGAACCTGGGACTTGGCGCCCTGAGGCAGCAGTGCTAACGACTGCGCCACCGTGTTGTCCCTTTAAGAACTTTACCTCTTATTTTATATTGTCTTTCCATGTTCTTGCTACCAAAATGCAAAATTTCCTCCACCTGAAAAATATCTGTTGACTATTATTCTTTGCTTTCTATTGTTCAGCCAATTTTGGATCCACATTGCTACTGTTCCATTTATCCATGAGCTATAACTTTTCTCAAGTCTGTTGTATGGTATTATATCAACTGCCTTTTAAAGTCCATGTGTAGCCATCGGGGATGGCCACTTCCAACTAGGTACAAAGCAACTCGCAAAGACTGATGGGTAAAATGGACAAGCCAAGAATCAGGCAGGCTCAGAGCCTGAAATGCATATTTGTCAGCAAAGTCCAGACGGCATCGAAACTCCGTCCCATTAGCATGTTAATCAGGCCGATTAGCAGGTGATGGCCCATCTTCCCCAAAACAAAGGACTGGCACTCCAGCAACCGGGACAGTCCCAGACATTTTGGCGCCACTCCCTGTCCAAGGGAAACGCAAACAACGGGGTCAATGACCGCTTGGGACATGCCAGCCATCCAGATCCCCACCCACTTATTGGCGAAGGAATCGAACAGAGTGATCAGGGATCACCCAATTAGTAAGGCCCAAATCAAAGGACCGCCCAAAAGAGAGAAACCCCCCCCCCCCCCCTCCCAGAGTATAAAAGAGTTCGCCATATGTTCACTCTCTTTTGGCCTTGGTACCCCAGTCACGGCCATTGCCAACTGCAGCAACACCAGAAGCAAGTTCGAGTTCAACGCCCAGACGGATGAGCCCAGCTGAGCAGCAGTTACCACTTCGAACCCAAGAGATCCAGAATTGAACAGCGGCCACTGTTTCCTGACCGAAGCCGGGTACCCAAAGTTAAGTACAGGTTGTCATAGTAATAGGTGTAGTTGACAAGTAGTGTTTATGTTGCATGACTGACCGTATGGAAGTAAAGTACCCTTGACCTTGAACTAACTAACTGGTGTTTGGATCTTTGATCGACAGCCGGTTGAAACTTGTGGTGGCATCATTCGATACCTGGCGACTCTTAAGCATTCGGACATAGACAATATAGAAAGAAGGCAAATTCACTGATTGCCCTAATTGGAATAGAGCCACAGAAAAGTAGTAGAGAAAACACACAACAGTTATTGGTGACATTTGATGGGACTCGACCCAGAAGTGACCGTGTCACTCTGAGAGAACCCACAAAAACATTTGAATTAGAATCCAAATTGGCAAAGTAAAAGAAACCACAACCAGTATCGATCAAACCACTAGAATTCGGAAGTGTGTAATTTGCATGCGTACTAACAAAGGGATATAAGGTAAACGCGATAGATTTTGTTGCATGAAACTTTCGGGAGTTGCATAAACCGGAAAATAGCTTAAGCCGTACCCGTGTTAGCACCACCGCTTTATTCCCCCTTGTTCCAAATTTCCGGTAAGAGACAAGAGTATTTGTAGGGATGGCCATGAAGGCAATGGAACGCCTTATGTATCCACAAGAGCACGAGGTCGCAGCGACCAATAGATCAGAACAGTGTCCCGTATGGGAAGAAGAGATCAGGAAGTACCTAAAGGGGAAAGGATGGCCCCTATGGTCCGAGTTTTGTGCGAATGAAGAGACAGGTCCTGGCAGCATAGGACAGACTTGGTGGGACAGCCTGACCGAGATCCATAAAAAGAGTTGGACTAAGATTCGTAAGCCGGTGGCAATCGTGTCCTGTCTGGCACAATTGCGAGGCACAGAGGAGGTCGTGAAGACGTTCCGCAAGCAGCTAGAGGAGAAGGGGAAAAGTAGAGAGGAAGATTTAAGTGAATGCGAGAGATTATATGTATAGCTCCGGGAACAGTTAGCAGCGAAGGACAAGGAAATGGATGATGTCAAGAGGGCACATCAATCCTGTCTCGCCCACCGTAGCAGTTTCCAAATCCAATATGATAAGGCCAACCAGGCCACACAGCGTGCTGTACTGGTAAGAGAAGAGACAGAGAATCAGGTACAGCAGCTAAAGAAACAATGTGAGGACCTAAAAGCAGCCCTCCGAGCACTCCACAGTTCCACCACGGAACAGAGGCAGAGTTCGGTGGAGCATGCCAAATGCAGGCAGCAAATTGCAAGTTTGCAATCCCTGCTATCAGTTCAAAATCGGTTTAGAGACACCTTTGGCCCACAGCTAGACCAGGAAGACGGCCCCGATTGGCAGGAACTCAGTGAAACGGCCCAACGGTACGTAAGCGATACCAAGAATCAAAATAGAGCCCCCCAGACCCCGAAGAGGAAAGCACCCGCACCACCGACTGCACAAGCAGCACCCAACCCCATGAACCACATCACCACATAGCGCAGGGTTACCACGGAAGACCAACCCAATTTTGTGTACACCACCCAATTATCGATAACCCAGTTACGAGGCGCCGTGACAAGATAGATACTTTCCACCCCACATCGGACCCACATCACTTTTTCGAGTTAGAAAAACAACAAACCCTGATGTATGGTTCAGACGAGCTGGAGCAGGTTAAGCTTATAGTCATGTGCTTAGACCCCTCAGTTAGTTCAGCCCTTCCCGACCCACAAAATGTAGGAGGAGGTAGCCTCCAAGAAATGAAAACAGCCATTTTAGACGCCATAGGGTATAACAGAGATCATCCGGTAGACAGACTCAACCGGTGCAGGCAGAAAAAGGGAGAGCATCCAAAAGCGTTTGCTGGACGCCTTTGGATCCATTTCACTTGGGCATTCGGTGAGTTAGCCCGCGCCCATGTATCAGCAGATAATACGGCCAAATGGACCGGTACGTTAGTGTCCCATGCCACAGAGGTAGGCCAGAAGGCTTGCGCCAGTTATGACCCCTCAGACCCAGCACACAATGAAGTGTGGATTCTGAAACGATTGTCCAGAGCTTGGGAACAGTCGATACAGAAAAAGACAGAACATGAGAGAGTAGACGCCACAATGAACCCAGTAAGGGCACATCAAGACCCCGCATGGGTAAATGAAGGCAGAGGTACAGCACAGCACCCCAAGACACAGGAATGCTATAATTGAAGACAGAAAGGACATTATGCTCGAGAATGTCAAGCCTCCCGAAGCAGCAAAGGCATCAGCACCCAAACGCCACCCCCCCAGAAACAATACCCGACCCATTCACAGTATTAGCGACCGACCAGATAATTCGGCCACGAGGGGCACTGATTGACGGTGTTCGGGCTCCCCAACTTGGGTCTGCGATACCCTTTGGGATAAGTCCGGAAGAGTTGCAGGCACAGTCCAGGAACACCCCCGTAGAGTTCTTTTGGGACACAGGAGGGTCCCGAACCACGTTAAACTCCTCCATCATGTTCCAGGAAGAGATTTGGCCCACTACGGATATCATTATCCTTAGTGGCTTTACAGGTCACCTCCAGCAGGGACACATCACAGCCCCTGTGGACATACAGCTCAGTAATATTAGGACAAAACATGCGGTTGTTTTAGTAGACTTGCCCCAGGAAGCAGAACATATTCTAGGTATCGATTTCATGAGTACACACAATCTCTCATTCGACCCAGTTAACAGATGCATCTGGAAAATGGCTAGAGCAGCACGAGCCCCCGCCACACTCACTTATGCCCACAGAATCAGCTCAGTAGGAGTGTACTGGTTTGATCCACAAACCATTACCACAGATAAAGCAGTTAGGGAGGTCGTGAAAAGACATAAAACAGCATTTGCCCAGCACAAGCACAACTGCGGTAAAATCCCAGGTGCTGAAAACATTAAGTAAGCCAAATTTGATCAGTGCGATGGACCCTACTCCTACAGAGACACGACATCACTGTAAAACGGACCAAAACGCACACATTTCTGGCCGATAACTTGCATTATTCAGGGATCCACATGAGTGCGAGATCATAGCCCCAAAACACACCACAGGACCCTTTGTTCCAAAGTCGGTACCAAGAATGACAGGTATCGGACCCCAGCCCACAGACAAAGCCCTGAGAAATTATGTAGATGGATCCTCCACAGTCCTTGAGGGAAAAAGGATAACAGGCTGTGGCATTTATGTAGAGGACACGCAGGGACGCGCTTTAGAAGAGATAGCTTTAAAGTTGCCTGGGCACTTAGATTCGCACACAGCCGAGTTAGCAGCCATTGCTTACATTGTCTAGCACCCCAATTCATTCCCGACCCCTGCAGACATATATTCGGACAGTTTGTACGTCTGCAACAGCCTAACGGAATTCCTACCCCTGTGGGAATCGAGAGAATTTATTTCCGCGGACGGAAAACCTCTACCCTCAGCCCCACTGCTCAAACATATCCTTCAGACAGCTAAAGGCAGAGAATACGGCATCATCAAAGTTAGAAATCACCATCGCTCCTCCCCACCCGGTAATGTGAAAGCTGACGCCCTAGCAAAGGCAGGCTCACGACATGGCCACTTTTGGCAACCCCCCGAGAGTGCCCCAGTACACGCAGTTCAGCTCTCACGGACCAACATCCAAGACCTAGCCCAGGCACAAAAAGAAGACGAAGCATTGAAGGAGATTTTAAAAGGAACTTTCCCAGCCCCCAATGAAAAATTTAGAAATTCTTTGACGGTCCATGAGGGAATCATTCTCAAAGATGGAGTTTATGTAGTCCCCACCCAGGACAGAAACGAGATAATTTGCAAGTTCCATGGCGGACATGGATATCAAGGGATTGAATCCACCCTTGCCCACCACCGACCCCTCTGCTGGTGGCCCAAGATGAAAACCAACGTGTCGCACTATGTCGAAAACTGTTTAATTTGTGCTCAAAACAACCCCGATAGGTACGCGAGAAAAGCCCAGCTCCGACACATCCGCCCTGAAAATGGGCAGTGGACAAACTTCCAATTGGATTATATTGGCCTCCTCCCCCCCCCGTAGAAATGGTTACAAGTATGCAATAGTGGTGATCGACACATTTACGAAATGGGTCGAAGCGTTCCCATTGAGAACAAACACAGCCAAGGCCACCGCAATGGTCTTAACAGAACAGATTTTTACAAGATGGTGACTCCCCCGTAGTATTGAATTGGACCAAGGTTCCCACTTTACGGGAAGGGTCATGAAAAATGTAATGACGATATTTGGAATTAAACATAAGTTCCACATTGCCTATCATCCGCAGTCCAGCGGCATTGTGGAGCGCATGAATCGGACGCTAAAGGCCATCCTTAGGAAAATGGTGCAGCAGCACAATACAACATGGGACACAGTGCTCCCATTCGCGCTGATGTTTATTAAAACACAGCGCTCCCATTCGCGCTGATGTTTATTAGAAACACAGTGACGAGCTCTAGAGGATGTACCACCCACACACTCCTGACCGGACGATCCATGAAGGGTTCCGAATACTTATTCAGACTTGATTTGTCCAGCCCCGCAGTCACCGCCCTGACCCATGAGAAAGCAGTCCAGCACATGGGTGGAGAATATTAAAGCAGCACAGCTCGCTGCAGCTTTCGACTAGGCGCTAAACAAAAGCAGAGTAAGGCCTGCTTTGATAAAACAGTACACCCGACAGAGTATACAGTCGGACAGCAAGTAGTGATCAACTTGTACAACCCTAGTTCGTTCCTCTCCCCTAAATTTGCAGGACAATATTCACTTTCAGACAAAGTAAGCCCCTCGGTTTATAAAATCACGTTTCCAAATGGAAAATCAGGATGGTTCCATGTAAATCAGCTTAAGGTTTATGGAACGCAGTGCAGCCACTCGCACCACCTCTCATTGGCGATGGCAGACACTGAGGACCCGCCCACTGACAACCCGAGTTCCCCCTCCCCCAGCAGCAGCAGCACGTCCACAGACAAGACATTGACCACGCCCCCAGAATCAAATTTCACCCTGACGCTTGATTCGGCTGACAGCGACAGCACGACCGAAGCCCCTGAGAGACCCGAACAAAGATCCCTCGAACCAGGCCCCAGTCACTACAGGCCCAAAGACCCCGACGACGATACTCTCAGCCCCTTTGAAACAATTTATCTGCCCAATCCAGAACCTGGCCCGCCACCCAACGATAGTGACACTCGCCTGACAACTTCCCTACGGACCATGAAGCACTGACACCGTGACAATTCCTGTCGCTTGACGAGAAATTACGAAATGGACCCCACATCGGCACGCGCCGCGTTAGCACACAAACTCCATGAAAGAGTTTGGCACCCGGGAGATGGTGACAGCTACGAGTCTGACTCCCACCATGGTAATCCCTTTGCAAATCTTTTTGAAATGGAATCTTGGGGTGTCCAGGTGAGGAAAGTCAGGAACCGCTGGAGATTTACGGTGTCCTGTACCCTGCTGGAGCCTGCCCGCTTTTCTTTCTTGAATTAAAAAAAAAAAAATTATATGTTGAATGTTTCTTCTTTGTGCAACTATTTGTGTCGACCTCACTGAATTTCTTGATAGAGTTTATTCTTTCAGCCTCATACCAAAGTACTTGATGCAGCCATAATTACTCGCCTGACGCCACATGGCATTTAGTGAAACAAGTTTGCCTGGAGTCCATATCGTTACAAATTCGTACCGCTCTTGGAAGGTCACTCAGGCAGTGGAGTAACGGCACTGATCCCCGCCCTGCCTGGGGACCCGCTATACATTTGGTCAGCCAAGCTCGGGTAGTGGAGCAACGGCACTGATCACCGCCCTACCCGGGGAACCCACCCATTCTTGCCCTGCCGCGGATCATACGCACCACCCTATTCGACCACTTGGTTTTGAAACTCTTTCTCTGTTTTTTTTCCCGAGTCCTGTGGTTTAAAGAATGCTCTTTGCTACTACTTTTGCCCTTCCCGGCAACCCTTCGGTTGCTATCCCCCCACATACTATTTACATGTAAGAAACACTTGGTTGGAAAAACAAGTTTGCAGAGGACGGAGAAATTGTTCGCCCACTCAGCTCATCGACCACAGGCTGCGAGAGTCCTCGCGCTGTGACACAGAATATTTTGGGGGGGGATGTCTTGTCTCCGCAAATGGTTGTTTTAAAAAAAAAAAGAGGGAGTCACATATGGTGACGATTATAATGGGAAAGTTGACGTTAAGGAGACACAGACGGACATACGAGATGTTAAACCACATGATGATAACAGACACTATGCTTGTTCCCTTACAGAGATACGAAGACACTCGACGGTAAAGGAAAACCGAAACAGGATGAAGACGACCCTGATGATCGGCATCATGATCTTCGCTGGAACAGTCCAGTTGCACGCGTTACCTACTTCTACCCCCCTCACCACACAGGCCCCGAACATGACCACCCAACACAACACCCCCAGCCCGGACACTATACCGCGCACACACCCCGCCACCGATACCCCACATGGTGTGAGAACCTCATCAAGTGGTGTTCACTGTCCTACACAGTGGAAGCCTTATAAGTAATAACCATATTGCAGTGTCATTCAGACAATTAGATTACGGAAATGGAGACGGAGAGCCTCACGCCCCCCCCAGCATATACATTTAGAGCCCCTTTCCTCAGACTCCAGCAAACCCCACACTCCTTCTGAACTATTTTTCTTTAATAAATTCCACGGTTGTTGTTTTTGTTAATAAAGTTTATTTTCTGTGTATGTGAATGTCAGTGATAGGCAGAAATGTGTTGCTGTTATCGGATAGTTTTGTATTGTAGGATAAGTTCTTTGATTGTAAATAGCAGCATGAGTGTCGTCTAGTTAGAGACAGTTAGAGGTTCCCCTTTTACTGAATGTTAAATGGCCCCCTAGAGATTCTTAGACATGTGTTGTTTAGGGAAATTAGGTAAATGTTTTTAGACCCATAGGACAGAGTAGACTAGAACCTGTCCTTGGTTAAGGGTACCCAGCATCCCAAGAGAACAAGACAACCCTGTATCGTGATCCTTCACACTTTGCGTTGAGGATCAAGAGGACAGAGTGTAGCCATTGGGGATGGCTACTTCCAACTAGGTACAGAGCAACTCGCAAAGACTAATGGGTAAAATGGACAAGCCAAGAATCAGGCAGGCTCAGAGCCTGAAATGCATATTTGTCAGCAAAGTCCAGACGGCATCGAAACTCCGTCCCATTAGCATGTTAATCAGGCCGATTAGCAGGTGATGGCCCATCTTCCCCAAAACAAAGGACTGGCACTCCAGCAACCGGGACAGTCCCAGACATTTTGGCGCCACTCCCTGTCCAAGGGAAACGCAAACAACGGGGTCAATGACCGCTTGGGACATGCCAGCCATCCAGATCCCCACCCACTTATTGGCGAAGGAATCGAACAGAGTGATCAGGGATCACCCAATTAGTAAGGCCCAAATCGAAGGACTGCCCAAAAGAGCGCAAACCCTCCCCCGAGTATAAAAGAGTTCACCATATGTTCACTCTCTTTTGGCCTTGGTACCCTGATCACGGCCATTGCCAACTGCAGCAACACCAGATACAAGTTTGAGTTCAACGCCCACTACCTTGAAGCCTACTTGTGACAATAAGCAATTTTCATTTCATTTCATTTCATGAGCCCAGCTGAGCAGCAGTTACCACTTCGAACCCAAGAGATCCAGAATTGAACAGCAGCCACTGTTTCCTGACCTAAGCCGGGTGCCCAAAGTTAAGTACAGGTTGTCTTAGTAATAGGTGTAGTTGACTAGTAGTGTTTATGTTGCATGACTGATTGTATGTAAATAAAGTACCCTTGACCTTGAATTAACTAACTGGTGTTTGGCTCTTTGGTCGATAGCCGGTTGAAACTTGGTGTTCATTCGATACCTGGCGACTCTAACCATTCAGACATAGACAATATAGAAAGAAGGCAAATTCACTGATTGCCCTAACTGGAACAGAGCCACAGAAAAGACCAAGTAGTAGAGAAAATGCACAACGCATGTACATCACACCAACAGCATTACACTCATCGACACTCTGTTGCCTCGTCAAAAAACTCCAGCACTTTAATTAAACATGATTTCTCCTGAAGAAATCCATGCTCGCATTTCCTCATCATCCCACATTTTTCCATGTGACTACTAATTCTATCTCAAATGATAATTTCTGGAAGCTTCCCGAAAGCGTCCCCACTACTGATATTAAACTGATGGCCTCTAATTGACGGGGCTATTCTTTCACCCTGTTTGAACAAGGGTGTAATATTTGCAATTCCCCATTCCTCTGGCACCTCCAGTGTTGGGAGAACCCTGGAAGATTATGGCCATAATCTGTAAATTTGCAGATTGTGATGACCTTTTACCTGAAAGCAATACTAAGGAGAACTGCAGACAAAATACATCTGCAGCAGAGGGAAGAGCATTTCCAAGAAGTGGTGGTTGTTAAAAAACGGACTGAAAGCAGAAGACAGGGTGCTGCTTCAGTTTTTCCAGAGCTGACTAAACCATTCAATGAAATTTATTAAAGGAATCAGATAAAGGAGTCTCTGGGGAATCTGGAATATTTTGTCACCAAGTCTGTTGTGAACCTAACTAAGGAGGTTCTACAAGTATGTGCCATTTGGGTGTCTAGATGCTCGGGAATGAATGCAGCGCAAATGCTGCTTGCCACTTAGCAGCCCAAATCTACATTAGAGGCGAGGAAGTGGTTATTTTCCCAGTGAATAGTTGACCTCAGGAACAGGCTGCCATTTTGTGTGGTGAATGATGATTCACTAAATTTGTTCAAGCAAGAGCTGGATTGTTTCCGGCTGGAATGACATAACCTCTTACTTTAACGTAGGCAACTGCAGAGATTTCACAGCCAGAGACATGCAGGGTGGCAACAGGATTAAGTACAGGTACAACATGGTGAACAGCCTTAGGTTGTGGTACATGGCGTGAGAGAATCCTCAATGTGGTCAGGCCATAATGGAATCACGGCATTGGAGAGTGTTGAAACTGCAGCGTGCTGACTGCTTAGATAAGCTTTGAAGACACAGTGTGAGGATAGTGTCCAAATAAAGAGCTGGTAAGCAGATGGATCCCTTGTGGTGAAATTGCAGTGCAAAGCCTGGCAGTTCAGCGAGTGGGTCAGTGCATCAAGAGGACCAGCACCAGGTTAGCTCAGTCAGAAAGAGTGACCAGGGTATGGGCTGATCGATAGCAAGCGAGGGAGTCAAACAAAATAGTCATCAAATTCGGGCCAAAAAACATTGCAATTGTAATGGGTGGAGCTTTGACAAGATACATAAATGTGGCAACATCGACACATCCCCAGGTACTATGGAAGGAAGGAAGGTCAAAGGGACAATGTTCAAACATTCACTTCTCCAGTTTGAGTTGGGATGCAGCTGGCCTATGATCGGAGTTCAAAATGTTGAAATATGGTTTCTTGATTCAGGTGTGTCTGAACCAGACAACCAAGCGATAAACATTTGCCTAGCATTTGGGACTGAAGTTCTACACAGTCTGAACAAGTCTGGATTAACAGCAGAAGAGCTGAAGGATACCATAAAGGTGTGGGCTACATTAGAGGAACAGTTCAGAATCAGGTTAAACTTTTGTATTCGACTACAGTTCACATCATTTGAACAACAGCCTTCAGAATCCCATAGGCCACATTGTCCGCAGATGCAAAGAAGAGTACGTACTGTGATTTTTCAGGAGGCAGAGCTCACAGGTAGAATTGTGGAGTTGATGATCACATGGAAGTATTACAGAAAGATCTGCCAGACAAACCCAAAATGTTTACACCAAAGAACTACTCAAGGATGGACTGCCCCAATTGCTGATGCACTTACTGGAACTTCCAAACCTAGTGAAACGTATGGAAAATGTGACCTTCTACTTGCACCAAGCAAATGCCCAGCTTTCCATCAATTCCATAAGGCACGTGGCTGAAAAGGCCATTGGCAGCAGTAGTGTACTAGAGCAAAGGCTGATACAGCTGCAAACAGACCGTTCACAACGGGTACCTTCAAGAGCAAGAAGAATGACCATCTTGTATCCCATCAGCATTTTCTGGTTTGTCAATGATGTGCACGATGAGACGAAGTGCAGTGAATACCTGTTTCACACCAATCTCGTAGAAAACAAGGCAAGTGCCAGCATACTAACCTTGCGAATTCTAAACAACATGTATCCACAAACATGGAAGGCCATGCCAAACCTACTACTACAAACTTTCAGCATACAACTTCATTGACATTGAGCTTGAAGATATTCTCCAAATTGATCAGGTACATTTTGTGCAACACAGATGCCAGTGGACACAAGAAGAAACGGCAAAATATTCAACACTACAGAAATTGGAAGAAACATTGTTCATGGCCTGATTCAACTCGGCATATCCGCAAACACGTACGACCATTTTAGCCTTACTGGAATCAGCTAGGAATTGTCCAGGAGTCATTTTTAAAGGCAGGTCTGTCACCTGATATTTTTCAACAACTTCATTACTCAAACATGGGCATAGATGGTGGCGGACAATTAAACAACTCGTGGAGGAGGAGGAGGAGGATCCACAAATATCCTCATCCTCTACGATGGAGGAGCCCAGCACATCAGTGCAAAAGGCAAAGCTGAAGTATTTGCAATAATCGTCAGCTAGAAGTGCCAAGTGGATGATCTATCTCCGTCTCCTCCTCACAGATGCCAGTCATCAGCCAATTCTTTTCACCCCACGTGATATCAAGAAACGGCTGAAGGCACTCGATACTACAAAGGCAATGGGCCTTGACAATATTCCGGCAATAGTACTGAAGACTAGTGCTCCGGAACTTGCCGCACCCCTAGCCAAGCTGTTCCAGTAGTTACAACACTGGCATTTACCTCGTGGAAAAGCTTTACTGTGCTCTTAATGTGAAATGAAAAATTGCCCAGATATGTCCTGTATACAAAAAGGAAGACAAATCTACCCCGGCCAATTGCCGTCCTATCAGTCTACTCTCAATCATCAGTAAAGTGATGGAAGAGTCATCAACGCCACTATCAAGCAGCACTTACTTTGCAATACCCTGCTCAATGACGCTCAGTTTGGATTCTGCCTGGGTCACTCAACTCCTGACCTCATGACAGCCTTAATTCAAACATGGATAAAAGAGCTGAACTCCAAACACTGAACTTTGAGTATAAGAATTGGCAAGTCATGGTGCAGCTGTATAGAACCTTAGTTAGGCCACACTTGGGGAGTATAGTGTTCAATTCTGGTCGCCACACTACCAGAAGGATGTGGAGGCTTTAGAGAGGGTGCAGAATAGATTTACCAGAATACTGCCTGGTATGGAGGGCATTAGCTATGAGGAGCGGTTGAATAAACTCGGTTTGTACTCACTGGAACGACGGAGTTTGAGGGGCGACCTGATAGAGGTCTACAAAATTATGAGGTGAATAGACAGAGTGGATAGTCAGAGGTTTTTCCCCAGGGTAGAGGGGTCAATTACTAGGGGGCATAGGTTTAAGGTGCGAGGGGCAATGTTTAGAGTAGATGTACGAGGCAAGTTTTTTTACGCAGAGGGTAGTGGGTGCCTGGAACTCGCTACCGGAGGAGGTGGTGGAAGCAGGGACGAGTGACATTTAAGGGGCATCTTGAAAATACATGAATAGGATGGGAATAGAGGGATACGGACCCAGGAAGTGTAGAAGATTGTAGTTTAGTCGGGCAGCATGGAAGGCACGGGCTTGGAGGGCCGAAGGGCCTGTTCCTGTACTGTACTTTTCTTTGTTCTTTGTTCCAGAGATGAGGAACAGAGACTGACCCTTGACATCAAGACAGCATTTGATAGGGTACGGCCTCAAGGAGCCCTAGCAAAACTGGAGCAATGGGAATCAGGGGAAAAGCACTCCACTGGTTGGAGTCATATCTAGCACAAAGGAAGGTGGTTGAGGTGGTTGGAGGCCAGTAATCTCAGACCTAGGACATCACTCCAGGAATTCCTCAGACGCAAACATCATCAGCTGCTTCATCAATGACCTTCCTTCCAACATAAGGTCAGATGTGGGGATGTTCGCTGTTATTGCACAATGCTCAGCACCATTTGCAACTCCTTAGGCACTGAAGCAGTCCACGTGCAAATGCAACAAGATCCAGACAATATCCAGGCTTGGGCTGACAAGTGGCAAGTTACGTTCGCGTCACACAAGTGCCAGGCAATCACCATCTCCTACAAGAGAGAATCAAACTATTTACCCTTGACATTCAGTGGCATTACCATCACGGAATCCCCCACAATCAACATCCTGGGTGTTACCATTGACCACAAACTGAACTCGACTAGCTATATAAATACTGTGGCTACAAGAGCAGGACAGAGACTAGGAATCCTGCGGCAGGTAACTCACCTCCTGACTTCCCATAGCCTGTCCACCACCTACAAGGCACAAGGAGTGTGATGGAATACTCTCCCATTGCCTGGATGGGTGCAGTTCCAACAACACAAGACACTTGACACCATCAAGGTCAAAACAGTCCGCTTGATAGACACCCCTTCCATAGCGTTCACTCCCTCCACCACTGATGCACAGTAGCAGCATGGAGTACCATCTACAAGATGCACTGCAGGAACTCACCAACACTCCATAGGCAGCACCTTCCAAACCCACGACCGCTATCATCTAGAAGGACAACGGCATTAGATACATAGGAACACCACCACCTGGAATTACCCTTCCAAGTCACTCACCATCCTGACTTTGAAATATATTGCCGTTCCATCACTGTCGCTGGGTCGAAATCCTGGAACTTTCTCCCTAATAGCACAGTAGGTGTACCTACACCAAGGCTCGGAACAAGGAATCGCTGCAAGCAACCACCCAGTACAGTCTCTGGGCGAAGGGAGACTCCAGAGTGCAGGGGACTACCCGCGTGGCGAACGCACAGTGGGCGGTCATGTCGGGTGCCCCCGGGACAAAGGGAAAGCCTGGAGCGCAGGGACCCGACCGCATGGAGAGAGCAGTGACAGCGGCCATCCTGGACAGCCCCCTAACAAAGGGAAACCCCGGAGGGCAGGGGCGCATCCACCAGGTACGTATGGTTAATCCCACAGGAGCAGGGGGACAGAAACCCCCCACCAGGATATTCACCTGGAATGTAAGGGGACTCAACAGCCCAGTGAAAAGATCCACAGTCCTCACCCACCTAAGAAATATGAGGGCCGACATAGTCTTCCTCCAAGAGACACACCTGAGAGAGCAGGATTGACTGCGGGTAAGAAAGGGCTGGGTGGGGCAGGCCTACCATTCCTGCTATGGGACGAGGGCCAGGGCGGTGGCAATACTTATCAGCAAGAAGACGATGTTTAAGACGACAAAGACGGTTACGGACCCAGGGGGACGGTACGTCATGGTCAGCGGGGCACTGGATGGGGCACCGGTAGTACTAGTTAACGTGTACGCACCCAACTGGGACGGCACGAGCTTCATCAAAACGACCATGGTAGAAATCCCGGACACAGCGACGCACCGACTAACCATGTGGTGATGGTGGTGGTGGTGGTGGTGGTTGGGGGGGGGGGCCTTCGAAAACCTCAAGCATGGCAAGGGAACTCGGTCACTTTATGGAGCAGATGGGAGCGGTGGACCCCTGGAGGTTCACCCACCCAGGGGAGAAGGAGTTCGCCTTCTTCTCCCCAGTGCACAAAGTATACACCAGAACTGACTTCTTTGTAGTGGGGAAAACGGTGCTCCCAGGAATAGACAAAGTGGAATACTATGCAATTGTGATATCCGACCATGCTCCACACTACATGGATGTGAGGCTGGAGACGGGCAGGGCTCAACGCCCCACACGGCGGTTGGACATTGCCCTACTAGCAGACAAGGCCTTCAACGAAAAGATATCACAGGCCACAGCAGAGTACACCGAAAACAACCAAAGCGGGGAGGTGTCATCCTCAACGTTCTGGGAAGCGCTAAAGGCTGTAAGAGGGGAAATTATTGCTTTCAAAGTTCGAAGAGCTAAGAGGAAAGGGCGGCTAGGCAGCAGCTGGTCGACTCCATACTGGAGGTAGACCGTAAATACTCCGAGGCCCCGACCGTAGAGCTCCTGGCGGAGAGGAAAGAGCTACAAAAGAACTTTGATCTGCTCTCCACCAGGAAAGTAGTGCACCAACTCCGCCAGGCATGTGGAACCCGATACGAACACGGAGACAATGCCAGCCGCCTGTTGGCACACCAGCTGAGAAAGCAGGCAGCCACCAGAGAAATTGCACAACTCACGGATACCAGAGGCACATTAGAAACAGAACCAGAAAAGATAAACAAAACCTTCAAGGCCTTCTACCAAGGGCTGTAAACCTCAGAGCCCCCAATGGGGGAGTCTGGGATGAAACGGTTCCTTGATGAACTGGACATACCAGTCGTGGGGGAGGGCAGAAAACTGAGCCTGGAAGCACCACTAGCACTGGGAGAGGTCATGAACAGCATTAGCTCCATGCAGGCGGGGAAGACGGGTTCCCGGCGGACTTCTACAAAATATTTGCGACAGCGGGAGATGTTCACAGACTGCCACCTACGCTAGCACAGGCCTCAATCTCGCTGATACCCAAGAAAGATAAAGACCCAATGGAATGTGGGTCATACAGACCCATCTCACTGCTGAATGCAGATGCCAAAATACTGGCCAAAATCCTAGCCAAAAGGTTAGAAGACTGCGTATCAGAGGTGGTCGCAGAGGACCAGACGTTTTTTTTCCAAAGGTAGGCAGCTAACCTCGAACATCAGGCACCTGCTAAACGTGATAATGACCCCATCCGGGGAGAGAGCACCAGAGGTGATAGTCTGCCTCGACGCAGAAAAGGCCTTCGACAGGGTCAGGTCGAATGGAAATACCTCAGTGGTAATGGAGTGGTTCGGGCTTGGAACAGGGTTCACCTCCTGGGTAAAACTCCTATACAACGCTCCCATGGCGAGCGTATGGACCAACAACACCAACTCCCGATACTTCCAGCTGTACAGGGGCACCAGACAAGGATGCCCACTGACCCCGCTGCTGTTCGCTCTAGCGATCGAACCATTAGCAATTGCTCTCGGAGCAGCAAAAAGCTGGAGGGGGATTCAAAGGGGTGGCAGAGAGCACAGAGTCTCACTATGCAGATGACCTGCCCCGACATTTCGGAACCACAAAGCAGCATGGACGGAATGATCGTGCTCCTGAAAGAGTTTGACGCCTTCTCGGGCTACAAACTCAACATGAGCAAAAGCAAGATCTTCCCGGTACACCCACAAGTAGGGGGGACAGCACTAACGGGACTGCTGTTTAAACAAGCCATACACCTCTTCCTACTTAGATCTATCCCGATCTACATCCCCAAGGCCTTTTTCAAAGCACAAGACAAACTAATCATGGCGTTCGTATGAGGGGGAAAGAATGCTAGGATCCCAAAGGAGGTCCTACAAAAAACAAAATCCAGGGCGGGGGGGGGGCCTCCCAAACCTACAATTCTACTATTGGGCAACGTCAGCAGAGCGAATAAGGGGATGGATCAAAGAGCCAAAAGCCGAGTGGGTGCGTGTGGAAGAGGCCTCCTGCAAGAGGACCTCCCTCCGGGCCCTCGCCACGGCGGCACTCCCATCCCCACCCAAAAAACACTCCAGCAGCCCAGTGGTGATAGCCGCTCTCCGGTCCTGGAACCAACTACGGCAGCAATTTGGCCTGACCAAAATGTCGGACAAAGCTCCCATCTCCAATAACCATAGGTTCACACCAGCGCTGACTGACACCACCTTTAAAAAGTGGGGACAGGACGGAGGGACACTGACAATCAGGGACCTATACACGGACGGCAGGATCGCAATAATGGATGAACTGACAGAGAAATTCCAGCTAGCCAGGGGGAACGAGCTAAGGTACCTGCAACTCAAAAACTTCCAAGAAAGGAGACAAGGACGTATCCACAGCCGCCACGACAGACATTACTGGAAGAGTTACTGGACGCAAGCACCCTAGATGAAGGAAACTGTAGCGACATGTATGACCGCCTGGTAGAAAAGACCAACACCGTACTGGACGCAACAAGAAAGAAAACCTGGGGATTGAAATAGGGTGGTGACTCTGGAGCGAAGCACTGCATAGGGTCAACTCCACCTCCACGTGCACAAGGCTCAGCCTGACAACTAGAAGTGGTACATAGAGCCCACTTAACAAGAACTCGAATGAGTAGGTTCTTCCCGGAGGTGGAGGATAGATGTGAACAGTGCCAAGGAGGCCCGGCAAACCCGGCCCACATGTTCTGGTCTTGCCCCAGACTTGCGGGGTACTGGACAGCCTTCTTTGAGGCAATATCCAAAGTGGTGGGGATGAGGGTGGAGCCATGCCCAAAAGTGGCGGTCTTCAGGGTATCAGACCAGCCAGATCTATTCCTGGGGGAGCGGCGGACGCCCTTGCCTTTGCCTCCCTGATCGCCCATCGTAGAATCCTGTTCGGCTGGCGGTCAGGGTCAGCAGCACTACCCAAAGCTGCAGACTGGCTGTCCGACCTCTCGGAATCTCTCCAAATGGAGAAAATCAAATTCGCCATCAGAGGGTCAGACGACGGCTTCCACAGAACATGGGAGCCATTCACCCTATTGTTCCGGGACCTGTTTGTGGCCAACGAACAAGCAGAAGAATAACCAGGTAGCCAAGAATCAGGGGAAAGTATCCGAGGCAGGGAAGGGAGGGATAGACCAGGGGGGACAGCAGGTAAACCTAAGAGAAAAGAAAGGCGAACCACAGGAGAAGGGGAGGGGGGGGGGGGGGAGGAGAAGGAGGAGACAGGGAACAATAGAGGGGAACCAGTGGGGTGGGGGGAGGCAAGGGAATGACAGCCGGAAGGGGGGCACGGGAAACGATAACAAACTTGGTATCTACAGCAGCAGAGAACAAGGAAAATCCGGGCGAAAGACGGGACAAACGGCTGAAGCGGAGGTAATCGCAAGACGACAACAGCAGCGAAAACCGTCCGGGAGAAACCAGCGGCTACACCAGATCCATTAGTATATTGCCCCCTGTAATTATTTCCCCGGTGCCCAAATGTATATGTACCCCCCCAGTTTCCCTCCCCCCCAACCCCCCCTACAAACAGATGCCTACTTATGTGCTAAAAACAACATTGCCAATTGTACAGAGCTGCTGTTGTTGAGCTAGCACATACCTTACCAGTTATATTATTCTAACTTTTTTTGTTGTTGTTTGTTTTGTTTTTTGTGTGTGTTCCCTCCTCTTCTATGTATATGTTTTTATGCATTCTATTTTGTGTACATAACAGTAAATATACTTGTTCAAAAACCCAATAAAAAACATCAATTAAAAAAAAGGTGTCCCTTCACCACATGGATTGCAGATGTTCAAGAAGGCAGCTCACCACCACCTTCTCAAGGGCAATTAGGGATGGGCAACAAATGCTGGCACAACCAGCAAAGCCCGTATCCCGTAAAGAATTAATTTTAAAAATAGATCAGATGAGAAGAATCACAAGGGAGACAATCTATTTGTCAGGTATGAACAATGACACTGAAGTTATCAATAAGTGCAAGGTATGTTAAGAGCCTATGTCAAGTCAGCACAAAGAACCATTGATTCCACATTATATTTCTACCCATCATTGGTCAAAAATTGCATCCGATGTCTTCATGTCCATGGCACTGACTTCATCGTCAATTACTTTACCAAGTACCCCATTATTCATTTAGCACAAATGTTGTGCACACCCCAAATGCTTTTTTTGTTTATTTGGTGTTCCTAAAGAGATCATTATGGATAACGGTCTGCAATTTCAGGATGTAAGAGAAGGAGAATATCAAATCATATATTCATTTGCCTCATTATCCTAGATCTTAATCCCTATTCTCAAATGGAGACAGACCAAGCAAGATCTACACATTGTAATGTTAGTATGTGCGCAACACGGTTAAGTGCAACTATTCCATCACTGACAGAAATCATGTTAGTCAGATCAGTGCATCACAATGCACCTACTCTTACCCATTTTATCCTCCGAGAGACTTGACAGAGACTGAAAGGATAACCAACGTGCAGGCACAGAATTGCCATGTTTAGAGTTAGGACAAGAAGTTCTCATCCAGGATCCCAGAGAAGGTATGTTGCAATCAGCCAAGATGGCAAGAATTTCTTCAGAATTAAAGTCCTCTGAAGTCATTACATATAAAAGTTACAACAGTGAGGCGCAACGGAGGACAAATTTGATCCATTACGATCGAGGATTAGAACCCAAATGTAACCAGGAACAACATCCGAGGCTGCCAATCCCACAGATTACTTGTGAGCAATTAAAGAAACCTCCAGGTTACCATTACAAAAACTGGGTGGATTACCTCTACTTTTAAAGTCTCATGGGTTGATCAGTTCTGTACACTTATGTAAACAACACATGTTAATGTAGAATCATAGAATTTACAGTGCAGAAGGAGGCTATTCTGCCCATCAAATCTGCACCAGCCCTTCGAAAGAGCATCCCACTGAAACCCACACCTCCACCCCATAACCCAGTAACCCCACCCAACCTTTTTTTGGGCCACTAAGGGCAATTTATCATGACCAACCCACCGAACCTGTAGGGGAAATGGCTTTCAGGGATTACAGGATGACTTCATAAAAAGGAAGTTCGTCATGCGATCCAGTCTAACTTTTACTTTTAAACAGTGAGTACTGTTATGGGCAAGGCATTTTCAGAACCCCAAAATGTATCATGGAGTTCAACCAACCTCACCCTTTAATGTATTTGTTGCTTTTCCTAGCACACGGCTTTTTACCTAGGTGTGGGATTACAATTATGGACATGTGGGTTTTTAAACACAAAACACTATTTATTCCATGAACCCAACTTAACATCTTAAATAAACATTGGATCTCTTACAACCCCTTACTTCAAAGACAACTCAGAAAATATTGCCACAGTAAATAATTCCTTAAAATGTTCCTTCAAACTTCCAAGGGACTTAACACCTTTAAACAAAATCACATCAGGTTAAAGGTTTTACTATGATGAGTTTAAATCACCCAAATGATCCAGAGATGGTCTTTTATGGCAGACATCACAGCAAATCCAGCTCACTGCAAAAGACAGACACTCACAAGCTCTTTTCAAACTGAAACTAAAAACCTGCAGCTCTCTGGAAACAGACACACACCAGCTCTTTTTCAAAAACTGCAAAACTAAATTGCCAAAATGGCTGACCTGACCTCAGCTCCACCCACTCTCTGACATCACTGTTTTCTTAAAAGTACATTGCTTCAAGAGCCATGTCGTATCACATGACACCTCCCCCCAAGAAAAAAAGTAAACCATCAACTTCAAGATGGTTTCATTTTTCACTTTTGCACCATCCACTAAGAAATGTACACAGTAAAAATACTTTTTTGTTTCAAAAAAAAAAATAACACATGCAAACAGGTATAATAATATAGTCCATTTTTCTTTGTTCTTCTTCCTCTAACCGAAAACCTTCTCAATTGACAGTCTCTTTGAACAAAGTCTCTGCACGATCCATCTATTCCTCGGCATTTCTCTTCAGAATCAGATCATTTAGTTCAATCTGACCACAGAGCCCCTTGCAATTCTCCAATACAGGAACATTGGTTACCACAGCTTTCAGGCAGTCAAATGCCTGTTGAAAGTCTGCTGTCCCTTGAAATTTTTGACGTTTCTTTAGCAAGTCCACCAGTGGAGTAATCACGCCACAAAACGTTTGCATAAACGTTCGATCAAATCCACTCATGCTAAGAAATCGCATTATTTCCCTTTGTCTTGAGGGTATCGGAAACTCTGCAAGGAAAGTGATTCGGGCTTCTCCAAATTCACTTTCGGCTAGGTTTATCACCAAACCCGCTGCCTGAAGTCGATCGAAGAACTCCATACGATGTTTTAAATGTTCTTTCCATGTCTGGAAGTTGGAAATAAAAGCAGATTGTCCCACTTTCTCAATGCAATCCTTCAAACGTGGGATAGGATAAGAGTCCGTTCTTGTAACTGCATTCACCTTTCGATAGTCCACACACAACCGTTGGGTACCGTCTAGTTTAGGTACCATCACTATGGGTGAGCTCCATTGGCTGCAACCCACTTCAATTATGCCATTTTTACACATACTCTCAATCTCTTTGTTAACCTGTGCCAATTTTAAAGCATTAAGTCTATATGGATGTTGCTTGATAGGAACAGCATTTCCCACATCTACATCATGTATAGCCATTTTAGTACTTCCCAATTTAGCTCTACAAACTTGCCCATGCGATATCAATAACTCTTTCAGGTCAGTTTGTTTTTCCTCTGGAAGGTGACTTAACAATTCATCCCAATTTTTAAGAACATCCTCATTTTCCAATTTAATTTGAGGTATGTCAAATTCACAGTCATCTGGATTTGGTTTGTCACTTTGAGTTAGAATCATTAAAACCTCCTTTTCCTCATCCTTCCCTTTCAAAGTACCTTATAAGCATATTCACATGGCACACTCGGTGAGTCTTCTGGTGTTTTTACCACATAATTCACCTCACTTAATTTCCTTTCAATCTGATACGGTCCACAAAACCTAGCCTTTAAAGGCTCCCCTACCACTGGTAACAACACTAAAACTTTATCCCCACTGGCAAAACTACGAACTTTGGATTTCTTGTCCGCTACCCGTTTCATCACATTTTGTGCAACTTTCAAATGTTGTCTAGCCAATTCACCTGCTCTATTTAATCGTTGCCTAAAATTTGACACGTAATCCAATAGTGTAATTTCCGATTTCTCACCCACCAATTTTTCCTGAATCAATTTAAGTGGTCCTCTTACCTCATGACCAAAAATTAGTTCAAAAGGACTAAATTTGGTAGACTCATTAGGTGCATCCCTAATTGCAAACAATATGAATGGGATTCCTTTATCCCAATCCTCTGGATAATCTTGACAATACGCCCTCAACATGGTCTTTAATGTCTGATGCCACCTTTCTAACGCTCCCTGCGATTCTGGATGGTACGCAGTTGATTGAAATTGTTTTATTCCTAAGCTATCCATAACTTCTTTGAATAACTTTGAAGTAAAATTCATTCCTTGATCCGATTGAATTTCTGTGGGTAGTCCATATCTAGTAAAGAATTTAAGTAACTCCTGCACAATCCTTTTAGCTGTAATATTACATACTGGAATGGCCTCTGGTAACCTAGTAGACACATCCGTTACAGTCAAAAGATATTAATTCCCACTTTTTTTTCAGGAAGCGGTCCTACACAATCGATTAGGACCTTTGTAAAAGGTTCCTCAAATGCTGGAATGGGTATTAAGGCCGCTGGTTTTATCACTGCTTGAGGTTTTGCTATCACTTGACATGTGTGACATGATTGACAAAATGTAACTACATCTTTATGTAGTCCAGGCCAATAAAAATGTTTCTGGATTTTAGCTTGAGTTTTCCTTATTCCCAGGTGACCTCCCACTGGTGCCTCATGTGCAACTTGCAACACTTCCTTTCTATACCCTACCGGCAATACTACTTGATGAACTTCTGCCCACTTTTCATCCGCCTGCATATGTACAGGTCTCCATTTTCTCATCAAGACATCATTTTTACGGTAATAACACTCTGGTATACTATCAGATTCCTCTTCCGTATATGCTTTCTGATAAATCCATTTTATTTCTACATCCTTCTGTTGTAACTCCGCCAATTTTCCTGAACTAAAACTATCCGCCTCATCCGCCACATGTTCTTGTTCTTTTTCAACCATCTGATCAAAAATAGTTTCTGATAATTGCACTTCAATGCCATCTTCACTCTTTGATTTCTCCTCGTCTTAACCTGTGACTTTGTGGCCTTGTTACTACACAATCCGAAAAATCCCAGGATATTCGTCGTTCAACCCTTCAGTTGATTGATTTTCCAATGGCTTATCAACCAGTAGGCATCACACCCACCTGCGATCCAGCTATATCATTACCCAAGATAAACTGTATTCCTGGACAAGATAGTTTATCCATTACTCCTACTACCACTTCACCACTCTCCACTGTACTTTCCAACCTTACCTTAGATAATGGAACGCTACTCCTATCACCCTGAATTCCACATATCACCACCTTTTCTGGCAACTGTAGCCACCTAAATTGGCCAACTCCCGATTCAAAATGGCAAACGGCAAAAGCTGATGGGAAAGTCAGCCAACAAGACATAAACCAGCAGCTGCAGGTTTGCTGTATATTTACCTCTGCAAAAACCAGACAACATCGATACCAGCGACCATCAGCATAACAAAGTGAACAGCCATCTGCATACTGATGAGCAATCCCCGGGAACAATAAGTAACATTTTGACACACAAAGCAAAGCCAGACTCCTCGGCGCCAGCAGGAGCCAAAACAAAGGAGGTGAACGAGCACCTCAAGACCGCCCATCGATCAGGGAACCGCTCCAGTATCGGAGACAATCGAACCAAGCGATTGGGACAAAGTCCAATCACTTGGGACCAGGTACAGGGTCCGCCCCGAAAGGCGGGAAGCCCCTGGGGACTATAAGAGTTGAGCCCCAAGTTCTAATCGCTCTCTCTTCACCGCTCTTCTTCCTGCCCGGGTCACCCAGCAAAAGGAACCAACATTGACCATGACCGGTGCAGTGACTCCAGTGATCATCGAAATCGTAAGTATTAACTCAACGCTCGCTATGAGATAGGCGCTCCTAGCTACCAATCCGTACCAACTTTGAATCCCGCAGATTCAGAACCCGAACGAAAGGCCATTTGTTCCCCTGACCTGGTGGGCCAGTTCAAAGTTAAGTATAGGCCTGTTAGTTGTAGAAGTAGCTTAGGCGTAGAATTTGTGCATGAGTAGCGATTACTGTGTATAATAAATGTACTTTGATTTAAATCTTACTAATCGGTGTATTGGATTATTGATCATTACTCGGACTTGAACCTCGTGGCGGTATCATAAAGATACCTTGCGACTCGAGAGCAAAGGTAATAAAACAGAGCAATTGAACCAAGGAGAAAATTAGCAACACAACATTCTTCCCAAACTACATAATTCCTCATCTCTTACCATTAAAGATTGACTAGCCCCTGTATCTCTTAAAATTGTGACTTCTTTACCGGCTCCTCCTGATACACGAGTAAACTTTACCCACACAAGTAAATTCTTTAAAGACATCTGGCACCTTCTTAACAATTACTTCTTGAACAGGCTGTACAATCGTTTGCAGCTCCTTCGCTTCCCTTGGGCCTTCCTTTACCACTTTAACAAATCCCACCGTCTTATCCTGTTTTACCACATCAGCCTTCCCAGTGCTTTTCTTCAACCACCAACACTGTGACTTTACATGGCCTAGTTTATTACAGTGAAAACATCTGAAACTTTTCATTTCTTTTCCACCCTCCTGGATTTCTTTTTTAATCTGAGGTACACTCTCTTTATTGTCTCCCATCAGATCACCTTTACCTTTACCACTTGAGTATTTCTCATGTCCCCAGTTTCTATCCCTCACCGGCTGAAACTGATGTCGGAAACCAATCTTTGATTTATGAACTAATTCATAATCATCGGCCATTTCCGCTGCTAATCTCACAGTTTTAACCCTCTGTTCTTCCACACGAGTGCTCACTACATCAGGAATTGAATTTTTAAACTCCTCCAAAAGTATAATTTCTCGGAGAGCTTCATATGTTTGGTCTATTTTCAAAGCCCTTATCCACCTATCAAAATTACTTTGTTTGAGCCTTTCAAACTCCATGTATGTTTCCCCAAATTCTTTCCTTAAATTTCTAAATCTTTGTCTGTAAGCTTCAGGCACTAGCTCATACGCACTTAAGATGGATTTCTTCACCTCCTCATACGTTCCAGATACCTCCTCCGGTAGTGATGCAAACACTTCACTAGCTCTACCTACCAGCTTTGTTTGAATCAGTAACACCCACATGTCCTGTGGCCATTTCATTTGTTTAGCGACCTTCTCAAATGAAATGAAAAAGGCTTCCACTGCCTTCTCGTCAAACCTTGACAATGCTTGGACATATTTAAATAGATTCCCACCAAGCCTTCGACTATGACGCTCTTTCTCACTATCCTCATCACTATCATCCAACTGTACCTTTCCCTTTACGTCTGCCAATTTTAACTGATTGTCATGTGTCATGGCCATTTTCTGAAGTTCAAACTCCCTCTCTTTATCTTTTTCCCTGATCTGTAGCTCCCTTTCTTTTTCTTCTGCTAGGGCTATTCTTTCTTTTCTCCTTTCTTGTCTCTCCTTTTCTGTTTCCTCTCTCTCTCTCTCTCTCTTTCTTTTTCATCTCTCTCTCTCTTTCTTTTTCCTCTCTCTCTCTCTCTCTCTTTCTTTTTCCTCTCTCTCTCTCTCTCTTTCTTTTTCCTCTCTCTCATATTCCAGCCATTTTAATTCTTTCTCATGTTCCATTTGTTTAATTTGCAACTGAATTTTTGCCATTTCCAATGAGTCAAACTCTATCTCAGGCAACTTTAAATGCTTAACCACCGCCATAATTACCTCATCTTTTCGCATTTTGTCAGGTAATGTTAACTGCAATGTTCTCGCCAAATCCAACAGTCTGCTTTTCGATTCTGTCCATAAAGTACTATGTGTGACATTCTCAACCCCCAAAAACCTCTGAGCCTCTGAAAGAGCCATTGTTCACAACACTCTCCCCACTTATACTAAAATACCACACCGGAAAAGCAACAATCCTTCACTGTCTTTAGGTTTACAAAAGCCAATCCAATAGACTTTAATCTCAGACGAGCCCCCAATTGTTATGGGCGAGGCGTTTTCAGAACCCCAAAATGTATCATGGAGTTCAACCAACCTCACCCTTTCATGTATTTGTTGCTTTTCCTAGCACACAGCTTGTTCCCTAGGAGTGGGATTACAATTATGGACACGTGGGTTTTTAAACACAAAACACTGTTTATTCCATGAACTCAACTTAACATCTGAAATAAACATTGGATCTCTTGAACTGCATGACAGAACAGAGGCGCTGGAAGTGGATTGTGTGGTAAACCATTCCAAAGATTGCAGAGAAGTCAGGGAGGAAAATTTACCACAATCCCAGGGGATAACATGTGGGGCTTTGAATGGGTTGTGCAGGTGCTGTAACAGGGATAACCTGATTGGGGAATTCCCCACATGCAATTGCTGGAAAGATAGGTATAGATTTGGGACTGGAGAGAAAACAGAAGTTAGATATGGGATGTTAATCTGCAAAGAATGAGGAATGCAGGATAGGTTAACTGTGGAGGAGTACAATGTCAACAGTTTTAAAAGGTTGGGGAAGGTTGTGGCTCAGTACCTCTGACGAAGGAATAATTTAAAATGTCAGTTGGCGGGGTGGGCTCAGGATGAGAAAGTGAGAAATCAGTAGTTTTGTGGAAATGGGGCTCAGGGGAAAGGAGGTGGGTCTCATTGATTAAATGAGCAAGGAAAGGGCAGGAAGAGAAACTCAATAAATACAGGGATCAGAGTAGTATGATTTGGTGGGAAAGGATGAGGGGAAGGAGAAGGGGCACTAAGGCAGCTGAAATTAGGAGATCAAACAGGAAAACGCTGAGCGCCCTCAAAAGAGGCACACAGTTCAGTTACAATGGGCAGAATACTGCTGTTTAACATGGTATTCTTCTTGTATTCACCTCTTTACTTCTACTTTGTCTTTTAGTCATGTAGTACGAGTTGGTACAGTCAAGAAAGACAAAATTCCCTGTAGCAAAGCGTCAAAAATTCCAGATGGATTATAACAGACCCCACTACTTGTAGCCGGTGATTTTGCACAAGAGCCATTTTCCCCGAATTCAGCACTTGGTAAAGATAGCTGAAATAATTAAAACTAAAACAAAAATGCTGAAAAACACAGCGGGTCCGCCAGTAACTGAACAAGAACAGGTGGGCTCGTGCTTTGGATGCCTCTACATCCAAATATCACTAACTTTATTACAAATAATAATGATTCAACAAGGGATTGAATTTGTTTTATTTGAAGCTGATCGGCTGTAGGTACCAATTAATAAATAATAATAATAATAATAATAATAATCTTTATTTATGTCACAAGTAGGCTTGCATTAATACGGAATTAACTGAATAGGTAAAGAAGCTCTCTCTTTACATTGGTCAAAATAAACACAGAACTTAATGTACTATAAATTTTGAAATTGGCATTTATAATCAGTCAAATTTGGTTTGATAACTCTCCTGTGAAGCACCCTGCAATAAAAATGCAAGTCATAACTGTGGTGCTGATTGCTAGAGGAGCTTAGAGATAAAGATGGACAGGGAAATGGAAGCATTTGAAAAGCAGAATGAGAAGTATTAAATAGTGACATTGTCAGACCAGCTTCCAATCTAGATCAGCTAGCACAGGGGTGATGGGTGAAAAGTCTTGGTGAGTTAATAGGAGGACAGTAAAGCTTTGGATAAGCTCGCTGATGCAGGTGCGAGTTGGGAGACTGGTCAAGAGAGCTATGGTATAGTCAAATGTAGAGGTAATAAAGGCATGAATCTCCTGCACTTACTGTCAAGTGTGCCAAGATTAGCCAATTTAGCAGAGAGGAATCAAACTTTAGTTTGCAAGATAATAATAATAATCTTTATTAGTGTCACAAGCAGGCTTACATTAGCACTGCGATTATGTTACTGTGAAAATCTACTGGTCGCCACATTCCGGCACCTGTTCAGGCACACTGAGGGAGAATTCAGAATGTCCAATTTACCTAACAAGCACATCTTTCGGGACTTAAGGGAGGAAACAGGAGCACCCAGAGGAAACCCATGCAGACACTGGGAGAACATGCAGACTCCACAGACAGTGACCCAAGCCGGGAATTGAACCCGGGTTCCTGGCACTGTGAAGCAACAATGCTAACCACTGTGCCACCGTGTCGCCCCAAGTCATTCACGCACTATCAAATCAGCTATCAGAAGATATCAGTACAGTATTTTAATAGCCCAATAGCCTTCATCTTCAGCCCTGCTGAAATGAACTTCTTTGTCACAGCATCTGCTGGTTTATGCTAAGCAAGTTGCAAATCTTTTTGGCTGCAAGCTCTTATAATGCACATATCCAACATCTTTTATGAATTGCTTGTACTGATGATGTGTAGTCAGTAACTAATGGGTGTAACTAAAAAAATTGTTTCAGTTAGAAAGCACAAGCAGACTGCAGATGTGTGAAAGAGGGAAAGGGCAAGAGATCAATATTTGAACACATAATTAAATCTAATCAATACTTACATCTTCCTGCTTAACCAGTGCAATCTTGTTGACAATATCTTTGAAGACATCGCGATATTTAGCTGCAGAAAAGTAGAATTTAATTTAGTACCGTTTACATTCCAACCTTAAACATAACAATTATGTTAAATAAGATTGCAAAAATAGTAAAACAAGATGCTTTATGGACTTCATGCAATAGATCATAGAGGGTTATCAATGTCTTATCATTTGCCTACAGCTTCCATTTTAACTATCCTAATCTGACAATTTTTGCCATAGGAGTTAGCAGATCACCTCTGATGCTATTTAAAATACATTTAAAGCTATTCACCCTAAACAGTAGAATTCTTAATAACTCTTTGAACAGTCATACAGACACAACACGCTAACTCTGTCTCTCTCCAGAGATGCTACCAGATCTGCTGAGTCTTTCCAGAATTCTCTGTTTTGAGTTCAGTTTTCCAGCATCTGCAGTATTTGCTTTTGTTTTACAATTCTCAATACAATGGAAAAACCTGAGGGTGCAAATACATAGAACTTAAAAAAATAAGTACAGGTTCAAAGCCAATAAGGGGAAATTAAAGGCCAGATTTTATAATTATGAGCACAGAGTATAAATTCAGTGAGCTAAATTTGCACAGGATATTGATTAAACCAGAAATTGAGTTATTAAATGCAGTTCTGGTACTCAATTATATAAAAAATATCATGCTCTGAAAATAAGGTCATCTGAAGTATTGCTCTTAATTCTCATCCTTTTAGCTCTCATTTTTGAATCAGCACTCTTCCATTGTGGGTGTAAACTCACATACAGTAATTAAACTTTTTAAACTTGAGGATCCAGCTTTCTGGCTCACTTTCCCACAATATGCCATCTCCCTCCAGGGATGTCAACCTTCAAACAAATATTTACAATCCACCCCATATAACATAGAACAACAAACCATATGTACTGATGCATTTGAATCTTGTAACTGTCATAAATGCTGTGATCGTGACCATTAATGTTGTATGTGAATGGCATGAAAATAACTAAATGTTAGCAAGAATAAAGTTATTAAAAAAAGGACTCAAAGAAGGAAACAACTGGGATTTTTCCACTCGAGCAAGATGTTTATGAGATAATGACTCCAAGACATAATAAATTTATACACCAATGTGAATCATCGGACCTTCTGCAACGTATGTAAAACAAATAATTTGATGACTGCATACAACTTCTAAATGGTAAAAGGATGAGGGCTCATGAAGTAAACGAAGAAGTGAGAAAAAATTCTCATTATGAGACCGGAGGGCCTGAACATATTTCGGCACCACCCAGGTTCTATAGTTAATTCACTGACACTCAATGATGCAGTTACAGGGGTTTTGTTTCAGACTGTAGTCGTGCATAGCAGCATTATATCGATGGTTCTGAAAGACTGCGACTGAAGACCATCCACATTAATGCAAAATTCATTTGGTAGGACGCTGGTCTGAGTGACTGGGTCATCAACTCAAATGCCATTAAGGGTGGCATGAGGCGCAGTGGATAGCACTGTCCGTGTGGAGTTTGCACATTCTCCCCATGTCTGCGTGGGTTTCACCCCCACAACCCAAAGATGTGCAGGTTAGGGGGATTGGCCACACTAAATTGCCCCTTAATTGGAAACAAAAAAATAATTGGGTACTCTAAATTTATAAAAACAAAACTCAAATGCCATTATAGATGTCAGTACAAAATCTAAGCTTCTATTTTAGCAATGTATGAGAAAGCTGAATTCCAGTTGAGACATTAAAGGTTCTGTTCAGATAGGGCAGTGCGCTCCCCTGGTGCCCTGGTCAAAATTTCTCTATCAACAAATAACAAATTTAAAAAACTATTCATTCATTCAGTCGCTGTTTGTGGAACCTTGATGCGTGCAAACAGGCAATCACACCCATCCAAGAAATAACAAGACACTACTTCATATTTTCATTCACTGTGAAGTGCTACGGAATGCCTGGATTATATAAATGAAAATTGTTTTAGTTCAAACCTTAGGACAGTTCCATATTCCAATGCAAAATGGCAGATCATATTTATTTGCCTGTAAACATATTCATAAGTAGTTCATAAATCAGCACGGTAGCATAGTGGTTAGCACAGTTGCTTCACAGCTCCAGGGCCCCAGGTTCGATTCCCGGCTGGGACACTGTCTGTGCAGAGTCTGCACGTTCTCCCAGTGTCTGCGTGGGTTTCCTCCAGGTGCTCCGGTTTCCTCCCACAGTCCAAAGATGTGCAGGTTAGGTGGATTGGCCATGCTAAATTGCCCTTAGTGTCCAAAAAGGTTAAGTGGGGGTTACTGGGTTACAGGGATAGAGTAGATATGTGGGCTTGAGTAGGGTGCTCTTTGTAAGGGCCGGGGCAGACTCGTTGGGCCGAATGGCCTTCTTCTGCACTGTAAATTCTGTGATTCTATGATCAAAAATTAGATCATGCTCCCTTCAAACAAAAGATGATATCTGTCTGGAAGAACCCAACAGACATTTAAGGACATTCAAAATATAGAAGGATGCTAGTGACAGATTTGGTAATCTAAATTAAGAGTATTCCACTTCCACTTTTCTAATACGTTGATGTAAAAAATGTATTTTTTTTTATATAATCAAACCAGCTTTTTATTTATTCCAGAATTTTCCAAAAAATCTAAACAAATAAATATGAAAAAAAAGCATGAACTTGGCTAATGACTTTTTTTTGTTGCACATATTTTTAGCTTTAAGCTTTGCAACTTTAAGCTTTCTCCCTCACCCCCCCCCCACACCTTTCTATTCTCTCTCCCCCCCCCCCCCACACCTTTCTGTTCTCTCTCTCTCCCCCCCCCACCTTTCTGTTCTCTCTCTCCCCGCCCCCCCCCCCCATCATCCCACTATGTTGATGTAAAATTAGGCAAAATCTCTTGTGCCTCTAAAATTGGGCTAGATATCATTTAGGAGACTCTGAAATTTTAATGCGGTTGGAAATGCACATTGCCTACAACATAAGCTGACTTAACATTTCAGCATTTGCAATGTATTACTGACAAAACCTTTCACCTAGCTCACAATCTAAAATACACAATCCAATCGATAGCTAGATCGATTAAAACATTGAATGGCTGAAACACAGATAAAGCATCTCTGGCAGTCATTAATATTTAACAAAAGAGGGAATTCATCCTAGATCTGAGTTACTGGGGGTTTTCAGAATATAAGCAAGCCGAACGGGGCTAAATTCCAATATTTATCAAATCTGAATAATGAAATGTAATTCTTCTAAGATCTTCTCACAAAAGGTGACCGACTCCCTCATTATTCAAAAGACGCAGTCATCTTTTTCAACCGTTATACATTAGCACTTGCATCATGGTTACCTGGAAACAGAAGCAAACAAATAAACTGAAAATGAACCCATCCACTTAGCACAGCATTGCAATGCCCCTTCGCATGTCGGTTAATGGGTAAGATAACTGTGCTATAACAAGGATATGAAAACTGCTTGGTGATTAGAGGCATGATGTCTATTGCCAGGAAACTACTGGAGCCAATGATTAAGGCAAAGATGATTGAACACCATGAAACCTTTCAGAGAGCCAGCATAGATTTATAAAGGATAGGCCACGCCTAATAAACCGAATCACATTTATTGAAGAGGCAACTAAAGTGCTGGACAAGGCAACATATATGGATGTTATTTACATGAACTTCCAGAAGGCATTTGATCAAGTCCCTCACAAGAAACTCCAAGCTAGTTGAAGCTCATGGAATTGAGGGCAAGTAGCTGACCTAGGTTAGGAAATTGGCTGAGTGGGAGGAAACAGAGTGCAGATAGTGGGCATATACTTTAATTCACTGGATGTGACTAGCAGCATCCCACAGGAATCTCCATGAGGGCCTCAACTATTCACTGTATTTATTAATGGCTTGTATGACAGGATAGAGAGCCGCATGTCCAAGTTGCCAATGACACAAAGTTGGGCAGCATTGATAGGAGTGTAGATGGAAACATAAAATTACAAAGATATTACTACAGCAAATAAATGGGTGGGCAAAACCGTGTCAAATAGATTTGGGCAAGTGTTAAGATCATCCACGTTAGACAAAAAGATAGATCAAGAGTACTTCCTAAACAGTGAAAAGTTAGGAACAGTGGAGGATTAAAGTAGCTTATGTGCCCAGGTACATAGATCATTAAAATAGCTACAGGAAATAACCAAAAAGACCAAGGTGTTGCTGTTCTTTACATTTAGAAGACAAAGGGGTGGAACTGCAATTATACAAGGTCTTGGCGAGGCCAAACCTGGAGTGCTGTGAGCAGTTTAAAGAATACATTGATCTTGGAAGAGTTACAGCTTAGATTTACATAAACTATTTGGAGAGATTACATAAACTAGGGTTGTATCCCCTGAAATGTAAAAGATTAACCATACTTAGGGGTACGGAGAGCAATTCTGGGCACATTAGCCAAGGAAGGTTATACTGGCCTTGCAGGGAGTACAGCATGTGTTTACTCGAATGATACCTGGACTCCAAGGGTTAAATTACAGAGGCTCCACAAAGCGAAAAGGATAATTTGATTGGCTGTCAAAGTTTGTTTTAGTTCATTTATGGTAACTGGATGTCACTGGTTCTCTTTCGAAGGTGGTAACTGATCATTTCTCTCTATATGCTATTTCAGCTGGTTGAGGAATCTAGGACTCGGGGATTTAGCCTCAAAGCTGGAGCCAGGGCTTTCAGGAGTGAAGCTAGGCAATACTTTTACAAAGGGTGGTAGAAGTATAGAGTTCTCTTCCATAAATGCCAGTTGATGGTTCAATGGTTCATTGCTTTTTTTTTGAAAATATTTTTATTAAACATTTTGTGTCTATACAAAACAAATGAACACCCCAAAAGAAAAAACACCCCCCAACCCTCGTGCACCACCCCCCTCCCCACAACATCTGACAGTGACCAGTTCCCTGAAATACATGACAAATTGCTGTCATCTTATATAATACCTCCCAATCAAGCCTACCAGATATATTTAATTTTCTCAAGGTACAAAAACATCATGAGATCCCCCAGCTACGCTGAGGCACTGGTTGGAGAAGCTGACCTCCACTCCAACAGAACCCGCCTGCCAGCAGCGAGGTGAACGCAAAGACATCTGCCCCGCCCGCAGCTTCCGGTCGGTCCAACATAATGGTCAATTTCAAATATGAGATTGATAGGGTTTTGTTAATTAAAGGTATTAAGCAATATGAAACAAAGGTGGGCATAAAGAGTTAGGTAACAGATCCCACATGACCTCATGGAATGGTGGGACAGACTCGAGGCTAAATGGACTATTCCTATTCTTACCAAACTGGATTGCAACAAAAGCTCAGTCTTGGGCATTAATCGGAGTGCTACAACAACACCAAAGCATGCTGTTACCTGGTGGGTTTACAATCAAGCTATTTCCTCGCTGTTTCAACTGTGTCAAATGGCATCCCCATGAGAGGAAAGTGAATAATGATACATAACGTGTGAGATCTAATGCCGTACATACAGACTTTGTAGTTATTTTAAAGATGGTTTTGTAAGTAATCGTAGAACAAGTTGTCTATCTATACTTTAGCCAGGAAATACTGTGCTGGGGTTGGGCAAAGCAATGATAAGTTACCACAATCTTAACTGATTCAATAAAGATAAACTCTCACTATTTGTATTTCCTGTGGCAGCATTCAAGAGTCTTGCACAACAGCACGCACTCACATTTTTGCCAATTTTTCTGGACATTTATCTGTTTCTGATAATATTGGCATGAAAACCTCTACATCTGGCATAGGAATGTATATCAGGGAGAGCTCCTTAAAAATTGAAGATTTTTGAATAATAATAATCTTTATTGTCACAAGTAGGCTTACATTAACACTGCAATGAAGTTACCGTGAAAAGCCCCCAGTCGCCACATTCCGGCGCCTGTTCGGGTACACGGAGGGAGAATTCAGAATGTCCAAATTACCTAATAGCACGTCTTTCAGAACTTGTGGGAGGAAACTGGAGCACCAGGAGGAAACACACGCAGACACGGGGAGAATGTGCAGACACAGACAGTGATCCAAGCCGGGAATCGAACCTGGGACCCTGGCGCTGTGAAGCCATAGTGCTAACCACGACGCTACCGTGCTGTCCACATATGTAACGGTCATGTGTGTACTGAAATGCTGAATGCATAGCTTTCAATAAATGTATGTAGACAAATAAACACAGCTCAACTGATGAGCTACATTAAAAGGCTTTCATTTTGTCTAGTGCTTCAAAACTAAAGCAACTATGCTATTATTTCAACACATCATTTTAGCAGCTGCACTCAATTTATTAACTTTGAGAAATAAGTCTTACTAAATGTTGATTGTAAGCAGAAGGCTGTTCAGTCACAACTTCAAAACAGTGGTTCCAGCAATGTCAGTGTGAGCCAAGAGGAATGCAAGAAATCCTTGGAAAATGTAAACAGATTGTAGCCCGCCCACCATAGATTGAAATACGATGTCAGACCAAATAAAACTCAGTTTCAGTTCCCAGTCTTGTGCTGGTTTAGGTATTTAACTGGGGCAGCAGTCAGTACTTTAATAATTCCAAAATAAAGATGGAACCGAGAAATGAAAATCAAGTTGCCTTTTGTGAATACAAATTCTAAAAGAGCTATTGCCAGTTTATTAGCCAAATAGACAGCATAGTTCGATGGTGTTATTTCATGTTTCAAAACAGATATCATGTGACTTAAGAAATACTGCAACCAGCTGTGCTACCTTAAGGACACCAACTGCAGCTCCCCAATGCTCCCCGCCCCCCCCACCGCCTCCCAGATTAAAGGTTTAATTTCAAGCAACGGGTCTTACCGCCATTTTGGGAGTATTGTCACAAAATAAATTTATAGTACCCAATTATTTTTTCCAATTTAGGATGACAATCCACCTATCCTGCACACCGTTGGGTTGTGGGGGTGAGACCCACGCAGACACAGGGAGAATGTGCAAACTCCACATGGACAGTGACCCAGGGTATTGTCATAAAACACCCTTGGACTACCAAGCACGTGTACAGTGCAATAGCATAAGGAATACACATGTACAGCTATACAACTATTACATATGCCACAGATGCAAAGATTAAGATTCAATAAAAATCAAGATTGAAATCAATGTTTTTAGATTATTCTAGCAAATAGTAACTATCTTTATTAAATAAATCTAATCACTTTCTGCATAATGTTACACATAGCTGGTCTGAAATCCAGGGCAGGTTGTGATGTTCATTTGCTCAACCAGACCCATTCCCATTTTCTGTGAAGTGATTTTAGATGGTAAGACCAAACCATTCGAGCCATTTGTCAACTCCTGAGGCCAATGAGAAACCAGTTGTAACTGCTTGTAAATTTCTGACTCCACGTCAGAAAAACCACACTTTTGGTTTACATTTACAACCTGGCGTAGATTATCTTGAGTGATACCTTAGGTTACCCAAATTTACTTTGCTGATGTCTTGTGTTGCTGAGTGAATCTGAGATTTTATAAGAGGTTTTTGGTCAAGTAGCAGTATTATCAGCACAGGGACATGGAAATAGGCCCACGTCAGAACTGTACTAGGGTAGAATTTCAGGGTTTCTTGCTACTTTAAAGCAGAACCAAATGCCAAGTATCACTGTGAAAGGACTCCGGAGTTTAGGAGCACTGAGCAGCGAGGTTGTGGGAGAACGGAGGCATAACGTGAAACAGAGATGAGTGGGAGCCAGAAACCAAATCCTAGGGTCTTAGAGAATCAGGGAAAGTTATGAAATCAGGGAGTGCTTGAATAGCTGTCCCAATCTGGAGAATGTGAAAGAGATTCCGAATTGGGAGAGTGCAAGCCTGGGGAAGGAACTCAGGTATGCAGAGCAGTTGATGAATTGGGGGGGGGGGGGGGGGGGGGGAAGACACACCCCTTGGGTTCTTTTGGGCTATTAGATGTACACAAATGCATTCAACCCTTTTGAGGTTCCTCTCCCAATCTAACTGCAGCCTGAGGGCCATCAAGCACCCCCTCCCTTTTCCTGTCATCAGCCATTCTCTACCCTTAGGTTCTGAAAGCACAATGTCAACTTTCAGTTGCTAACTTTTTTGAGCTAGAGGTTTGGGGAGGCTTGTGGAAGGCAATACAAAAGGTGACTATTTCTTGGAGGGAATATGAATTTGAAGCACATCATGGCCCCAATTCAAATCGGTATGGAACACACCCCGCTACCCACCCACCCCAACTTCCACAGCTTTAGTTCCTATTTCTTGGCTGCCATAGGAATTGCAGCCAACAAGTTATGGTTAGGCCCAACAGAAACCATACAGAGAACAAATATCAGTTTTATAAAGTGTCTTAACCATCTCAGTCAGACATGCTTTTGATTCCAGAGGGAGTTGAGCACCTTATAGTGCCAAAACTCTAATCCGGTGGAATAAGATTATTTTCAAATCATCTCATTAGTCCATTAATGAATGCCCTTTGCTCCCCCCTGTCGGAACATTACCCTGCAGCTATGATCTTCTGCCACTTCCTGAGAGTCAGCATCTCTGTGTTGCATGATTTGTTCAGGCCAAGTATTGAAATAAACCGATCCCCGTGATTTGTGGCCAACCATAATACTTTTCTCTATCTCTTGGAGAGTAGAGATTACAAAATTTCAGACCCAGTTTTAAATACACAAACAAAGTGCTTTCAAGTTTATTTTTGAACAGTTATTAAATTTTGCACATTTTTATTGTGTGAGATGAAAATGTTATTTGGAGCCAAAATAAAGTGCGATCACGACTGACATGGGGAACAGCCAATCAGAAGGAACTCTAATTCCAATTCATCTTTAGGTTGTTGTAGAGCTAGGTTTAACATATGTGGGGAAAAAACAAATTAATCATACTGCATATAGTCATAATTCACATCTTTTTGGAAACTACCATTACTTGCTCTGGAGAAAATATATCCAACTGAACCCTAGCCTTGAGTCTTGTTGAGGCTGCAAAGTTCAAACTTTATTGTAGGTACAAGATGATTAATCGGATACATTTGATCATGTTGTTATTAAACACTATTTTTAGATGCTTTGACTTGGGGCATTACTAAGAGGGAAAAAATTGGGTTAAATTGTACAATTTCTTCACCACCTCCTTTCTCAGTTTAGTTCTCTTGACTTGTAATTAAGGATTGGCTGTGTTCCTAAATCTTTAGTGGCTTCACATTGGTGATTTTATAGCCATCCTAAACATTTTTTCATGGCTATATTCCCTGCCCCACAGTTTTGATTTGCTTTTTCACTTTCAAACAATGAACAAACTGTGACAGAAAAATGTGGTATTACAGGAAAGAAGCTGAAGTAGAAGACTTTTGCAGATATATCATAAGGAACGTGTATCACAGTCTCAAAATATTCTATGTCGGCATGTTGCACATCTATAAATAAACTTCAAAATGATGTGATGACTTATCTCTCAATCTCAACAATCATCATCCTGGCACAACTTCCTAATGTTACAATGCATTATCCATCTATTATTTAAAACTATATTCACAATCTTACTAGCATTGCATTCTCATATGCTTACTATTTTCCAACACGTTCCAGATCTTCAATGTGGTTCAAACTCTCATGCTTTCCCTTCATGGAAAATTGCTAAAGCTAAATTGTGGATGAATGTTGAGGAAAGCCGTGCACAACTACATCTCCCAAGAACTGCACTAAATAACAGGGCCACCTGTACAAACATCAAATAAGCTATGCTATAAAAAAAATTTTAAAATATAAATGCTTGACCTTGACTGTGTGAGATACTAATCATATAGGTATTTATTTGGCACATCACTCCGAGAATTTCCTTTTCCAAATATTAAAGTCTACACTACAAATAAATCCAGGAATCAAATCTTCTGAGAAAAGGCTTAATTGGAATAGGAAGGGCAGGGCATTGAATATTACATTTCAGAGTTAGAAACATTGTTTGTTGAAACCTAGTCCAGTTAATTCCATGGAAGACTACACATCTTGATATGAATATTTGACTATAACAGAGATCGATATACTTCTCTATCTTATAAAATTGACACATCAAAGCCACCTTGGAGCACACAGTTCCACAACCAATGGCCATGGGCCCAGTACCACATGCATATCTAGCCTGAGTATCTAAAGACCATTTAGCTGTGATGGCCATTACTGCTGAGCCCAATTTGGCTCACACTCAGCCAGTCATCAACAGATAGAAATCAAGAACAGAAAACTCTATCTGATTTTATTTCAGGAAGCAATAAGGTCAATTATCTAGCACAACTAAACTATAGTTTAGGACAGAACGGTAGCAGTGGTTAGCACAGTTTCTTCACAGCTCCAGGGACCCAGGTTCAACGGTGCAGAGTCTGCACATTCTCCCCGTCTGTATGGGTTTCCTCCCACAGTCCAAAGATGTGCAGATTAGGTGGATTGGTCATGACAACATACCCTTAGTGTCCAGAAATGTTAGGTGGGGTTACTGGGATAGGGTGGAGGCATAGGCTTAAGTGGGGTGCTCTTTTCAAGGGCTGGCGCAGACTCGATGGGCCAAATGGCCTCCTCTGCACTGTAAATTCTATGATTAGTCTGTGATAGTTGTCTTCCAAGTTCAAGGGGCTTTATGACCAAGAAATGGAGTTATGTATTTTGAAGCATATATGACTGTGTTCATGTAAACAGAACCGTTAGTCTCAACTCTCCCAATGTCCAGCAATTATTTTCTCTACAGGTGCTGATGTAATATCCTTTTCAAAGCCAATATTGTACCCAATACTGCACTCCCAGATCGTGCATTCTACATCCCAATAACGTTATGCATAAACAAAAGGTTACTTCCTCATGTCATCATTGCTTCTTTTGCCAATCACTTTAAATCAGCATCCTCTGGTTCTTAACTCTTTTGCCAATGGGATGAGCTCCTACCTACTCCGCCTAGACCAGTCATGATTTGGAGGCTTTACTCATCCAGCAACCATTCTCCCTCCCCAAAGAGTCAATTGTTGCAGTTACCCCAGCTAGGACTGTCACGGTCTCTCGAGAGAGAGTGTGCTGGGTACTCTGGAGATCTTAAAGAGGCCATAACCAAACAAGCCCTGCCCTCACGTGCTTTCCATCCACTGCGTCTATTTCTTAACTCACCTGGATGTTCCCCCCCCCCCCCCTCCCATTGTTTACCAAACCCACGCGCTCCCCCAATGATTGACAGCCGGGCTGACCAGTCACACAGCCAGGAGAACTGCCGTGCACGGCATTAGGGGCACCGCCAGCCAGGTGGCTTCTCCCGGCGGGCGCTCGTCTCACCTTTGAGCAACGGCTCCGGGGCGTTGATAAATTTTTTAAACCTCTCCACCAGCTCCCTGTTTTTCACTCGGCCGCCTTTCTTCGCTAAAAAGTCGATCAGGGCATCTTCCCGCAGGTCCTCTGCCGTGCCGCATTCCGCCATGGCTCTGCGTGCGGCCGAGGAGGTGCTTTGGCGGGGCTCTCAAATAACGGACTCGGAGACCGCCTCCTGCTTCAAATTACAGCTGGCTGGGCGTCAGTTGCCCATGCGCACGCGCGGCGCCCGGCCACCCCCTTCCCAACGCGCTTGCGCAAGAACCGTCTCTCTTTCTACCCCCCCCCCCCCCCCCAAAATTCCTTTTAATTCCATTGGATGAGATTCCTCGAGCATTGACATGGTTAAGTTAAAGGTGACCGACCTTAAATCCAGGAGACCAGCGCGCAGCATAATAAATCAGGAACTTTTTTGAGTCATTTTACATGGACTATGCAGGACAATAACAGGCCATTCAGCCTAGTCTGTGCTGGTATTCATAATGCACATGTGTCCCCAATTCCCTTTCCGTCTAGTTTTCTACAGAAAGCATCTAAGCCTCTTGTATCAACCACCTCCTGTGGTATCCGTTCCACATCCTGAGCATTCCTTACAACAGGTTAAAGTCCAACAGGTTTGTTTCAAATCAGCATTCCTCCTTCCTCAGGTGAAGGAGTGATGCACGATCAACAACCACTAAAACAAGGTTGTAGCACAACTGACGGCTTTAATAAGCTAGAAGTGTCCCCCAGCAGCTCAGGTACAGAATGTGGGCTGCTGGGACGACACGGATTCTTATACCCTGCCTATCAGGGCGGAGCTACCATACTCTACATCCAATGGTAAAACCTCTAGGTTTAACCAATGGCACGACAGCCTCTCAGGTACCGTAATACCTCATAATACCACATTCACCCCCTGTTAAAAAGAGTCCAGCGGGGGTGGTGGTCAGCAACTACAAAATGTAACAACATGGTATAATCAGTTATGGAGGTACCGTGATATCACCTTACAGTGTTTAGTGATTATTTACAAGCATGTCAGACCTGTACATTCAGTGTTTAATATTTACAGATCAGTTAAAATGTTGCAATCAGTCGGTCAAGTGCCCTGGTCGTCCTCTGTGATCGTCTGAGCCTCGGTGGTGACTCCGGTGGGGGCTCGGGCGTCTGCAACTCTGGGAGCGTGGCTTCGATCTCCATGGCAGCTTCGTCACCCCTAGACGGCGCTGGTGGGAAAAACGGGAAGGGGGCGGCTGTAGGGGGCGTCGGTGGGTGGGGTGGCCTAGGCAGGGGCGACAGGAGGACTGATCCTCCTGTAAGGTGCTGCGGTGGAGGGGAGGGTGGGACTGGTGGCTGGGATGTACATGGGGTTTCGGCGAGCGCCAGGTCCCGTAGGGAGACCGTATCTTGTCGGCTGTCAGGGAACGCCACGTAGGCGCATTTGGGGTTAGCGTGTAGCAGATGGACGCTCGACCAACCGGTCTGACTTGTGTGCCCGCACGTGTTTTCGGAGCAGGATGGGTCCGGGTGTTGCCAGCCAAGTTGGGAGCGAGGTCCCGGAGGAGGACTTCCTGGGAAAGACAAGGAGACGTTCGTGAGGTGTCTGATTGGTTGTCGTACAAAGCAGTGACCGGATGGAGTGGAGGGCCTCCTGGAGGACTTCTTGCCAGCGGGAGACTGGGAGGTTCCTGGACCGTAGGGCCAGTAGAACGGTCTTCCAGACCGTTCTGTTCTCCCTCTCTACCTGTCCTTTTCCCCGGGGGTTGTAACTGGTCATCCTGCGCGAGGCGATGCTCTTGCTGAGCAGGAATTGACGCAGTTCATTGCTCTTAAAAGAAGGACCCCCTATCACTGTGCATGTAAGCGGGGAACCCGAACAGTGCAAAGATGCTATGGAGGGCCTTGATGACAGTGGTTGCGGTCATGTCGGGGCAGGGGATGGCGAATGGGAACCGGGAGTACTCGTCAATCATGTTCAGGAAATACGTGTTGCGGTTGGTGGAGGGGAGTGGGCCTTTGAAGTCCATGCTGAGGCATTCAAAGGGATGGGAAGCCTTCAGGTGCGCTCTCTCTGGCCGTTAGAAGCGCGGTTTGCACTCCACGCAGATTTGGCAGTCCCTGGTGGCCGTCCTGACCTCCTCGATGGAGTAGGGCAGGTTGCGGGTCTTAACAAAATGGAAAAAGCGAGTGACCCCCGGGTGGCAGAGGTCCTTGTGGAGGGCTCGGAGGCGGTCCACTTATGCGGTGGCACATGTGCCGCGGGACAGAGCGTCAGGAGGCTCGTTTAGCTTCCCGGGACGGTACAAGATCTCGTGGTTGTAGGTGGAGAGTTCGATCCTCCACCTAAAGTTCTTGTCGTTTTTTTTATCTTGCCCCACTGTGCATTATCGAACATGAAAGCAACCGACAACTGGTCAGTGAGGAGAGTGAATCTCCTGCCGGCCAGGTAATGCCTCCAATGTCGCACAGCTTCTACTATGGCCTGGGCCTCCTTCTCGACTGAGGAGTGGCGAATTTCGGAAGCATGGAGGGTACGGGAGAAGAAGGCCACGGGTCTGCCCGCTTAGTTAAGGATGGCGGCCAGAGCTACGTCGGACGCATCGCTCTCGACCTGGAAGGGGAGGGACTCGTCGATGGCGCACATCGTGGCCTTTGCAATGTCTGCTTTGATGCGGCTGAAGGCCTGGCGGGCCTCTATCGACGGGGGAAAGTTGTGGATTGGATCAGGGTACGGGCTTTGTCAGCATAGTTGGGGACCCACTGGGTGTAGTAACTGAAAAACCCTAAGCAGCGCTTCAGGGCCTTGGGGCAGTGAGGGAGAGGGAACTCCATAAGGGGGCGCATGTGTTCAGGGTCAGGGCCTATAACTCTGTTTCGCACTACGTAGCCGAGGATCGCTAGGCGGTCGGTGCTAAACACGCATTTATCCTTATTGTATGTTAGGTTAAGGATTTTAGCGGACTGGAGAAATTTTCGGAGGCTGGTGTCGTGGTCCTGCTGGTCGTGGCCGCAGATGGTGACATTATCGAGATACGGGAACGTTGCATGTAGACCGTACCGGTCCACCATTCGGTCCATCTCGCGCTGGAAGACCGAGACCCCATTAGTGACACCGAAGGGAACCCTTAAGAAGTGATAGAGCCGCCCATCTGCCTTGAAAGCAGTGTATTTGCGGTCACTAGTGCGGATGGGGAGCTGGTGGTAGGCGGACTTGAGGTCCACCGTGGAGAAGACCTTATAATGCGCGATCCTGTTTGCGAGGTCGGATATGCGGGGGAGAGGGTACGCGTCCAGCTGCGTAAACCTGTTGATGGTCTGACTTGTAGTCGATGACCATCCTATGCGTCTCCCCGGTCTTTACCACCACTACTTGAGCTCTCCAGGAACTGTTGCTGGCTTCAGTGATCCCTTCCCTCAGTAACCTTTGGACCTCTGACGTAATAAAGATCTGATCCTGGGCACTGTACCGTCTGCTCCTGGTGGCGACGGGTTTGCAATCCGGGGTGAGGTTCGCAAACAGGGAAGGCGGGTCGACCTTAAGGATCGCGAGGCCGCAGACAGTAAGGGGGGGTATAGGGCCGCCAAATTGGAAGGTCAGACTTTGCAGGTTACACTGGAAGTCTAAACCCAGGAGTGTAGCCGCACAGAGGTGAGGAAGAACATAAAGGCGGAAATTTTTGAATTCCCTTCCCTGGACTGTGAGGTTTGCTAAACAGAACCCCTTTATGTCTTCAGCGTGTGAACTGGAGGCTAGGGAGATTCTTTGATTAACAGGGTGGATAAAGAGGGAACAGCGCCTTACCGTGTCGGGGTGTATAAAGCTCTCTGTGCTCCCAGAGTCGATCAGGCAGGACGTCTCGTGGCCGTTGATGAAGACGGTCGTTGTT
The DNA here is from genome assembly GCF_047496885.1 of Scyliorhinus torazame. Lineage (NCBI taxonomy): Eukaryota > Metazoa > Chordata > Chondrichthyes > Carcharhiniformes > Scyliorhinidae > Scyliorhinus > Scyliorhinus torazame. The sequence continues at coordinate 190,146,165 of NC_092714.1, read as the reverse complement.
GCTGTTGAGAGTGTTCGAGGTCGAGTTTGGTCCAGTGTCACCGAGGCCAGATGCAGTAGTTGTGGATTTTGTTCAGGCAGTGCGTGGTCGGCCGAGCTGGGGTCCTGGGGCATCCAAGATGGCGTCTCCCATTGGTCGCACATGGTGGTCGGGGGTGGACAAAATGGTCCAGCGTGGTGTCCGAGGGACAAGATGGCGGCGCCCGGGGTCTGCACATGGGCCTGGGATATGGGGGTGGCGGCGACCGCTGGCCGCCCGGGGCCCCTGGAGAAGTTCGCTGTGGCGGTCCAGAGTCGCCGCTGGAGACCGTGGCCACCGCTGGTGCCTGGCAGACCCCCACGAAATGGCCCTTTTTGCCGCACCCCCTGCAGAAGGATGTGCGGGCCAGGCAGCGCTGGCGGGGCTATTTTTCCTGCCCGCAAAAGAAGCAGCGGGGTCCATCGGGATTGGCGGGCTGCCTTACAGCGCAGGCCTGCGGGGAAATGGGGAAGGTCTCTGTGGCGGCCGCTGCGGGATTCCACGCTGCCCAGGGGGCCGCCACGCGGTCAGGCACATAGGATCGGGCGTTCTTGGAGGCAATGTCCATGGACACTGCAACGGCCCGTGCCTCCCTAAGTCCCAGGGTGTCTTTCTCTAAAAGATGTTGGCGGATTTCTGAAAAGCTCATACCTGCTACAAAGGCGTCCCGGACTAGGAGTTCCATGTGTTCACTCGCCGAAACTTGCGGGCAGCCACAGCTTCTGCCCAGCCCCAATAGCGCGCGGTAGAATTCCTCCAACGATTCCCCGGGGTTTTGTTGTCTTGTTGCAAGCAGGTGACGAGCATAGACCTGATTTACTGGGCGGATATAGTGTCCTTTTAAAAATTCGATTGCTGCATCAAAATCTTCCGCCTCCTCGATGAGGGTGTAGATCTCTGGGCTTACCCTTGAGTGCAGGACGTGCAGTTTCTGCTCCCCGAGGGTGTGCCTTCAGCCGTCTCCAGGTAGCCTTTAAAACATGCCAACCAGTGCTTAAAGATCGCCGCTGAGTTCGTTGCATGGGGACTGAGTTGCAGACACTCGGGCTTGATTCAGAGGTCCATCCTTTCTACTTAAATCCAGCTTATTAAATTGATGCACGATCAATAACTACTAAAATGGAGTTGTAGCACAACTGAAGGCTTTAATAAGCTAGAAGTGTTCCCCAGCAGCTCAGGTACAGAATGAGGGCTGCTGGGACGGTACGGGTTCTTATACCCCGCCTATCGGGGCGGAGCTACCATACTCTACAGCCAATGGTAAAACCCCTAGGTTTAACCAATGGCACTTCAGCCTCTCAGGTACCGTAATACCTGATAATACCACAAGGAGCAATGCTCCGAAAGCTAGTGATTAGAAACAAACCTGTTGGACTTTCACCTGGTGTTGTAAGACTTCTTACTGTGCTCACCCCAGTCCAATGCCGGCACATCTCCACATCATGAGCATTCCTTGAAAGTGATTAAATTTTTCTTTGTCACCCTATTAGATTTATTGGTAACAATCCTGTATTTATGGCCCCTTAATGTTGGATGCTGCCATGCACAACGTCAGGGGAGCCCCTGATGTCGCGCATGGCAATTCTCCTGGCAGTGTTAATGGTAAGCCTAGTTGTCAGTCTTTGGTGGAGTGTGCTGGTTTGGTAAACAATGTGAGGATTCACCTGGGGGAGGAGGGGAGGGGGAACATCTAGGTGAGTTAAGAAATAGATACAATGAAAAGTACATCAGGGCAGGGTGTTTTTGCTTGTTGTGGCATCTCAAGGTTCCTGAAAAGGTCTCCAGAGTATTGACCAAAACCCTGCACTCTTGAGAGTGAGAGTCTTGGCTGGAGTAGCTTCAACAATTGACAAGTGGAAACATTCTGTCCTCACCTTTCTTGTCCAATGCATTCATAGTTTTAAAGACCATAATCAGGTCATCTCAAAGTCTTCTCCCTTCTGAAGAAAAATGCCCCAACCTGTTCAATCTTCCTCAGTAGCTCCAATTTCTGAGTTCTGGTGCCATTTAGTAAGTTTTGCACTTTCTTCAGTGTTGACCTGGGAGTCTGTGCACATTAAACACAACTTCATTACTTTTGAATTCTATGCTCTTAGAATTAAATTCTAGTACTTGAATTTTTAATTGCTTTGTTGACTTGCTTTTAATGATTTTTCCCCAGATTCAACCACTCTTTTCTACCCTGTTCAGTTTCATATGTGTGACACAGTGTAAATTCTCTGAACATAGAACATACAGTGCAGAAGGAGGCCATTCAGCAGCCCATCGAGTCTGCACTGACCCACTTAAGCCCTCACTTCCACCCTATCCCCGTAACCCAATAATCCCTCCTAACCTTTTTTGGTCACTAAGGGCAATTTATCATGGCCAATCCGCTGAACCTGCACATCTTTGGACTGTGGGAGGAAACCGGGGCACCCGGAGGAAACCCACGCAGACACGGGGAGAACGTGCAGACTCCGCACAGACAGTGACCCAGTGGGGAATCGAACCTGGGACCCTGGCGCTGTGAAGCCACAGTGCTATCCACTTGTGCTGCCATGCTGCCCAGATCTGATCCTAGATAAACTGTTCTGATCCTCCCATAGTGCGATGGGACCTCATACATCCAGTTGAAAGGGCAGAGCTGGGCTGGATTCTCCCAAAATGGGACTATGTCCCCACGCCAGCGTAAAAATGCTGGAGTTTTACTCTGCAGATTCCTGGGAAAATGTACAGCTAATTCACAGCCCTGCAGGGGGCTAGCAGGGACCTAGAGTAATTCACGCAACTTTAGCTGCGGATACGGGTCCCCGCACTTCTGGGTTTGAGTCCGTGCATGCGCAAGGCGGCGGCCTCCATCGGCCGCGCAGAGCTCCACGGTGGACTCGGACCGCGGAGGCAGACATTTAGAGCCCCCGATCGGCTGCGCGCCCGAGCATCTGACCACGTGGATCTGACCCCCAGCTGCATATAAGGCTCCTCCCCCAGTGTCCGATCCCCCGCCCCACACCAGGGCGGCTGCTGACGACGTCCACAGCCGCCACAGCAGCATCCCGACCGGCAATAGCAGGTAGTTCCATGCCGTCAGGAACTCGGCCGGTCGGAAACGGAGGATCGCTGGGCTGGCCTCTGTCAATGGGCCCCCTACTGCGCGGCGTACTTTGCGATCACGCAGGTTCTTGGGTCCCGGAGAATCGATGGACCGGCGCCGGGCCCGATTTCAGCATGAAATTTAATTTTCTGCCCCTGCGCCGAACACGATTTTGGCGCGGGGCTGTGGAGAATCCAGCCCAGAGTCTCCAATATACATCTCTTCCAAAAGGCAGCACCTCCAACAGTAAAGCAATCCCTTTGCATTGCACAAGATTGTGCCTGGGATTTTCCAGTCCTGCCCGTAGTGGGAATGGGCATGGAGTGTGACTGGAAAATGTGGAAGCTGCCCAAAGTCCCATGACTTTGGATAAGAATTTCGGGACTGGAAAATCTCGCCCTTTTGTGTTGCTGGATTGGAGGTTGAACCCACAATCTTCTGTCTCTAAGGTGAGTGTGCTCCCACTGAAGCAAGACTTCCACACTTGGCCAACTCAATGATTGGGTGGGTTAGGGCTTGTACCTCATGAGAGAACAGCTCCAGGAATAATCTCCCAGTGCTGTCAAACCTATTATAAATGAATGTCACTTTAATATTCTGATTTGCTGGACGTTCTTTTCTGTGGTACTCATAAATAACCATAGCCATTCTATTCACAGTGTTTGTAAGTCAGTGCTACTGTTTTTCTTACAACAAACAAAATATAGTGACATTTGCAATACAGAGCTGCACACCCATCCAAAAAAACGTGGAAGCTTGGCATGCTGAGAGACGTCCTCCCACCACCAGAGAACATTCTGTTTTAAATGTGCCTGGGGGTTGGAGTGACATCAGTTTATATCAGATGATAATAGCAATAAATCAAGCAGCCCTCTTTTGGCAGGTGTGACAAAAAGTTCAATTGACATATGTAAGCTAAAATAATTCCTGCGTTACATCTTTGTTGAGCAGTTCAGCTCTATAGTGTAGTAGTAAATCTCCTAATGTTTATGAAATGCTTAAAGTCAACCAAGAGACACCACATGCTGGTAATCAATGACTGTTGAGATGTGTACCAGAGCTGTGAACATGGACAAGCAGGTAATCATACACATCTGGGACCTGAACCTAGCAGATTTGGTCAAGCTCAGGTGGAGCTTTGAACTGCTCTGAATGCATCTCAGATCCCTAAAAATAGTTTTATAAATTCATAAAGTCATTGTTCCAGAGGCTGTGGGTGGTTCAGATGCAGGGAGATTTAGTACATTTGAGGTAATATTCTCACAGATCAGGCCAATGAACAGCAGCACGGTAGCATTGTGGATAGCACAATTGCTTCACAGCTCCAGGGTCCCAGGTTCAATTCACGGCTTTGGTCACTGTCTGTGCGGAGTCTGCACATCCTCCCCGTGTGTGCGTGGGTTTCCTCCGGGTGCTCCGGTTTCCTCCCACAGTCCAAAGATGTGCAGGTTAGGTGGATTGGCCATGCTAAATTGCTCATAGTGTCCAAAATTGCCCTTCGTGTTGGGTGGGGTTACTGGGTTATGGGGATTAGGTGGGGTTACTGGGTTATGGGGATACGGTGGAGGTGTAGACCTTGGGTAGGGTGCTCTTTCCAAGAGCCGGTGCAGACTCGATGGGCCGAATGGCCTCCTTCTGCACTGTAAATTCTACGTAAATTCTATATATATATGTTTTACATTCCAAAGAGAATGTTCAATAATTTCAAAAAGTTTCCATATGAAAACAGAAAGGTGGCCAACCAGGGGTGCTTTTAAAAAGTGTTGAATTTCAAGCTAAAGCCATTTATCACTTTTCTGCAGACATCTGCGAGCTAAAAATATTTGGAAAATGTTCACATTATTTTAAGGTACTTAGCTGTAAATACATGAGCTGTTCAATGCGGTATCTTATTGCTCAATTTGGAATTAACCTTCTTTGGCTTTATCAGTGCACAAATATGCATTAGACACACATGCTTCAGTTGCATTAACTGTATTGTGAGAAATTGCCAAAATAGTCCAGTTTAACCTTTTAAAACACCACATGTACTAGAAATCCCAAGACAACTAAAATGTCTAAGCATTTCGTACTCATAAACGGTATTCACTTTCTGAGTTGATTGCTAAAACATTGAAGCCAAAACACTCTTGTAATTCTCACCCAGGGATCTTCCAATCCTATTTGTAAGCCAAGGGAGCTCACATTTACATTGCTTCTTGTGTGGGAAAGAAAAAATCTTAAGCAAATCACTGGAAATAAGTTACATGCAATAGGCTGAGTTGGAAGGACAAGACAACAGATGTATGGGAACACCACCACTTGCAAGTTCTCCTCCAAGCCACACACCATCCTGACTTGAAACTATTAGTTCTGAGTCATTGAAAATCCAAACTTCCATATATTCAAATGCCAACCATTAACTTTATAATCTGACAATCAGGGTTTTAGCTCCCAAAATATCCGATCAGCATTTTACAAGTCACAGGCCTCTAGTTTGAAAAAAAACCCCTCCACAACCACCCTTTGACTTCGGTCGTCAATTGGCTACCTCACCCTAGATTCCGTGAGATTTAACCTTTTGCAACATGCGGTACCTTGTCAAAGGCCTTGCTAAAATCCATGTAGACAACGTCGACTGCGCTGCCTTCATCTACTGTCTTGGTTACCCCTTCATAAAACTCAATCAAATTGGTGAGACTTGAATTTCCCCTTCCAAAGCCATGCTGACTTTCCCTAATTAGCCCTTGCCTGTCTAAATGCCTGTAGATCCTGTCCCTCAGAATACCTTCTAACAATTTACCCACTGCAGGATAAGGCTAACCAGTCTGTAGTTCCCAGGCTGATCCCTACAGCCCTTCTTAAACAAGGGCACAACATTTGCTGCCCTCCAATCTTCAGGCATCTCTTCTGTCGCTGTCGATGATTCAAATATCTCAGCTAGGGGGCCAGCAATTTTATTTCCTCCCTAGCCCCCTACAACATCCTGGGATACATTTCATCAGGTCCTGGGGATTTATCTATCTTGATGCGCTTTAATACATCCAGCACATCCTTCTCTGTAACATATAGACTCCTCAAGACATCATTTTTTATTTCCCCAATTTCCCTAACATTCATGCCTTTCTCAACAGTAAATACTGATGAGAAATATTCATTTAGGACCTCTCCCACCCCTTGTGTATCCGCACATAGATTGCCTTGTTTATCCTTAAGAGGCCCTACCCTCTCTCTAGTCTCCCTTTTACCCTTTATGTATCTGTAAAAGCTCTTTGGCATTTCCTTTGCCTTGTCTGCCAAGACAATCTCATGGCCCCTTTTTGCCCTCCTGATTTCTCTCTTAACTCTACTCCGACAAGCCCTATACTCTTCAAGGGATCTATTTGATCCCAGCTGCCTATGCATGTCATATGCCTCTTTTGTGAGGGCCACGAAGACTCCAGCACTAGTTTTAAGGATACAAAGTAATAACATTTATTTACAATAACATATATATATATATAACAGCAGCAGCAACTTCCCTTGCTGCACACTCCTTCCTGCTGGTTCCTAAACTGGCCAGCTTTATTTATACTAGGAGTTTACTAATGGTTTCTCCGCCCCCCTCATTGGGGAAGCTCATACTCCCACAGGATTGTGGGATTGTCATTAGTCCCCAGCCAATGGTAAGTAGGCAGGTTATAACATCCCTCCCCCCCCCAAAGTCCAAGGAATCCACTGAAGACCCTGGCGAAGGAGGGCGTCGAACTCGTTTTGCTGCAGGCCGGACACCATTTGCACGCGACGCTGGATCAGGCGGCGTGTAACGAGATGGAGACCGGCGCTTCCGTGATGAACGGCGCAACGGTTGTACATCCACGGCCCGTGGACCCGAGGATTCCCCCTCTGATGCATCCTGTGTCTCCATCTCGGAGTCAGAGTCTGCTGCCTCCGTCATGTCAGCGTCTCAATCTCCATTCGGTTCTGTAACGACCTGCGCAGGCTTCGAGTGAGGCACCAGTGGAAGATTGTGAGGACTACCTTCCCTTGTCTCTGGTCTCTGCGGCTGTAGAAATGAGCTCCGGGGGCAGGGAATCTTCTGAGAGGATAGTCTTCTGGACCGAACGTGGTCTACATGTTTGCGCTGGAGATGACCCTGGGCTTGCACCTGGTAAGATATAGGGCCCGTTCGGCGAAAGATTACACCAGGAACCCACTGGGCACCACCAGCAAAATTCCGAACGAACACTGGGTCACCGGGCGCAAACTGCCGAATCGGCCGATGCCGAGAAAATCCCTGTCCCTGCCGTTCTTGTGTGTGGCGTACTTTTGCGCCAATGTCCGGGAAAACCATACTAAGGCGGGTGCGAAGTCTCCGGACCATTAGGAGTTCTACGGAAGCTACCCCAGTCACCGCATGGGGGGTGGTCCTATACGTAAACAAAAAGCGAGCCAGTCTCGTGTCCATTGATCCGGAAGACTGCTTCTTTAGGCCTCTTTTGAATGTCTGCACTGCGCGCTCTGCCAACCCATTTGAAGCCGGGTGGTAAGGGGCAGTGCGGATATGGCGTATGCCATTCAGCTTCGTGAACCTCGCAAACTCCTCACTCGTGAATGGAGTGCCGTTATCAGTGACCAGCACCTCGGGGAGGCCATGCGTACTAAACGACAAACGCATCTTTTCAATTGTTGCGCAGGACGTTGTCCCCTGCATCTTATGCACCTCTAGCCATTTAGACTGGGCGTCAATTAATAGAAGGAACATGGATCCTTGAAAAGGGACTGCGAAATCTGCATGCAAGCGTGCCCAAGGCCGCCCTGGCCATTCCCAGTGATGTAGGGGCGCGGCCGGCGGAAGCTTCTGATGCTCCTGGCTAATGGAGCAGTTTTGGGCCACCTTCTCAATGTCGGTGTCGAGGCCTGGCCACCAGACATAACTCCGGGCCAACATTTTCATTTTGGTCACACCTGGATGCCCATTGTGCAAGTCTGTTAGTATCAGCTCCTCCTGGCCTTTTTCCGGACAATCACACGCGTCCCCCACAAGAGGATGCCGTCTTCCACACTGAATTCTGACAGCTTGGAGGAAAATGCCCACAACTCGCCTGGGAGCTGCCTATGCTGCCCACCATACAGGACTATGTGCCGAACCTTTGACAGGACTGGCTCCGTCTGGGTCCACTCACGGATCTGTGATGCCGTGACAGGCAAGGTGTCCATAAAATTTAGGGTTGCAACCACCTCACCAGTCGTGGGGGTCGACATGGGGCCGGTCGATAAAGGCAATCGGCTCAGTGCGTCGGCATTTGCTATCTGCGAACCTGGTTTGTGCTCCAGAGAATACTCGTATGCAGCAAGCAACAAAGCCCAGCGCTGGATCCGTGCGGAAGCAATGGGCGGTATTGGCTTATCCTCTCTGAAAAGTCCCAGCAGAGGCTTATGATCAGTCACGATAGTGAAATGGCGGCCATACACATACTGGTGGAAGCGTTTCACTGCAAATACCACTGCCAGGCCCTCCTTCTCGATCTGCGCGTACTTTTTCTCCGCTGCAGTCAATGTGCGGGAGGCGAAAGCTATCTGTCGCTCGGCCCTGTTCTCCATCTTATGGGACAGGACGGCCCCAATACAATACGGGGATGCATCACATGTGACGAGCAAAGGCTTTCCAGGATCATCGTGGGTTAGTAACCCAGACGACGACAATTGTTGCTTTACCCGCCGGAAAGGGGTTTCTTGTGGCTGACCTAAACCCAGGTGTGATTTTTCTTTAGCAGAAGGTGCAAAGGGGCCAGCGTAGTTGCCAGATTGGGGAGGAACTTCCCGTAATAGTTTACGAGACGGAGAAAAGAACGAAGATGCGAAGTGTAAGTCGGGGCGGGGGCCTGTTGAATTGCACGCACCTTCTCTGCGACGGGGTGCAAACCTTCGCGGTCCACCCGATAACCTAGGTAGACTACTTCGTTTGCCTGAAATACGCACTTTGTGCGACGTAAACGGACTCCAGCCTCCGAAAGGCGTCTAAGGACAGCCTCCAGATTTTCCAAATGTTCCTGCTCCGACGTCCCTGTAATCAAAACATCATCTAAGTAGACAGCAACATGTGGTAAACCTCTCAAAATGCCCTCCATAACACGTTGAAAAATTGCGCAGACAGAGGATACTCCAAAGGGCAACCGTGTATATTCATACAGGCCCCGGTGTGTATTAATCGTCACATATGGTCGGGAGGCAGGGTCCAGCTCCAACTGCAGGTAGGCGTGACTCATGTCTAATTTTGTGAACGAGAGTCCACCTGCAAGCTTCGCGTAGAGATCCTCTATGCGACCATTGGATATCGGTCGAGTCGGGAAGCCGTATTCACTGTAAGTTTATAGTCGCCACACAAGCGAACTGTGGCATCTGGCTTCATTACAGGTACAATTGGTGCTGCCCAGTCAGCAAAACGGATGGGCCTGATAATACCCAAACTCTCCAAACGAGTGAGCTCCCCTTCTACCTTCTCGAGCCAGGCATAAGGCACCAGGCGCGACCGGAAATAGCGCGGCGTGGCTCCTGGTTCGACTTGGATACGGGCTACGGCCCCTTTTATTTTCCCCAAACCAGGCTGCAATACATCTGGGTATCGTCCTAGCACCTCAGTCATCCCTTCAGAAACTGTTTGGAGGATGTGCTGCCATTGCAACCGCAAATGGCGCAACCAGTCCCGACCCAACAGGCTGGGCCCATGGCCGCGCACCACGATAAGTGGGAAACGCCCCTCCTGGCGTCCATAAACCACAGGGGTCATTGTAGTTCCTGCAATGTCCAGTGGTTCCCCCGTGTAGGTGGCCAACCTGGCCTGTGAGTCGGTTAATGTAAGGGTCTGTATACCCTGCTTGATGCGGTCGAATGTCCTCTGGGCGATCACGGAGACCGCTGCGCCAGTGTCCAACTCCATCTCAAGCGGGTGGCCATTGACCCGTACTGTCACCTTAATGGGGGCCACACGGGGAGCTGCCACACAATGCAGTTGCAGGCAGTCGTCCTCTGTCTCCACGTCCTCGGGAGTAGTCGCCGCAGGTTCATCCACATGGAAGGTACGGCCCCTGAGCTGGTCCCAGTTTCGGTCGGAACAACGGCGCCTCTGGCGCCCCCAGGACCGCCGTCCGCGACGGGGTCGGCGCCTACAAGTCTGACACGGACATGGCTCCTCATCCATTGGTTCTGGAGAAGGCTCCCTTCGGGGAGAAATGTCCGACGGCCACTGGCGTCAGTCAAAACGTTGCCTTGCCCAAGGCACCGCAGGAGTGCGGGGGGACGTTTTCGGATGGAAGGGGTTGCGCCCCAAGGCATGCACTTCCATTCCCAGTAGCTCCTGCACTCCTCGTTCTGCGCTCTCTCGGGATAATACTATTTGAATGGCCTGTTGAAAAGTCAATGTTGGCTCAGCTAACAACTTTCTCTGGGTGGCCGCATTGTTAATACCGCAAACCAAACGGTCGCGTAACATTTCTGACAAGGTCTCACCATAGTCACAGTACTCTGCAATCCTGCGTAGCCTGGATAGAAAATCAGCAAGGGATTCTCCAGGGGTCCTCTCATCAGTATTAAACCGGTAACACTGGACTATCGTGGACGCGGTTGGGTTAAAATGTTGCCCTACTATATTCACAAGTTCATCAAACGTTTTGGTGTCCGGCGCAGCTGGGTACGTAAGGCTCCTAATCACCCCAAACGTATGCGGGCCGCAGGCGGTGAGCAATATGACTACCTGGCGCTCGTTTTTGGTGATATTGTTTGCCCGGAAATAGTAACGCATCCGTTGTGTGTACTGGTTCCAGCTTTCCAGCGCAGCATCAAAAACATCCAAACGTCCGTACAGAGGCATGGTATAATCGAAAACAACTTCCAATCTGTATCCAACAAAAATCCAGGGAGGTGGCTTCAGCAGTGTAGACAGCTATTCACTTTAACCTTCGTCGCCAGTTTTGTGAGGGCCACAAAGACTCCAGCACTAGTTTTAAGGATACAAAGTAATAACATTTATTTACAATAACATATATATATAACAGCAGCAGCAACTTCCCTTGCTGCATACTCCTTCCTGCTGGTTCCTAAACTGGCCAGCTTTATTAATACTCGGAGTTTACTATGGTTTCTCCGCCCCCCTCATTGGGGAAGCTCATACTCCCACAGGATTGTGGGTTTGTCATTAGTCCCCAGCCAATGGTAAGTAGGAAGGTTATAATAGCCTCCTTCTTCCTTTTGACCATGGCCTCAATATCCCAAGTCATCCAGGGTTCCTTTCTTCTACGAGCCTTACCCTTCATTCTAAGAGGAATGTGCTCACCTTGAACCCTAGTTAACAATTTTTTGAAAGATTTCCACTTACCAGCTGTCCCATTGCCTGCAAATAGGCAACCCCAATTAACTTTTGAAAGTTCCCGCCTAATACCCTCAAAATTGGCCTTGCCCCAATTTTAAATTGGGGCAGAACTATCATTCTCCATAGCTATCTTAAAACTAATGGAATTATAGTCACTGGTCCCAAAGTGATTCCTCACGAACACTTCCATCACCTGCCCTTTCTTATTCCCCAAGAGGAGGTCAGGTTCGCCCCCTCCAGGGTCGGGCCCGCCCCCTCCCTGGTCGGGCCCGCCCCCTCCCTGGTCGGGCCATTCACATATTGAATGAGGAATTCTTCCTGAATACATTCAACAAATTTCTTTCCATCGAAACCCCTAGGGCGGGATTCTCCACTCCCGCGCCGAAGTGCCCACGCCGACGTGAACGCCGTCGAGGTTCACAACGGCGCGAAACGGCCCTCATCCCGACCGATTCAGGCCCCGACAATGGGCTAGGATCGGGGCCGCGTCATCTACACATGCCAGGCCTTGTTGCCGCGTAAAGGCAGCACCGCATAGATGACGCGGCCGGCGCTGCATAACTGGCGTCACCCGCGCATGCGTGGTTGCCGTCCTCTCTGAGTCCACCCCGCAAGAAGATGGCGGACGGATCTTGCGGGGCCGCAGAAGGAAGGAGGTCCTCCTTCAGAGAGGACGGCCCGATGATTGGTGGGCACCGATTGCGGGCCATGCCACATTTGAGGTACCCCCCGGTGCAGGTTCCCCCCTCCCCCCCCCCCACAGGCCGCCCCCCAGCGTTCCCGCGCGGTTCCCGATGGCAGCGATCAGGTGTGGACGGCGCCGGGGGAATCCACCGTTTTGGCCTGATTCTCGGCCCACCCGGGCCTGAGAATAGTGGGGGTGCCGGAGAATCGCCATTTTGGGTGTCTCTGGCGATTCTCCGGCCTGCGGCCCGCGGAACTCGACGGGGCCGTTCCCGCTGCTTGGGAGAATCGCGGGAGGGCGTCGGACTGGGTCCTGTGAAATTTTGGCGGCCCAGGTGATTCTCCCAACCGGCGCGCGAGTGGCAAATCTCGCCCCTAGTGCTAGGGCTGTCCCAGTTAATGTTGGGAAAGTTAAAGGGCGAAATTCTCCGGAAACGGCGCAATGTCCGCCGACTGGCGCCCAAAACGGCGCAAATCAGACGGGCATCGCGCCGCCCCAAAGGTGCGGAATGCTCCGCATCTTTGGGGGCCGAGCCCCAACCTTAAGGGGCTAGGTCGGCACCGGACGGATTTTCGCCCCGCCAGCTGGCGGAAAAGGCCTTTGGTGCCCCGCCAGCTGGCGCGGAAATTACATCTCCGGGCGGCGCATGCGCGGGAGCGTCAGCGGCCGCTGGCAGCATTTCCGCGCATGCGCAGTGGAGGGAGTCTCTTTCGCCTTCGCCATGGTGGAGACCGTGGCGGAGGCGGAAGGGAAAGAATGCCCCCACGGCACAGGCCCGCCCGCGGATCGGTGGGCCCCGATCGCGGGCCAGGCCACCGTGGGGGCACCCCCTGGGGCCAGATCGCCCCGCCCCCCCCCAGTACCCCGGAGCCCGCCCGCGCCGCCTTGTCCCGCCGGTAAGGTAGGTGGTTTAATTTACGCCGGCGGGACAGGCACTTTAGCGGCGGGACTTCGGCCCATCCAGGCCGGAAATTCGCGCGGGGGGGCCCGCCAACCGGCGCGGCACGATTCCCGCCCCCGCCGAATCTCCGGTGCCGGAGACTTCGGCAACCGGCGGGGGTGGGATTCACGCCAGCCCCTGGCGATTCTCCGACCCGGCGGGGGGTCGGAGAATCTCGCCCAAAGTCCCCAACAATACCACCCTATTTTACCGGCAGATATCTGTAATCTCTTTACACATTTGCTCCTCAAAATCCTGCTGACTATTTGGGGGCCTATAGTACAGTCCTATCAAAGTGATCTCATCCTTCTTATTTTTCAGTTCTACCCATATAGACTCAGTGGGCGAACCCTCGGATATATCCTCTCTCTGTAATGCCGTGATACTGTCCCGAATCAAAAACGCAACTCCCCCTTCTCTCTTACCTCCTGTTCTATCTTTCCTATAACATCTGTACCCCGGAACATTAAGCTGCCAGTCCTGCCCCTCCTTTAGCCAAGTTTCAGTAATAGCTATAATAGCAATGTTCCTCCTGCAGGATGTTTGAGGTGAGGGATGCAGTTAGTGTCCCTGCTGATTTTACCTGCAGGAAGTGCTGCCATCTCCAGCTCCTCCAAGACCGAGTTAGGGAACTGGAGCTGGAGTTGGAAGAACTTCGGATCATTCGGGAGGCAGAAGGGGTCATAGATAGCAGCTTCAGGGAATTAGTTACACCAAAGATTGGAGATAGGTGGGTAACTGTAAGAGGGACTGGGAAAAAACAGTCAGTGCAGGGATCCCCTGCGGTCGTTCCCCTGAGAAACAAGTATACCGCTTTGGATACTTGTGGGGGGGACGACTTACCAGGGGTAAGCTATGGGGTACGGGCCTCTGGCACGGAATCTGTCCCTGTTGCTCAGAAGGGAAGGGGGGAGAGGAGCAGAGCATTAGTAATTGGGGACTCTATAGTCAGGGGCACAGATAGGAGATTTTGTGGGAGCGTGAGAGACTCACGTTTGGTATGTTGCCTCCCAGGTGCAAGGGTACGTGATGTCTCGGATCGTGTTTTCCGGGTCCTTAGGGGGGAGGGGGAGCAGCCCCAAGTCGTGGACAACATTGGCACCAACGACATAGGTAGGAAAGGGGACAAGGATGTCAGGCAGGCTTTCAGGGAGCTAGGATGGAAGCTCAGAACTAGAACAAACAGAGTTGTTATCTCTGGGTTGTTGCCCGTGCCACGTGATAGTGAGATGAGGAATAAGGAGAGAGAGCATTTAAACACGTGGCTACAGGGATGGTGCAGGCGGGAGGGATTCAGATTTTTGGATAACTGGGGCTCTTTCTGGGGAAGGTGGGACCTCTACAGACAGGATGGTCTACATCTGAACCTGAGGGGCACAAATATCCTGGGGGGGAGATTTGTTAGTGCTCTTTGGGGGGGGTTTAAACTAATGCAGCAGGGGCATGGGAACCTGGATTGTAGTTTTAGGGTAAGGGAGAATGAGAGTATAGAGGTCAGGAGCACAGATTTGACATCGCAGGAGGGGGCCAGTGTTCAGGTAGGTGGTTTGAAGTGTGTCTACTTCAATGCCAGGAGTATACGAAACAAGGTAGGGGAACTGGCAGCGTGGGTTGGTACCTGGGACTTCGATGTTGTGGCCATTTCGGAGACATGGATAGAGCAGGGACAGGAATGGATGTTGCAGGTTCCGGGGTTTAGGTGTTTTAGTAAGCTCAGAGAAGGAGGCAAAAGAGGGGGAGGTGTGGCGCTGCTAGTCAAGAGCAGTATTACGGTGGCGGAGAGGATGCTAGATGGGGACTCTTCTGCCGAGGTAGTATGGGCTGAAGTTAGAAACAGGAAAGGAGAGGTCACCCTGTTGGGAGTTTTTTATAGGCCTCCTAATAGTTCTAGGGATGTAGAGGAAAGGATGGCGAAGATGATTCTGGATATGAGCGAAAGTAACAGGGTAGTTATTATGGGAGATTTTAACTTTCCAAATATTGACTGGAAAAGATATAGTTCGAGTACAATAGATGGGTCGTTTTTTGTACAGTGTGTGCAGGAGGGTTTCCTGAAACAATATGTTGACAGGCCAACAAGAGGCGAGGCCACGTTGGATTTGGTTTTGGGTAATGAACCAGGCCAGGTGTTGGATTTGGAGGTAGGAGAGCACTTTGGGGACAGTGACCACAATTCGGTGACGTTTACGTTAATGATGGAAAGGGATAAGTATACACCGCAGGGCAAGAGTTATAGCTGGGGGAAGAGCAATTATGATGCCATTAGACGTGACTTGGGGGGGATAAGGTGGAGAAGTAGGCTGCAAGTGTTGGGCACACTGGATAAGTGGGGCTTGTTCAAGGATCAGCTACTGCGTGTTCTTGATAAGTATGTACCGGTCAGACAGGGAGGAAGGCGTCGAGCGAGGGAACCGTGGTTTACCAAGGAAGTGGAATCTCTTGTTAAGAGGAAGAAGGAGGCCTATGTGAAGATGAAGTGTGAAGTTTCGGTTGGGGCGATGGATAGTTACAAGGTAGCGAGGAAGGATCTAAAGAGAGAGCTAAGACGAGCAAGGAGGGGACATGAGAAGTATTTGGCAGGAAGGATCAAGGAAAACCCAAAAGCTTTCTATAGGTATGTCAGGAATAAGCGAATGACTAGGGAAAGAGTAGGACCAGTCAAGGACAGGGATGGGAAATTGTGTGTGGAGTCTGAAGAGATAGGCGAGATACTAAATGAATATTTTTCGTCAGTATTCACTCAGGAAAAAGATAATGTTGTGGAGGAGAATGCTGAGCCCCAGGCTAATAGAATAGATGGCATTGAGGTACGTAGGGAAGAGGTGTTGGCAATTCTGGACAGGCTGAAAATAGATAAGTCCCCGGGACCTGATGGGATTTATCCTAGGATTCTATGGGAGGCCAGGGAAGAGATTGCTGGACCTTTGGCTTTGATTTTTATGTCATCATTGGCTACAGGAATAGTGCCAGAGGACTGGAGGACAGCAAATGTGGTCCCTTTGTTCAAAAAGGGGAGCAGTGACAACCCCGGCAACTATAGGCCGGTGAGCCTCACGTCTGTAGTGGGTAAAGTCTTGGAGGGGATTATAAGAGACAAGATTTATAATCATCTAGATAGGAATAATATGATCAGGGATAGTCAGCATGGCTTTGTGAAGGGTAGGTCATGCCTCACAAACCTTATTGAGTTCTTTGAGAAGGTGACTGAACAGGTAGACGAGGGTAGAGCAGTTGATGTGGTGTATATGGATTTCAGCAAAGCGTTTGATAAGGTTCCCCACGGTAGGCTATTGCAAAAAATACGGAGGCTGGGGATTGAGGGTGATTTAGAGATGTGGATCAGAAATTGGCTAGCTGAAAGAAGACAGAGGGTGGTGGTTGATGGGAAATGTTCAGAATGGAGTACAGTCACAAGTGGAGTACCACAAGGATCTGTTCTGGGGCCGTTGCTGTTTGTCATTTTTATCAATGACCTAGAGGAAGGCGCAGAAGGGTGGGTGAGTAAATTTGCAGACGATACTAAAGTCGGTGGTGTTGTCGATAGTGTGGAAGGATGTAGCAGATTACAGAGGGATATAGATAAGCTGCAGAGCTGGGCCGAGAGGTGGCAAATGGAATTTAATGTAGAGAAGTGTGAGGTGATTCACTTTGGAAGGAATAACAGGAATGCGGAATATTTGGCTAATGGTAAAGTTCTTGAAAGTGTGGATGAGCAGAGGGATCTAGGTGTCCATGTACATAGATTCCTGAAAGTTGCCACCCAGGTTGATAGGGTTGTGAAGAAGGCCTATGGAGTGTTGGCCTTTATTGGTAGAGGGATTGAGTTCCGGAGTCGGGAGGTCATGTTGCAGCTGTACAGAACTCTGGTACGGCCGCATTTGGAGTATTGCGTACAGTTCTGGTCACCGCATTATAGGAAGGACGTGGAGGCTTTGGAGCGGGTGCAGAGGAGATTTACCAGGATGTTGCCTGGTATGGAGGGAAAATCTTATGAGGAAAGGCTGATGGACTTGAGGTTGTTTTCGTTGGAGAGAAGAAGGTTAAGAGGAGACTTAATAGAGGCATACAAAATGATCAGGGGGTTGGATAGGGTGGACAGTGAGAGCCTTCTCCCGCGTATGGATATGGCTGGCACGAGGGGACATAACTTTAAACTGAGGGGTAATAGATATAGGACAGAGGTCAGAGGTAGGTTCTTTACGCAAAGAGTAGTGAGGCCGTGGAATGCCCTACCTGCTACAGTGGTGAACTCGCCAACATTGAGGGCATTTAAAAGTTTATTGGATAAACATATGGATGATAATGGCATAGTGTAGGTTGGATGGCTTTTGTTTCGGTGCAACATCGTGGGCCGAAGGGCCTGTACTGCGCTGTATTGTTCTATGTTCTATGTTCTATGTTCTATCCCAGTCCCATGTACCTATCCATGCCCTGAGTTCATCTGCCTTGCCCGTTAGGCCTCTTGCATTGAAATAAACGCAGTTGAATCCATTTCTCTGCCTTCCACTTTTCTCCTTACTGACTTTTGTTTCTATCCTCACTTTAGTACCCTCGGACCTCCTGCGTTGGTTATCATCCCCCTGCCACATTAGTTTAAACCCTCCCCAACAGCGGCTGGCAAACAACCCTCCTAGGACATTTAAGTATTTTATTTAAACAGTCCCAAAGCCAAATGTATTTCTTTGAGAATAAAAATGACATGCGGGTGTGAAAATTATATTCACAGTCTCTGCCACACATTACAATGAAATCACTCAGTACAATCTGCATCTGTCAGGATTTCGGAATATTTGATTTTTTAGATTTTTTATTTGATTTATTGATTGACACATGTACCAATGTACAGTGCAAAGTATTTTTCTGCAGCCAAGGAAACATACACAGTACGTCCACAATAGCCAAAAATAAAATAATAGATAGTTACAGTGAATTGGAAAAAGTACACAATACATCGACAAATAAGTAATTAGTTACAGTATGGAACAAGGGCAAAATAACAAAGCAAATGACAAAGCAATAGTGGGTCGGATCTCGAACAACGACGAGTCAGAATACAGGACGAAGATAGAGAACCTAGTGACATGGTGTAACGACAACAATCTCTCCCTCAGTGTGAGCAAAACTAAGGAACTGGTCATTGACTTCAGGAAATGAAGTATTGTACATACCCCTGCTGCATCAATGGTGCTGAGGTGGAGATGGTTGACAGCTTCAAATTCCACATCACCAACAATCTGTCCTGGTCCACCCACGTCGACGCTACGACCAAGAAAGCACAACAGCAGCTATACTTCCTCAGGAAACTTAAGAAATTCGGCATGTGCACATTGGCTCTTACCAATTTTTACAGATGCACCATAGAAAGCATCTTATCTGGCTGCATCACAGCCTGGTGTGGCAACTGCTCGGTCCCAGACTGTAAGAAACTACAGAGAATCGTGAACACAACCCAGTCCATCAGGCGAAGCCACCTCCCATCCATTGACTCTGTCAACACCTCCCGCTGCCTTGGGAAAGAAAGCAGCATAATCAAAGACCCCTCCCACCTGGGTTATTTTCTCTTCCATTGGGCAGGAGTTACAAAAGTCTGAGAACATGCACTAACAGGTTCAAAAACAACTTCTTCCCCGCTGTTATCAGACTCCTGAATGGCTGAACTGATCTCTCCACACATCTTCTCTACTGAGTAGTACTACACTCCGTATGCTTCACCCAATGTCTGTGTCCATGTATTTACATTGTGTATTTATTGTATGTTTCTTTCATGTCTGGAACGATCTGTCTGGACTGTATGCAGAACAATACTTTTCACTGTACCTCGGTACATGTGACAATAAATCAAATTCAATCTTATCCCTTTGTTCCTTTATACCTGCATCTTCCAAGTAATAAGTGACCTCCCTATTCTATTTTTAATAATCTTTATTTGTCATATTTACATAATTTTCACCATGCAAAGAGAAACAAAAACATCCCTAACAGTATATAAAAAGAGACAATTCCCCCCAAAGCCAAACCCCCCTTCCCACGATCACCCCCTCAACAGTAACCAACTCCCGAAAGTGCATAATGAACAAACCCAAAGAATTGTAGAACCCCTCCTTTGACCCCCTCAGCTCAAATTCACCTTCTCCAGGGTCAAAATCTCCAGCAGGCCCCCCCTGCCATGCCGAGGCACAGAGTGGAGAGACTGATCTCTTTGTTTGCGGGGGCCCTCCCACATCACTCACAGACATCCTCCAACCCCTCGAGCAGCCAGCTCATCCTTGATTTTGTGAGGTGTGCCCTCTGTACATCTTTCAGCTCTAGGAACCTCAGCCTCGCACACGAGGTCAAGGCATTTCCCTTCCACAGCACCTCACACCACAATCCGTCTTCCATCGCCCCCCCCCCCCAGCTCCTCCTCCCACTTTGCCGTAATCCCCTCCATAGACACCCTGCCCTCCTCCAGGACCCTCCTAGAGATCGCCAAAATAACCCCTGTCTCCAGCCATCCCGCTGACAGCACTGCCTCCAGCAACGAAACGGCCGGCGCTATCAGGAAGGTCAGGAAAACCTTTCTTGCAAAATCTCAAACATGCAGGTACCTAAGCCTTTCCTCCTGTGCCAACCCACACTTCTCTAGCAACTGCTCCAGGCTCGCGAATCTCCCCTCGAGGAACAAATCCTTCATTTCCTTGATCCCCTCTCATCCCATCTCCGAAACCTCTCATCTATCCTCTCTCGCTCGAATCCATGATTCCCCCTAATCGGCTTCCCTCCTGACCTGGCCCCCAGCTTAAAATGTTGCCTGAAATGCCTCCAAATCTTCAATGTGGCCACCACCACCGTACTCACCGAGTACTTTCCTGAAGCCATTGGAAGGGGCGCCGTTGCCAGCGGCTGCAATCCAGACCCCCTACAAGAGCCCACCTCCACCTTGACCCACTGGACCTCCTCCTCCTTGCTCCAGCCCCACACCTTCTTCGCATTTGCCATCCAATAATAGTACAGTAAGTTTGGGAGGCCTAGCCCACCAGTCTGTCATTCCTTCTGCAGGACCACCCTCCGAATGCTGGCCACCATTTCCCCCAAGGTGAATGGGGAGATCAACTTATGCACCTCCATGAAGAAAGACTTCGAAAAAAAGACCGGCAGGCACTAGTATACAAACAAGAATCGTGGCAACACATTCATTTCAACTGCCTGCAACCGGCCCGCCAATGACAGAGGGTGGTTGTCCCACCGTGACAGATCGGCCTTCACCCTCCCCACCAGACTCGTGAAATATTACTTTCGGAGCCCTCGCCAATCCCGGGCCATCTGCACCCCTTAGTACCTAAAGTGGATTGGCCAAACGGAATGGCAGCCCCACCACCCCCGCCCCTACTCCCAGGTGGGAGACCATGAAATACTCACTCTTACCTAAATTCAATGTATACCCCGAGAATGTCCCAAATCTTTGGAGCAGCTCCATTAGGACTGGTTTAGCTCAGTGGGCTAGACAGCTGGTTTGTGATGCAGAACAAGCCCAGCAGTGCGGGTTCAATTCCCTTACCAGCTGAGAATTCAGAATTCTTACTCTGTGTACCCGAACAGGCGTCGGAATGTGGCGACTAGAGGCTTTTCACAGTAACTTCATTGCAGTGTTAATGTAATTTTCATGTAAATCTACTTGTGACAATAAAAGATTATTATTATTATACTTCCACCTGATGTGCTCGGTTCCTAGATATACAATAACAATTATAACAGATCATGGACGTACAGGGACACCCTATGTTCCAACCCCTCCCCCCTCACTATCCCCTTCCACAACCCTAAGCTCCTTAGCTCAATGGCCAAGGGCTTTATAGCCAATGCAAACAACAGGGGGGACACGGGGAACTCCTGCCTTGCACTCTGGTGCAGTGCAAAGTACCCCGAGCTCATGCTGTTAATGCGAACACTTGTCATCAACTCCTTGTATCCACACCACAAATCTCGGCCCAATTCCAAATCTCAGCTTGTGGGTATCCAGATCCAGAATGGCAATCAGCACCCTCTTCACAAAGCCCTCATCCCAGTTGGGGTCATATATGCTTGCCAGTGCCATCAACCTCCTGTCTAGCTATCATCAATATCACGTACCTGCACCCTCGGTGCAACACCAACTTGTCCATCTGAAACCTCACCCTCTTGCCCACCAATACCTTGCTATCAAACCCCAAATAGAAAACCTGACTCACACAATCCTTCCTAAGCCTCACCTGATCCTTCATCCTCAGATAGGTCTCCTGCAACATCACCAAGTCGGCTTTTAAGCTCTTTAAGGGTGTAAATACCCTTGATCTCTTCACTGCACCCCCCCTCCCCCCCCAACCCCCTCACGTTCCATGTCACTATTCTGACCGGGGATCTCTCACTCCCCCGCTCCTCCTATCCACCATCGTCATAACCCCAGCCCTGCCCTTTGGGCCTAACCCACTCCAACTCTTTGGGCGGGATTCTCCGACCACCCGCCGGGTCGTACAATCGCCGGGGGTCGGCGTGAATCCCGGCCCCGCCGGCCTCCGAATACTCCCACCCCCCAAAAACCGGCGTGGCGTGAGTCGTGCCGCCCGCGTCGGAGAATGGGCTGAAGTCCCGCCCGCCTGTAGCCAGTCCCGCCGGCGTAAATTGGAGTTGGTCCCTTACCAGCGGGACCTGGGGGTCGTGGGGGGATCTGGCCCCGGGATGTGCCCCCACGGTAGCCTGGCCCGCGGTCGGGGCCCACCGATCCGCGGGCGGGCCTGTGCCATGCGGGCACTCTATTCCTTCCCTACCGGAGGCCGTGGTCATCCGCCATTCCCGGTGCAGAAGTGACTCCATGTGCACATGCGCGGGGATGACGTCAGCAGACGCTGATGCTCCCACGCATGTGCGGACCCGCGTCGGCCAGCGGAGTCGCTTCGGTCCCGGCTGGCGTGGCGCCAAGCCCCTTTCCCGCAGGCCGGTGGGGCACAAACCACTACGGGGCGGGCCTAGCCCCTGAAGGTGCGGAGGATTCCGCACCTTTGGGGTGGCCCGACGCCGGAATGGTTCACGCCACTCCCTCCCGTCGGGACCCCCCGCCCCACCGGGTAGGGGAGAATCCCGCCCTTTGTTACCATCGGGCCCTTCCCCACCCAGGATGTCCCCATCCTCTACCGCTTGCAAACATCTCACCCAGCAACAATCCCATCCCCCACCTTTCACACCTCCCAGACCCTGATGGGTGGCACAGTGGCGCAGTGGTTAGCACTGCTGCCTCACTCCGTCGAGGACCTGGATTTGATATCAGCCCCAGGTCACTGTCCATGTGGAGTTTGCACATTCTCCCCGTGTCAGCGTGGGTTTCACCTCCACAACCCAAAGATGTGCAGAGCAGGTGGATTGGTCATGCTAAATTGCCCCTTAATTGGAAAAATAAAAAAGGTTTTAAAAATACACCTCCCAGGCCCATCGAAACCTGTTCGTCCAGGATCCATTGACCATGGCCCCTCCTCCTACCACACTCCCGTTCACTAGCCAACTTGCTGGTGTGGAGGCCGCTGTTCAGGCCCCCCCTTCCTCCTAATCCTCTCCCCCATGACCCAGTCCCTGATCAGAAAGACAAACAAAGCCAGTGTATACACCCGCGCCCCACAAGACCACCATAACCCCAAAGCCCAATATAATTGCAGCCAACTATCACTACAACAAAGGTAAACTATCTACCCCCATTCAGCAGACCCCAAAACCCAGCTGCTCCCCCCACAAATACAGAACAAAAAACAACCCGAGATGCGAGCTAAAGGCTAAGCACAGTTCCCATCCCCTCAGTCCAAATTCAATCCCAGTCCCATCCCTCATTTCAGTCCCAGTCCTTCGGCCTTCAGGAACACCTCTGCATGCTCCAACATCTCAAAGCAGAACTCTCTCGAATTGTAGTTCACCCTCAGCTTCGCTGGGTAGACCACTCCAAACCTCATGCTGTTACTATGGAGTGCCGCCTTCATTCGTCCAAAGACTCCCGCCTTCTCGCCAGCTCCACCGTCAAGTCCTGGTATATTCGAATACCAACTCCTTCCCACTTCACCTCATGCTTTTTCTTCGCCCAAGTCAGGGCCTTCGACTTGAGTGAAACCTATGAAAATAAATTATAACTGCCTTCGGTGGCTTGTTTGCTTTCGGCTTGGGCCTGAGTGACCGATGAGCCCTGTCCAGCTCATACTGGGAGGGCTCTTCCCGCTTCCTCAAACCTCTGCCAGCATCTTCGTAAAGTAATCAGTTGGCCTCGGGTCCTCCACCCCCTCAGTCAGGCCCACAATTCGTACATTCTGCCACCTTAACCTTTTCTCCAGGTCCTCCACCTTGGCTCTGAGTCCTTTGTTGGCCTCCACCACCCTCCACAGCAGGCGGCATGGCAGCCCAGTGGTTATCACTGTTGCTTCACAGTGCCAGAGACCCTGGTTCCATTCCCACTTGGGTCACTGTCTGTACGAAGTCTGCACGTTCTCCCCGTGACTGCGTGGGTTTCCTCTGGGTGCTCTGGTTTCCTCCCACAAGTCCCGAAAGACATGCTTGTTAGTTGAATTGGACATTCTAAATTCTCCCTCCATGTACCCGAACAGGTGCTGTTGTGTGGTGACTTGGGGCTTTTCACAGTAACTTCATTGCAGTGTTAATGTAAGCCTACTTCTGACACTAATTGTCATCACGAATAAGACCTTGTGACATTTCCGTCTTTCTTGTTTACTTAGTTTTGTCCTCGAATCAGAATTTAAATGAACACAATGTTAATATTTTGAAGTGAGATAGTTTTGTACCTCTGCAATGTTGAACATCAATTTATCCAGCTAAAAGTCTTTCCAAATCAGCTGCAGAAACTTATACCATGTAATTAGCCATAACAGTATTTGCTACACAGGAGACAATTTGATCCAATGTGCTTTTACCCTGGCTAGCTGATCCTTCAACTGGAACTCTGCACTCATCCCATTTCTCTTCCCTTTCTCAGCATTGTTTTCCTGTTCATATCCAGTTCCCTCTTAAATTATATCCTCAATAGCCATTTATGGTGGAGTATTCTATATTCTCATGATTTCCTCTGTGAAACAAAATTCTCCCAATTTGCAATGAGAATACGGAGTTTATACCTCCATGTTTGTGATTTGCCAATAAATGGAACAGCCATGATGATGACGTGTGCTAACATGTGCACACTCTCCTATTACTTGCATTAACCACAGCTCACCCTTATTTAATAGCTGATCAGCCTTGGGGGACAACCATACAGTTTATAAATCAATTAATTCCCTGAGGGGACAACTGGGCCACAGAGCTTTAACACATCTATCTCAACTGCTGTAGCCTTGAACACAGCATCCCTAAACGTGCAAGGACTATGCTCTGAAACCTCTGGAAGAATATTCCCTCTTAAAGTGGCATTGCCCAGGAAGCACGGGGATTATGTGTGGGCCTTATTCCAGAGGCCCACACATGCACCACATACACTCTCTCCCCATCAGCTGCGCATCACTGAATTAAGTAGTGGCAGATGCCATCATCAGGAAGGCCAACTTGTACATCAAGTTCAGAATTGTACAGATAGGGTGAGAGAGCCAGAAGCCTTGGTGCCATGGCTGAATTTACCCAGGTGCAATGTCTCCTTGGCTGCATGCATGCCCATTATTATTCCACAGGCCAGCTAGGCATCTTCATCAACTGGAAAGGATTTCACTGTCTTAATGCCCAACTCTTCTGCGATGAACGGCAGTGGATCCTTCAGGTATGTGTTCATTGCCCTGGCAGCAGTCATGATGCTTTCATTCTGCACCACACACAGATGCCACAACCTTTCTCTTCCACCCCCTCACCATGCACACCATCCTCTGGCTGTCGGAGGCCTGAAATACCTCTGACATGCTGAGGGATTCCTGCAATGGTGCAGGAGACTTTTCTGTCATTGGAGCTACCTGACGCACTGGTATCACTGGCAGAGGGACTGAGGAGGCGATGTCCATATCAGGAGTGCCTTGAGAGGAGCCCCCTGATGCAGAAGTCAGCATCTCTTCCTCACTTGTAAGGCACACTTCTACCTTCCTGCTTACCTGAGTTGAAAGAGGGTCTAGTGGTGACTCCAGGCACCTTCACCAACACATCATCCTCTTCCCCCAACCCACCTCCATCACCTTAACATTTCTCTCCTGAGCTCAGGGACAAGACAATGGCATGCAGATGTATATGCCCCACTGTCTGATTTGCTGGATATGGCTCTCTATGAGAGTCACCAGTCTCTCTGTGGAGTAGGCCAAACATGCAACAGAGAGGGAGATTGTAACCTAGGTGGACTCCTCTACTGTCAGGGCTCCCTGGAAGGTCTGCCAGATCTTCACGTGCCTCCTGTTTAGCTTGCAGCATCTGCTGCCTTAAGGATGACTCCGGACCTTGATCATCAGCCTGGGTCTTAGCTTAGGTGTGGCCTCCCACCATCCTCCAAATATCATTGGCCTTGGCCACCATTGCCTCTGACAGTTGGTTCGGCACTTGTGTGATGCTTGAACCAGGTTGTGACCCTGAATTTATTCCTGAGTACATACCCGCCAAGGTGGCAGTATCAGAGCTGGTGGAGAATAGGAGGCCCTGGGAGATCCCCTCCTCAGAGATGGATGAATGCCCCCTAGATGGTAGCTCTCTTGTCCTGTTATTGACCTGTGTGAAAAACAGAATGATCAGGCACACTCAACCCTCCAAAAAGGTGCCCACCAGCCACAGGCCACAGCCCACAGGCTCAAACGCATGAACAATAGAACCTGATGCTTACTTGATGTTACCCTCATATCCATTATGCCGGCCAATTCTTCACTTCTAATATCCATCTCCAACATTTCTTCCCTCCACTCCCAGTTTTCTCCCTCCCTCTCCTCCGCCTGGGTTCAGTTCTCCAGTCCTGGTATTCTCATCTACTTTAATTCTGGCCTCACCATCTGGAATAGAGTGGTTGTCCTGGTATTCTGTCAGTTCTATCACCCCCTCCATTGTGGTCAGGATTACAACAAGCAGAATGTTGCTACGGGTCCTTAGCAGTCTCCTGGTATACTGGGCCCTCTTTCCCTGTGGAAACACAGGTGAATTATGTTATTGACCACACTAGAGCATGCACAATGCCTAATTTCTTTCCATGATTGCTGTGACATCTGTGACCAATGGCATACATGTGACATTGGAGCGACCTTGCGCATGTCAATTGTCAGGCTTGCATTCTCTGAGAGAGCTGCAACCATTGCTTTTGCAGGAGGTGTTGCAGCCTCCATCCATTGACACTGACACGGTGAGCTCTCCCTCCCGTGCCCGCATCCGCACTATCACACTTATCCATTGCCGTACTTATTCCCAAAGGCATTTGAGGTTTGCCACTCACCATGGCAACATGGGGAACATTGTTCTCTGGATGACCCCATAGATGTTGACCTCCATCCAGGCTTTTTTGTCTCATTGGTGGGTTTTATGTCTGTCCCTGGGGAAGAGGACCTCCTGCCTTGCCTGAGCAGTCTGGATGAGGAGGTGCAGGGAGCCAACACTGAGCAATGGGGCCACCTGGGTTCTGGCTTCCACTTTGTCCTCAAGCAGATTCCAAACGTTTTCAATGCCCAGATTTGTGGTAGCTGCTTGACTGAGGTAATCAGGGGTTACTTGATCTCAAGCAGGAAGGGTTTCCTTGGTCTGAGGCTGACAAGAGAGTGGCTGTAGATCAATGAGGATTGGCAGGTCTCTGGCAGATGAGGGTTGGTCTCAAGCAGATGAGGAGTGTAGGCAGATGAGGAATGGTACGTCGATGAGGGGTAGTTTCAAGCAGATAAATTTGAGGCTTCCTGCAGGAAACAGCTGTATTCAGACCCGAAAGCCTGCGACCCTTTACATGCTCCCCTATATGAGGTGGTGATGTGACCGCCATCTCAAGTCCTGCCCATGTATGCTGAGCTGTCGCCAACCCCACCTGCTGACCATCTGGTATGGAGAGATTGCCCTGGTATCCTGTCAGCTTTATCACACTGTGGCCAGGATTACAAGAAGCAAAATGCCGCTGCTGGTCCTTAATCATCCCCTGGCTGGCTGGCGTGAGATGACTGTGTGAACAGAGGTTCCATTTCCAGTTTTGTCTCCCTCCTGTAGACGCAAGTAAAATTCTGGCATAGTGTGCAACAACTGCCCTTGTGCTTCTGCAGAGGAGAATTCCAGCAGAAATTCCGAAAGAAAAACCGAAAGCCCTGCACTCGTAGGGTGAGATCTACCAGCCATGTTACGCCCGACAGGCAGCGTGGCATGGTGAAACGCAACCGGTAGATGCCCGATGATCCCTCTTCTGTGATCTAACTGGCTCGCCACGCCTCGCGAGATCAAACTCGATCTCGCAAAATGTCGCGATGTAAATCCCGCCGATTATGGGCGGGATCACTTTTTGGCAAAGCTGTATATTAGAGTGAGACAGTTAGTCTCCCTCTAATATGCACTCCCACAATCTACTCAAGGTGTGGTATCTAACTCACCCGCCTTGGAGATCTCGGGCGTGCGCTGCTCAGTGCTAGTCCCCACAAACGGGGAACAGCCAGAATGGCACTTGTGGGGGTTTCCCAGCGATCGGAGGCCACCAGTTGCTTGCCCTCTTGGCAGGGTGGTACCCTGGCACTGCTGATGCCTCATGGGCACCTTGGCACTGCTAGCCTGGCATCCTGGCAGTGCCACCTGGATGTCAGCGTCCTCAGTGCAGAAAATGGGACTAAGTGCGGCTTCGGCTGTGTGTTCCCCAATCTACTTGAATGGCTGTTCGACAGTGTGCTGTTTTGCGGTGCACCGAGCACCAGGAAAACACCCGGCTAATCGCGCTACCCATGGGAATCTGCTCCCATTTGGGTAGGTCATGCCCGTAATCCAGGTTCAAACTTCTAAACACTGGAGTTCAGCAGGAACTTTCAGAAGAAGGTGCCACTGCAAACCAACTCCATCAGGACAGAAGGAGTGAAAACTAGGGTGGGAGAGGGAGCGGGAAGAACTTGCCGATTATATCTTTTACTGAGCTGGTTGTTTGTAGGGCAGCATGGTGGTGCAGTGGTTAGCACGGGGACTACGGCGCTGAGGACCCGGGTTTTGAATCCCGGCCCTGGGTCACTGTCCATATGGAGTTTGTGCATTCTCCCCGTGTTTGCGTGAGTTTCACCCCCACAACTAAAAGATGTGCTGGTTAGGTGGATTGGCCACACTAAATTGCCCTTTAATTGGGAAAAAAATAATTGGGTACTCTAAATTTATTTGAAAAAACAAAAAGCTTGTTTCTATTAATACCCACCAAGCGTAACCTCTCCCCCACCCTGGGGTTGCTTTTATGCACATCTATTATGACTGCTGAGTCTCCTTCCTCCAGCAAACCATCCGCCAGAATAAACAGAATGCATTGCTGTTCTTCCACACAATGAACAGATAGTCCCTGAAACACGGAGCAAGTTCCTCCCCAGTGACCAAACCAAGGCAGTTACAATTGGGATGTAATTGTGCGGAGATTCTGCATCAGGGTTACAGTGGAGTTTGGAATGCACAGGAAATGACAGTTCTTCATCCAGAAACAAACAGTATGTCATCTTTTTTAGACAATGCAGCTGTGTGGAAGGGAAATTAATGAGTTGCCCATATAGAAGCATGTTGGGAATATTGTCTATATTTTAACACTGCTTTTGAACGAATATAAGTAGGTCAGGTAACATAAACAAAAAACTGCTTATTATTTTGGACTCGGCCTTATTATGATAAGAAGTTGCTTTCCGGAAGGGCAACAAAATGCGTACTCGAGTAGTTTTTAAACCAAGGGCAAAACATTCATATTTCTTCCTGCGTATGTTCTAAGGTTTTATCTCTTTAAAGTTGTTTATTTCACACTATAAATATAATGGTTTTAACTGTATTACTCAGAGTGCTGTGGAATGGCTATGCAGCCAGACCACTCCCCTCTCCGCAAATATTTGTGTCAAATAAATTTCCTTAAATCGAACCTCGAAGAATTTGTCTTTATTATAATTTCCACGACAAGCTGGAATAACATTGTGTGAATTAAGTATACAAGAACAGAAAATTTCAAATTCTAATTGGTTTCCAATCATCTTTCTTCCCACAAACACAGTTGCGGAGAAATTAGGCTCTATGGAACCTGTATTATTTTATGCATGATGTGACGTTTTAACGTTCGAACATGGGGCGGGGTTCTCCCGCATTTGGCGGGGTGGCCCGTACTGGCACCAAGAGCGGCGTGGACCAGTCCGGCGTCGGGCCGCCCGGAAGTTGCGGAATCCTCCGCACTTCCGGGGGCTAGGCCAGCGGCGGAGAGGTTGGCACTGTGCCAACTAGCGGCGAAGGGCCACCGCGGGCCGGCGCGAGGTGGCGCATGCGCAGGACTGCCGGCATGTTCTGGCGCATGCGCAGAACCACTGGCGTGTATCCTGCGCATGCGTAGGGGGTTTCATCTTCGCGCCAGCCATCGCGGAGACTTACAGAGGCCCACACAGAGGGAATGAGTGCCCCCACGGCACAGGCCTGCCCACAGATCGGTGGGCCCTGATCGTGGGCCAAGCCACCGTGGGCCCCGCCCCCCCTCCCCCCTCCCCCCCTGGGGCTGGATCCCCCTGCGTCCCCCCGAGGACTCCGCTAGCTGCCTTCCAAGCCAGTTCCCACCCGGATGGACCATGTGTATTTCACGCTGGCGGGACTGGCCTGGAACGCGCGGCCGCTCGGCCCATCGGGGCCCGGAGAATTGCCGGGGGGGGGGGCGGTCCCGACCGGCGCAACGTAAGCCCTGCCCCCTCCCGAAAACCGGCGGCGGAGAATTCGGCAGCCGGCGTCGGAGAGGAGCGGCGGGATTCACACCGCCCCCCCCGGCGATTCTCCGACCCGGCGAGTGGTCGGAGAATGATGCCTGAGATGGATGCCGCATCTCTGATGGCACATGCATGGATGCCAGCTTGATAAAGGGGTTTACATGGATGTGCAAGTAATGATTTCCGGCAGGCAGACTGTGATCCAAAGATATGCAAGTTAAGTGGATTGGCCATGCTAAATTGCCCCTTAGTGTCCAACAGTTAGGTGAGGTTGTGTGGACGAGACAGGGGAGTGGGCCTGGGTTAGATCCTTTTTCAGGAGGGTTCATGCAGGCTTGATGGGCCTGATGGCCTCCTTCTGCACTGTAGGAATTCTATGATTCTATAATATTAGTCCTTCAAATCAGCATGCAGGCACTCTCGTTTGAATGTCTGTAACTGCCCTCTCTGCCATCCCATTGGAAGCCGGGTGATATGGGGTCATACGGTTTTGCCGTACCCCATTATTCTTCAGGAACCCCGAGAAGTCTTCACTTGTGAAAGGCGTTCCATTGTCGTTAACTAATACTTCTGGGATACCATGGGTGGGGCGGGATTCTCCGACCCCCCGCCGGATCGGAGAATCGCCAGGGTATGGCGTGAATCCCACCCCGCCGCTCTGACACTGGCTGCCGAATTCTCCGGCGCCGGTTTTTTGCCGGGGCGGGGATCGCGCCGCGCTGGTCGGGGGCCGTTGGCAGTGGCCCCCCCGGTGAATCTCCGGTCCCCGATGGGCCGAGTGGCCACCCGTTTTTCGGCCAGTCCCGCCAGCGTGGATTAGACCAGGTCCGTACCGACAGGACCTGGCTCTGAGGGCGGCCTGCAGAGTCCTCGGGGGGATGCGAGGGGATCCAGCCCCTGGAGTAGGGGGGGGGGGGGGGGGGGTCACGGTGGCCTGGCCTGTGATCGGGGTCCATCGATCTGCGGGCGGGCCTGTGCCGTGGGGGCACTCCTTCCCTCCGCGCCGGCCTGTGTAAAGCTCCGCCATGGCCGGCGTGGAGAAGAAACCCCATGCGCATGTGCAGGAATCATGCCAGCGGTTCTGGGAACATGCTGGCGCTCCTGCGCTGGTTGGCGCGGCGCCAACCCCTCCAGCTCTGGCCTAGCCCCACCGGGTACCTTGGCGCCGGTATGGCCCGCCCCACCGGATACCGGAGAATCACTGCCCATGTGTACTGAAGGACAATCGTATTTCTACATGCTCGCCTTCAAGGTGGTCAATGACATCTTATGGACCTCCAACCACTTGAAGTGGGTATCTATTTACAGTAAGATCATTGAGCCTTAGACAGGACCAGTGAAATCGGCGTGTAACTGCACCCATGGCCGTTGCGGCCATTCCCATGTTTGAGGTGGCAGAATGTTCTGTTGTTCCTGACATATGCCACACGGCTGAGCTACCCTCTCTATGTCTGCGTCCAAACCTGGCCACCAAATTTAGCCACGGTGAGCGTTTTCATTTTGGACACCCCCGGAGGCCCGTTGTGGAGTTCCCTCAAAATCAGGTCTTGGTCTTGCCCGGGACTACGATGCATGTCCCCCACAAAAGTATGCTGTCTTCTAGGCTGAACACGGACGCTTTCGTCGAGAAGGCCCGTAACTTGTTCGGCAGTCTTCTATGCTGACCCCCATTTAGGACTATGTGTCCTACATTTGAAAGGACCAGGTTGGTCTATGTCCACTCACGGATCTGAGACGCCGTAACCGGCAAGGAATCCATAAAGTTGAGCGCAACCACCACCTCATCAGTTCTGGGAGGAGAGGGAGGGTGCATAGGCAATGACAGTCGGATCAATGTGTCCCCATTGGCGATCGGGGTACCCTGACGATATTCAAATGAGAACTCATAGGCAACCAGCAAGAGGGTCCAATGCTGCATCCTGGCAGAGGCGATGGGCGGAATCGCCATGTCATCTTTAAATAGACCTAGCAGCGGTTTGTGGTCTGTGATGATCGTGAATCATCGACCTTATATGTACTAATAGAATTTATTCACGGCGAAGACAACTACCAGACACTCCCTGAATTTGCGCATAATTGCGCTCGGCCATGGCCAATGTCCGAGAGGCGAAAGCAATCGGCCTCTTTCTGCCATCTTCCTTGAGGTGTGATCAGACGGTGCCAATGCCATACGGTGACGCATCACATGTGATAATTAGTGGCTTGGCGGGGTCATAGTGTTTTAATAAGCCTGAGAAAATTATTGTTTTTTTACTTGTGGAATGCTTTGTCCTGTGGCCTTTTCCACGCCCATTCCTGGTTCTTTTTCAGAAGGAGGTGTAAGGAAGGGGCTAACATGGTCATGAGGCCAAGGATGAACTTCCCGTAATAGTTCACCAATCTCAAAAAAGACTGCAACTCCGTGGTGTTTTCTGGTGTGGGGGCCTGCTGAATTGCCTGTACATTTTCCGCGACTGGGTGCAGCCCCTCATGGTCCACTTGGTAACCTAGGTACACAGCCGCCTTTGTGTGGAATTTGCAATTTTCTCTCCTCAGCCAAAGACTGTCTCCGTAAAATGACGGAGAACTTCATCCAGATTACTTACATGTTCCTGTCGCTCCTGTGACTAATACGTTGTCCAGATACATTGCCACCCATGGCAAACCTCTCAGAATGTTTTCCATTACCCTCTTAAATATGGTGCAGGCTGATAACACTCCAAAGTTATTTGTATAGGATCCTATGGGTGTTTATCATGACGTATTTTCAGAAGAGAGGATCCAATTCTAGCTCCAAATATGCATGACTCATATCAAGCTTCGTAAACGAGTGTCCACCGGCCAATTTTGCGTAAAGGGGCAACGGATAACGTTCCAACTGGGAGGCCTTGTTGAAGGTCAATTTATAGTCCCCACATAGTCTGACCGTCTTATCCGGTTTGAGTACCGGCACCACTGATGCCACCCAATTGGTAAAGCGCACTGGTCGAATGATTCCAAGGTTTTCAAGCCTGCTGAGCTCCGCCTCAACTTATGCTAATAAAGCTTAATAGACTGGGCAAGCCCTAACGTACCTTGGTTGAGCATCCAAATCGATCTGAATCCGTGCCATGGTCCCTTTAATCTTCCCCAGTCCTGGTTGGAAAACCTCAGGGTATTTTCCTCGCACTTTGAAAAGGCCCCAAATTCCCATCTGGAGATTTCCTGCCAGTCCAGGTACAGGTGTTTCAGCCAATCGCGGCCTAGCAAGCTGGGGCCTTGTCCATTCACTATAATCAATGGAAGTCACAGTGACTGTTGTCCGTAAACTACCGGGGTCATTGTGGTTACCTTGATAGGGCCACTCGGGATGCTTCAATACAACTCAACTCTTCCTCTGGCTGGTCAAGGTGGAAGGTGTGAGCCCTTGGTTGGCGCCTACCTCTGGCTGGATGCTGGGGCTGCTGGCTGCCCTGTGCCTTACGCTCCCTGTGGCTCCTACATCCGCACATTCCACAATGCCTGGGTTCTCCCTTTACAGACTTTGGGTAGGTATCCCGCTGGGACATTTTGGCCCATGACCAACAGAGCTGGCCTCTACGGTGCTCGGTCCAGGGTGCATTTTCCGTCTTGTGTGGGGAGGGAGTGGTGTTTCTTGGGCTGGAGGGGCCCCTTCCCAGGGTATTTACCTCCATCCCCTGGATCACTTGCACTCCTCTCTCAGTGCTCCCACAGGAAAGCAAAATCTGCATGGCCCACTGAAGGTTTAGGGACGATTCGGCTAGTAATTTCCTTTGGGTACGCCACAGACCAACCAGTTCTACAGCATTTCATACAGGGAAGCCCAATAATCACAAAATTCAGCTAGTTTTTGGAGCCGTGAATAAAACTCGGTTGCGGACTCTCCAACGGTCCTTTCTGCCATATTAAAACGGTGCCTCTGTACTATAACAGATGGTTTTGGGTTGAAGTGTTGCACCACTAGGATCTCTAATTGTTCAAAAGTTTTAGTGTCCAAAATTGCAGGATATGTAAGGCTTTTTATCACACCATAAGGGCGAGCATGGCAGGCAGTCAGCAATATTACTGTCTGTCGCTTAAGTTCTCTGATATTGTTGTCCGGAAAAAGTAACGCGTGCGTTCTGCGCACTGTGTCCAATTCTCCAAGCTTGTGCAAATATCTCTAATCTTTTGAACAAAGGTATGTTTGAAAAAATTCTCCAACCTTAGATCAGTGATGAATGTAGCAGCGCTGACAGCAATACAGTTTTAACCTCATCACCAGTTTTTCAGGCAACAAATGAGTCCAAACTGAGAAGGTCTAAAGAAAACAAAGTTAATAGAGGGGAGGGGGGTAGTCAGAGGAAGGGGGGTAGACAGAGACAGAGGGGGCGGGTAGAGAGAGGGAGAGGGGGAGTAGACAGAGGGAGAGGGGGAGAGTAGACAGAGGGAGAGGGGTGAGTAGACAGAGGTAGAGGGGGTAGACAGAGGGAGAGGGGGGTAGACAGAGGGAGGGGGGTAGACAGAGGGAGAGGGGGGTAGACAGAGAAAGAGGGGGCGGGTAGACAGAGGGAGAGGGGGGAGTAGACAGAGGGAGAGGGGGGAGTAGACAGAGGGTGGGGGGGTAGACAGAGGGGGGGAGTTGACAGAGGGAGAGGGGGGAGTTGACAGGGGGAGAGGGGGAGTAGACAGAGGGAGAGGGCAGGTAGACAGAGGGAGAGGGCGCGTAGACAGAGGGAGAGGGCGGGTAGACAGAGGGGGAGGGGGAGTAGACAGAGGGAGAGGGGGAGAATAGACAGAGGGAGAGGGGTGAGTAGACAGAGGTAGAGGGGGTAGACAGAGGGAGAGGGGGGTAGACAGAGGGAGGGGGGTAGACAGAGGGAGAGGGGGGTAGACAGAGAAAGAGGGGGCGGGTAGACAGAGGGAGAGGGGGGAGTAGACAGAGGGAGAGGGGGGAGTAGACAGAGGGAGGGGGTAGACAGAGGGGGGGAGTTGACAGAGGGAGAGGGGGGAGTCGACAGAGGGAGAGGGGGAGTAGACAGAGGGAGAGGGCGGGTAGACAGAGGGAGAGGGCGCGTAGACAGAGGGAGAGGGCGGGTAGACAGAGGGGGAGGGTGGTAGACAGAGGGATGGGGTAGACAGAGGGAGAGGGGGGTAGACAGAGGGAGAGGGAGTTAGACAGAGAAAGAGTAGGCGGGTAGACAGAGGGAGAGGGGGAGTAGACAGAGGGAGAGGGGGGAGTAGACAGAGGGAGAGGGGGCAGTAGACAGAGGGAGAGGGGGGAGTAGACAGAGGGAGAGGGGGGAGTGGACAGAAGGAGGGGGGGAGTAGACAGAGGGAGAGGGCAGGTAGACAGAGGGAGAGGGCGGGTAGACAGAAGGAGAGGGCAGGTAGACAGAGGGAGGGAGGGCGTAGACAGAGGGAGGGAGAGGGTAGACAGACGGAGGGAGGGAGTAGAGGGAGTGAGGGGGTAGAGAGGGTAGCAGGGGTAGTGGGAGGGAGGGGGTCGAGGGAGGGAGGAGGAGGGAAGGGGGTAGAGGGAGTGAGGGAGTAGAGGGAGGAAGAGGGGTTAGAGGGAGGGAGGGGGACAGAGGGAGGGAGGGAGGGGATAGACAGAGGGATGGGGGGAGTAGACGAGAGAGAGGGGGAGGAGGGAGAGGGGGCGGAGGGAGAGGGGGAGTAGACAGAGGGAGAGGGGGTGTAGACAGAGCGGGTGGAGTAGACCGATGGAGGGGGGAGTAGACAGAGGGAGGGAGGATGTAGACAGACGGAGTGGGGAGGGTAGACAGAGGGAGACGGGGGTAGACAGAGGGAGACGGGGTAGACAGAAGAAGAGGGGGGTAGACAGAAGGAGAGGGGATTAGACAGAGGGAGAAGGGTAGACAGAGGGAGAGAGGTGGGTAGACAGAAAGAGAGTGGATAGACAGAGGGAGAGGGGGTAGACAGAGGGAGGGGGGGTAGACTGAGAAAGAGGAGGCGGGTAGACAGAGGAAGAGGGGGCGGGTAGACAGAGGAAGAGGGGGGAGTAGACAGAGGGAGGGGGGGAGTAGACAGAGGGAGAGGGGGGAGTTGACAGAGGGAGAGGGGGAGTAGACAGAGGGCGAGGGAGGGTGTAGACCGAGGGAGAGGGGGTTGTAGACCGAGGGAGAGGGGAGTAGACCGATGGTGGGGGGGGGGGGATAGACAGAGGGAGATGGGGGTAGACAGTGGGAGATGGGGAGTAGACAGTTGGAGAGGGGAGGTAGACAGAGGGAGAGGGAGAGAGTAGACAGAGTGAGAGGGGGCGGGTAGACAGAGGGAGAGGGGGAGTAGACAGAGGGAGAGGGGGGAGTAGGGAGGGGGGAGTAGACAGAGAAGGGGTAGTAGACAGAGGGAGAGGGGGTAGACAGAGGGCGAGGGGGTAGACAGGGAGAGAGGGAGAGGGGGCAAGACAGAGGGAGAGGGAGTAGACAGAGGGAGGGGGTAGACAGAGGGAGAGGGAGGGTAGACAGAGGGAGAGGGAGGGTAGATAGAGGGAGGGGGGAATCGACTGAGGGAGGGGGTAGACAGGGGGAGGGGGGAGTAGACAGAGGGAAGGGGTGTAGACAGAGGGAGAGGGGGTAGACAGAGGGAGAGAGGGGGAGTAGACAGAGGGGGAGTAGACAGAGGGAGAGAGGGAGTAGACAGAGGGAGAGGGGGGAGTAGACAGATGGAGAGGGGGGAGTAGACAGAGGGAGAGGGGGTAGACAGAGGGAGGGGGGAGTAGACAGAGGGAGAGGGGGGAGTAGACAGAGGGAGAGGGGGTAGACAGAGGGAGAGGGGGGTAGACAGAGGGAGGGGGTAGACAGAGGGAGAGGGGGGTAGACAGAGAAAGAGGGGGCGGGTAGACAGAGGGAGAGGGGGGAGTAGACAGAGGGAGAGGGGGGAGTAGACAGAGGGTGGGGGGGTAGACAGAGGGGGGGAGTTGACAGAGGGAGAGGGGGGAGTTGACAGGGGGAGAGGGGGAGTAGACAGAGGGAGAGGGCAGGTAGACAGAGGGAGAGGGCGCGTAGACAGAGGGAGAGGGCGGGTAGACAGAGGGGGAGGGGGAGTAGACAGAGGGAGAGGGGGAGAATAGACAGAGGGAGAGGGGTGAGTAGACAGAGGTAGAGGGGGTAGACAGAGGGAGAGGGGGGTAGACAGAGGGAGGGGGGTAGACAGAGGGAGAGGGGGGTAGACAGAGAAAGAGGGGGCGGGTAGACAGAGGGAGAGGGGGGAGTAGACAGAGGGAGAGGGGGGAGTAGACAGAGGGAGGGGGTAGACAGAGGGGGGGAGTTGACAGAGGGAGAGGGGGGAGTCGACAGAGGGAGAGGGGGAGTAGACAGAGGGAGAGGGCGGGTAGACAGAGGGAGAGGGCGCGTAGACAGAGGGAGAGGGCGGGTAGACAGAGGGGGAGGGTGGTAGACAGAGGGATGGGGTAGACAGAGGGAGAGGGGGGTAGACAGAGGGAGAGGGAGTTAGACAGAGAAAGAGTAGGCGGGTAGACAGAGGGAGAGGGGGAGTAGACAGAGGGAGAGGGGGGAGTAGACAGAGGGAGAGGGGGCAGTAGACAGAGGGAGAGGGGGGAGTAGACAGAGGGAGAGGGGGGAGTGGACAGAAGGAGGGGGGGAGTAGACAGAGGGAGAGGGCAGGTAGACAGAGGGAGAGGGCGGGTAGACAGAAGGAGAGGGCAGGTAGACAGAGGGAGGGAGGGCGTAGACAGAGGGAGGGAGAGGGTAGACAGACGGAGGGAGGGAGTAGAGGGAGTGAGGGGGTAGAGAGGGTAGCAGGGGTAGTGGGAGGGAGGGGGTCGAGGGAGGGAGGAGGAGGGAAGGGGGTAGAGGGAGTGAGGGAGTAGAGGGAGGAAGAGGGGTTAGAGGGAGGGAGGGGGACAGAGGGAGGGAGGGAGGGGATAGACAGAGGGATGGGGGGAGTAGACGAGAGAGAGGGGGAGGAGGGAGAGGGGGCGGAGGGAGAGGGGGAGTAGACAGAGGGAGAGGGGGTGTAGACAGAGCGGGTGGAGTAGACCGATGGAGGGGGGAGTAGACAGAGGGAGGGAGGATGTAGACAGACGGAGTGGGGAGGGTAGACAGAGGGAGACGGGGGTAGACAGAGGGAGACGGGGTAGACAGAAGAAGAGGGGGGTAGACAGAAGGAGAGGGGATTAGACAGAGGGAGAAGGGTAGACAGAGGGAGAGAGGTGGGTAGACAGAAAGAGAGTGGATAGACAGAGGGAGAGGGGGTAGACAGAGGGAGGGGGGGTAGACTGAGAAAGAGGAGGCGGGTAGACAGAGGAAGAGGGGGCGGGTAGACAGAGGAAGAGGGGGGAGTAGACAGAGGGAGGGGGGGAGTAGACAGAGGGAGAGGGGGGAGTTGACAGAGGGAGAGGGGGAGTAGACAGAGGGCGAGGGAGGGTGTAGACCGAGGGAGAGGGGGTTGTAGACCGAGGGAGAGGGGAGTAGACCGATGGTGGGGGGGGGGGGATAGACAGAGGGAGATGGGGGTAGACAGTGGGAGATGGGGAGTAGACAGTTGGAGAGGGGAGGTAGACAGAGGGAGAGGGAGAGAGTAGACAGAGTGAGAGGGGGCGGGTAGACAGAGGGAGAGGGGGAGTAGACAGAGGGAGAGGGGGGAGTAGGGAGGGGGGAGTAGACAGAGAAGGGGTAGTAGACAGAGGGAGAGGGGGTAGACAGAGGGCGAGGGGGTAGACAGGGAGAGAGGGAGAGGGGGCAAGACAGAGGGAGAGGGAGTAGACAGAGGGAGGGGGTAGACAGAGGGAGAGGGAGGGTAGACAGAGGGAGAGGGAGGGTAGATAGAGGGAGGGGGGAATCGACTGAGGGAGGGGGTAGACAGGGGGAGGGGGGAGTAGACAGAGGGAAGGGGTGTAGACAGAGGGAGAGGGGGTAGACAGAGGGAGAGAGGGGGAGTAGACAGAGGGGGAGTAGACAGAGGGAGAGGGGGAGTAGACAGAGGGAGAGGGGGGAGTAGACAGATGGAGAGGGGGGAGTAGACAGAGGGAGAGGGGGTAGACAGAGGGAGGGGGGAGTAGACAGAGGGAGAGGGGGGAGTAGACAGAGGGAGAGGGGGTAGACAGAGGGAGAGGGGGGTAGACAGAGGGAGGGGGGTAGACAGAGGGAGAGGGGGGTAGACAGAGAAAGAGGGGGCGGGTAGACAGAGGGAGAGGGGGGAGTAGACAGAGGGAGAGGGGGGAGTAGACAGAGGGTGGGGGGGTAGACAGAGGGGGGGAGTTGACAGAGGGAGAGGGGGGAGTTGACAGGGGGAGAGGGGGAGTAGACAGAGGGAGAGGGCAGGTAGACAGAGGGAGAGGGCGCGTAGACAGAGGGAGAGGGCGGGTAGACAGAGGGGGAGGGGGAGTAGACAGAGGGAGAGGGGGAGAATAGACAGAGGGAGAGGGGTGAGTAGACAGAGGTAGAGGGGGTAGACAGAGGGAGAGGGGGGTAGACAGAGGGAGGGGGGTAGACAGAGGGAGAGGGGGGTAGACAGAGAAAGAGGGGGCGGGTAGACAGAGGGAGAGGGGGGAGTAGACAGAGGGAGAGGGGGGAGTAGACAGAGGGAGGGGGTAGACAGAGGGGGGGAGTTGACAGAGGGAGAGGGGGGAGTCGACAGAGGGAGAGGGGGAGTAGACAGAGGGAGAGGGCGGGTAGACAGAGGGAGAGGGCGCGTAGACAGAGGGAGAGGGCGGGTAGACAGAGGGGGAGGGTGGTAGACAGAGGGATGGGGTAGACAGAGGGATGGGGTAGACAGAGGGAGAGGGGGGTAGACAGAGGGAGAGGGAGTTAGACAGAGAAAGAGTAGGCGGGTAGACAGAGGGAGAGG
This sequence comes from Scyliorhinus torazame, assembly GCF_047496885.1. Lineage (NCBI taxonomy): Eukaryota > Metazoa > Chordata > Chondrichthyes > Carcharhiniformes > Scyliorhinidae > Scyliorhinus > Scyliorhinus torazame. The sequence goes on along the minus strand of NC_092714.1, from coordinate 190,106,511 downwards.
GGGAGTAGACAGAGGGAGAGGGGGGAGTAGACAGAGGGAGAGGGGGCAGTAGACAGAGGGAGAGGGGGGAGTAGACAGAGGGAGAGGGGGGAGTGGACAGAAGGAGGGGGGGAGTAGACAGAGGGAGAGGGCAGGTAGACAGAGGGAGAGGGCGGGTAGACAGAAGGAGAGGGCAGGTAGACAGAGGGAGGGAGGGCGTAGACAGAGGGAGGGAGAGGGTAGACAGACGGAGGGAGGGAGTAGAGGGAGTGAGGGGGTAGAGAGGGTAGCAGGGGTAGTGGGAGGGAGGGGGTCGAGGGAGGGAGGAGGAGGGAAGGGGGTAGAGGGAGTGAGGGAGTAGAGGGAGGAAGAGGGGTTAGAGGGAGGGAGGGGGACAGAGGGAGGGAGGGAGGGGATAGACAGAGGGATGGGGGGAGTAGACGAGAGAGAGGGGGAGGAGGGAGAGGGGGCGGAGGGAGAGGGGGAGTAGACAGAGGGAGAGGGGGTGTAGACAGAGCGGGTGGAGTAGACCGATGGAGGGGGGAGTAGACAGAGGGAGGGAGGATGTAGACAGACGGAGTGGGGAGGGTAGACAGAGGGAGACGGGGGTAGACAGAGGGAGACGGGGTAGACAGAAGAAGAGGGGGGTAGACAGAAGGAGAGGGGATTAGACAGAGGGAGAAGGGTAGACAGAGGGAGAGAGGTGGGTAGACAGAAAGAGAGTGGATAGACAGAGGGAGAGGGGGTAGACAGAGGGAGGGGGGGTAGACTGAGAAAGAGGAGGCGGGTAGACAGAGGAAGAGGGGGCGGGTAGACAGAGGAAGAGGGGGGAGTAGACAGAGGGAGGGGGGGAGTAGACAGAGGGAGAGGGGGGAGTTGACAGAGGGAGAGGGGGAGTAGACAGAGGGCGAGGGAGGGTGTAGACCGAGGGAGAGGGGGTTGTAGACCGAGGGAGAGGGGAGTAGACCGATGGTGGGGGGGGGGGATAGACAGAGGGAGATGGGGGTAGACAGTGGGAGATGGGGAGTAGACAGTTGGAGAGGGGAGGTAGACAGAGGGAGAGGGAGAGAGTAGACAGAGTGAGAGGGGGCGGGTAGACAGAGGGAGAGGGGGAGTAGACAGAGGGAGAGGGGGGAGTAGGGAGGGGGGAGTAGACAGAGAAGGGGTAGTAGACAGAGGGAGAGGGGGTAGACAGAGGGCGAGGGGGTAGACAGGGAGAGAGGGAGAGGGGGCAAGACAGAGGGAGAGGGAGTAGACAGAGGGAGGGGGTAGACAGAGGGAGAGGGAGGGTAGACAGAGGGAGAGGGAGGGTAGATAGAGGGAGGGGGGAATCGACTGAGGGAGGGGGTAGACAGGGGGAGGGGGGAGTAGACAGAGGGAAGGGGTGTAGACAGAGGGAGAGGGGGTAGACAGAGGGAGAGAGGGGGAGTAGACAGAGGGGGAGTAGACAGAGGGAGAGGGGGAGTAGACAGAGGGAGAGGGGGGAGTAGACAGATGGAGAGGGGGGAGTAGACAGAGGGAGAGGGGGTAGACAGAGGGAGGGGGGAGTAGACAGAGGGAGAGGGGGGAGTAGACAGAGGGAGAGGGGGTAGACAGAGGGAGAGGGGGGAGTAGACAGAAAGAGTGAGGGAAGGGGTATAGGGAGTGAGTGGGTAGAGGTGGTAGAGGGAGTGAGTGGGCAGAGAGTGTAGAGGAGGGTAGCGGAAGAGGGGGGGAGTAGACAGAGGGAGAGGGGGCAGTAGACAGAGGGAGGGGGGGAAGTAGTCAGAGGGAGAGGGTGGAGTAGACAGAGGGAGAGGGGGGAGTAGACAGAGGGAGAGGGCGGGTAGACAGAGGGAGAGGGTGGGTACACAGAGGGAGGGAGGGGGTAGACAGAGGGAGGGAGAGGTAGACAGAGGGAGGGAGGGGGTAGAGGGGGTAGAGGGAGTGAGGGGGTAGAGAGTGTAGAAGGGGTAGAGGGAGGGAGGGAGGTGATGTGTAAAGTAAGTTGGTTCAACGTTTTGCAACTGGATGCAGTGAAACTAGAAACAGGCTTCTGACACAGGAGATGGTCCAACACTGTTATATTGAACTTCCTGATTGCTGTACATAGTCTGCTGTGAGTTAACACTCTATCAATCTCACTGATAACCTCCTACTGGCTTGACCAGACAAACCAGTCGACAGAGGGGTTGCCCTGTATGCCAACAGCGCCAGGTTGAAGTCCGAGGCTGAGTCTGCAGCCTTGCACAGCAACCGCTTGACAATATGGACCCCTTTTTCAGCCTTCCCGTTTGATTGCGGGTAATGGGGACTGGGTGTGATGTGACTGAAGTGGTAGGATCGTGCAAAGTCGGACCACTCTTGGCTGTAGAAACATGGGCCGTTGTCACTCATTACTGTGAGTGGTATGCCGTGCCTGGCAAACGTCTCTTCGCAGGCTTTAATCACTAACTTGGACGTGAGGTCCGACAGTTTCACCACTTCCGGGTAGCTGGAGAAGTAGTCGACCAAGAGCAGGTAATCACGCCCATTTGCGTGAAAGAGGTCTATCCCCACCTTGGACCACGGAGAAGTCACGATCTCGTGCTGTTGCAGTGTTTCCTTGGGCTGAGCTGGTTGAAACTTCTGGCATGTTGTGCAGTTGAGGACCGTGTTGGCAATGTTCTGGCTGATGCCAGGCCAGTCGACTGCCTGCCGAGCTCTGCGTCGACATTTTCCGACCCCAAGGTGACCTTCATGGATCTGTCTGAGCACCATGGCTTGCATGCTTTGGGGAATGACAATTCAATCTAGTTTAAGAAGGATCCCCTCGACAACCGTTAACTCGTCCTTAACGTTGAAGAACTGGGGGCACTGCCCCTTTTGCCAGCCATGGGCAAGGTGCTGCATCACGTGCTGCAGTAGAGGATCTTTGGCAGTTTCTTTGCGTATCTGGACAACTCGTTCATCAGTGGCTTGGAGGTTGCTGGCACACAACTGCACCTGTGCCTCGATGTGGCGAATGAAGTCGCCCGGTTCACAGGCATGGTGATGGATCGGGATAGGGCATCCGCGACGATCAGCTCCTTGCCCGGTGTATACATGAGTTCGAAGTCATATCGGCGGAGATGAAAAAGAATTTGCTGCAGCCGAGGTATCATGTCATTTAAATCCTTCTGGATTATGTGGACTAAAGGCCTGTGGTCTGTTTCCACCGTGAACTTCGGCAGACCGTAGACGTAGTCATGAAACTTGACTATTCTTGTCAGGAGACCCAGACACTCCTTTTCGATCTGGGCATACTGTTGTTCGGTCGGAGTCATGGCCCTGGAGGCATATGCCACTGGAGCCCAGGATGAGGACTCGTCTCGCTGGAGGAGCACCGCCCCAATGCCGTCCTGGCTTGCGTCTGTGGATATCTTGGTATCCTTGGTTGGGTCAAAGAACGGCAGTACTGGGGCTGTGGTGAGCTTCGCCTTCAGCTCAAGCCACTCCGCTTGATGTGCGGGAAGCCACTGGAACACTGTCAACTTTTTAACGAGATGCCTGAGGGCAGTGGTGTGGGATGCCATGTTGGGAATGAATTTTCCGAGAAAATTTACCATTTCGAGGAAGCGGAGGACCGTCTTTTTGTCCTCTGGTGTCTTCATGGCATTGATTGCCAGCACCTTGTCGGCGTCAGGTTGCACACCTTGCTGTGAAATGTGGTCACCTAAAAACCTGATAGCGGACCCGCCAAACGAGCATTTGGCCCTGTTGAGCTGGAGGCCATTTTCATGAAGCCTCTGGAAAACCTGTTTGAGGCGAGCAATGTGATCCTCGGGCGTTGTGGACCAGATGTTCACATCGTCCACATAGACTCGCACCCCCTCTATGCCCTCCATTATGCGATTAAATGCTTCGGAAGCGGATATGATACCAAAAGGCATGCGGTTGTAGCAATACCTGCCGAACGGGGTGTTAAAAGTACACAGCTTCCAACTGGACTCGTCCAGCTGAATTTGCCAGAAGCCACCGGAGGCGTCAAGCTTGGTAAAGAATTTGGCTTGAGCCATCTCACAGGTCAATTCTTCACGCTTCGGGATCGGGTAACACTCCCGCATGATGTTGCGATTCGGGGGCGTCATTCTCCGACTCCCCGCCGGGTCGGAGAATGGCCGTTGGCCGCCGTGAATCCTGCCCCCGCTCCCGCCGAAGTCTCCGGTACCGGAGATTGGGCGGGGGCGGGAATCGGGCCGCGCCGGTTGGCCGGACCCCCCGCTGGATTCTCCGGCCCGGATGGGCCGAAGCCCTTGCCCAGGAATTGCCTGTCCCGCCGACGTAAATCAAACCTGGTATTTACCGGCGGGACCAGGCGGCGCGGGCGGGCTCCGGGGTCCTGGGGGGGGCGCGGGGCGATCTGGCCCTGGGGGGTGCCCCCACGGTGGCCTGGCCCGCGATTGGGGCCCACCGATCCGCGGGCGGGCCTGTGCCGTGGGGGCACTCTTTCCCTTCCGCCTCCGCTACGGCCTCCACCATGGCGGAGGCGGAAGAGACTCTTCCCACTGCGCATGCGCGGGAAACTGACAGCGGCCGCTGACGCTCCTGCGCATGCGCCGGGAAACTGACAGCGGCCGCTGACGCTCCCGCGCATGCGCCGCATTTCCGCGCCAGCTGGCGGGGCAACAAACGCCATTTCCGCCAGCTGGTGGGGTGGAAATCCCTCCGGCGTCGGCCTAGCCCCTCAATGTTGGGGCTCGGCTCCCAAAGATGCGGAGCATTTCGCACCTTTGGGCCGGCGCGATGCCCGTCTGATTGGCGCCGTCTTTGGCGCCAGTCGGCGGACATCCCGCCGTTGGGGGAGAATTTCGCCCCAGGTCTTTGGGATCAATGCAAACGCGGTGTTCGCCAGAAGGTTTCTTGATGCAGACCATGGAGCTGACCCACGTGACCTTTGAGATGATGCCCTTTTGGGTTCCGTGACCTTTGAGATGATGCCCTGGTCTTGGAGCTCTCGTAGCTGCGTTTTCAGACGATCCTGGAGAGGAGCCGCCACCCGGCGTGGTGCATGGATGACTGGGGTGGCATTCGGCTTGAGCAATATCTTGTAGCGATATGGGAGCATGCCCATCTCATCAAACACACTGTGGTATTGTGTGAGAATGTTGTCTATCTCAGCCTGGAAATTCGCATTGGGCGAGGACGTCGCCGGTGTCGAGGACATGGCATGAACTCGCTGTACCAGATTTAGGAGTTTGCATGCGCGAGCACCGAGCAAGGATGCCTTGTCAGGCCGGACGATCTCGAATCTCACCGTCGCCTTGATTTACTTGTGAGAGACAATTAGCTGACGCGACCCACTGGCAGCTATGGCATTACCATTGTAGTCAAGGAGCTGGCAGGCTGGTGGAGGAATGCTAGATTGGTGTCGGATGCTGTTGAGGTCCGACTGTGATATGAGGTTCGCAGACGTGCCAGTGTCCAATTTCAATCGGATGCGAGACTGGTTGACCGTGATGACGGCACACCACTCGTCGTCAGGATCCACACTGAGGATCGAAAGGCGGTTGGCAGGCACGGTAGAAACCAACTCGCGTGTGGTGATGATGCCCACCCGACATAGAGACTCGAGGCAGCCAGCATCGGGGTCCGTTGGGCTGTCTGGATCAGAATCCTGCATGCCTTGTTGTACGCAGCAGACACGTCTGCGCTGCAGCTGGGATCGCTGACTGTTGTACGGTGGAGTGGACCTGCAGAAGGCCGCATAGTGGCGAGGTTTCCACACTGTAGACATCGCCTGCTTTTGGCTGGATATTGCCGCTTTAAATGGGTGGAGCCACAATTCGGACATGGAATGTTTTATGTGCCATCGCGAATGCGCAGTGCGGTCGGTCGACGTTCGCCCGTGCGCCTCAGGGTCTTCGGCCTCATCGTCCACCCGGTTGTGGCGCGCATGCGTGGGGACCTGAGAAAAGCGGGCGAAGCGGCCACTCTCCTCGATGCTCAGGCCTTACATTTTTGCGACAGCCTGCACCCTACCAGCCTCGTGGGAGGCCAGTTTTGCAGTTTCTGCCGCCGTGATGCGGGAGTAGCGATTTCTGGCATGCTCATGGACAACGCACGTTTTGATGGCGACGGAGAGAGTCAACTGTTTGATTTTGTGGAGCTGCTTCCGCAGGGAGTCGGACTGGACCCCGAAAACGATCTGATCCCGGATCATGGAATCAGTCGTCGAGTCATAATTACATGACTGCGCTGGGATGCGGAAATGGGCCAAGAAGGACTGAAAAGGTTCATCCTTACCCTGAAGCCTCTGTTGGAAGATGTACCGTTCAAAGTTCTCATTCACCTCAATGTCACAGTGGCTGTCGAATTTCAGTAGAACTGTCTTGAACTTTGTCTTGTCTTCGCCATCGGCAAACGTAAGCGAGTTATAGATGTGGATGGCGTGATCCCCCGCAGTCGACAGGAACAGCGCAATCTTTCTGGCATCCGATGCTGCCTCGAGGTCGGAGGCCTCGATGTACAGGAGGAACTTTTGTTTGAAGACTTTCCAGTTGGCGCCGAGGTTGCCGGAGATCTGGAGTTGCGAAGGAGGCTGGATCCTTTCCATGCCGCTGGATGGCTGCTTGCTGGTCGTTGCAGATGCACTCGAGGTTGGTTCGTTAGGATTAATAGCACTCTGGTACCATGATGTGTTAAGTAAGTTGGGTCAACGTTGACTGCAACTGGATACAGTGAAACTAGAAACAGGCTTCTGACACAGGAGATGGTCCAACACTGTTTTATTGAACTTCCTGATTGCTGTACATAGTCTGCTGTGAGTTGACACTCTATCAATCTAACTGATAGCCTCCTACTGGCTTGACCAGACTAACTCTCTACCTCATGGTGATAGTGCTCACTGGCTTGTGCACTCTTACTATCTCAGTAGCTGTGTCCTGTAGAGAGAGGGAGTCTTAATGCCCTGTGTGCTTTATAGTGGTGGTGTCCTGTCTGGTGATTGGTTGTTATGTGTCGTGTGTGTTCATTGGTTATCCTGTGTGTCAATCACTGCCTGTCTGCATCTCATTATATACATGAGTGGATATTATGACACGAGGGGTGGTCGAGGAAGGGAGGGGGTAGATGGAGGGAAGGGGAAGGGGGGTAGATGGAGGGAAGGGGGGTAGAGGGAGGGAGGGGGGAAGAGGGAGGGGGTAGAGGGAGGGGGTGGGGTAGAGGGAGGGAGGGGTGTAGAGGGAGGGAGGGGTGTAGAGGGAGGGAGAGGGTTCGAGGGAGGGAGGGGGTTAGACGGAGGGAGGGGGTAGAGGGAGGGAGAGGGGGGTAGACCGAGGGAGAGGGGGGTAGAGTGAGGGACAGGGGGTTAGACAGAGGGAGAGGTCGTTAGTCAGAGGGAGGGGGGTAGACCGAGGGAGACGGGGGTAGACAGAGGGAGAGGGGGGTAGACAGAGGGAGAGGGGGTGTTACTCAGAGGGAGGAGGGAGTAGACAGAGGGAGAGGGGGGAGTAGACAGAGGGAGGAGGGGGAGTAGACAGAGGGAGGAGGGGGAGTAGACAGAGGGAGAGGGGGAGTAGACAGAGGGAGAGGAGGAGTAGACATAGGGAGGGGGAGTAGACAGAGGGGGGAGTAGACAGAGGGAGGGGGGGAGTAGACAGAGGAAGGGGTGGGGTAGGCAGATGAAGAGGGGTGGGGGTAGTCAGAAGGGGAGAGGGTGAACAGAGGGTGAGGGGGATAGACAGAAGGGGAGGGAGAGGGGGTAGACAGAGGGAGAGGGGGTAGACAGAGGGAGGGGAGGGTAGACAGAGGGAGAGGGAGGGTAGACAGAGGGAGGGTAGACAGAGGGAGAGGGAGGGTAGACAGAGGTAGAGGGAGGGTAGACAGAGGGAGAGGGAGTTAGACAGAGGGAGAGGAGGGTAGACAGAGGGAGTGGGGTAAACAGAGGGAGAGGGGGAGTAGACAGAGGGAGAGGGGAGGAGTAGACAGAGGGAGGGGGTGAGTAGACAGAGGGAGAGTGGGGGAGTAGACAGAGGGAGTAGACAGAGGGAGGGGGGGTAGTAGTAGACAGAGGGAGGGGGAGTAGTAGACAGAGGGAGTGGGGGGAGTAGATGGAGGGAGACGGGGGAGTAGACAGAGGGAGAGGAGGGTGGGGGGAGGAGTAGACAGAGGGAGGGGGAGTGGACAGAGGGAGAGGGGGGGAGTAGACAGAGGGGAGGGTGGACAGAGGGAGGGGGGGAATAGACTGAGGGAAAGGGGGGAGTAGGCAGAGGGAGAGGGGGGAGTAGACAGAGGGAGAGGGGGAGTAGACGGAGGGAGAGGGGGAGTAGAAGGAGGGAGAGGGGGGAGTAGAGGGAGGGAGAGGGTAGAGTAGACTGAGGGAGCGGGGAGAGTAGACAGAGGGAGAGGGTGAGTAGACAGAGGGAGAGGGGGTAGACAGGGGAGAGGGGGTAGACAGAGGGAGAGGGTGGGTAGACAGGGAGATGGTGGGTAGACAGAGGGATGGTGGTAAACAGAGGGGGTAGAGGGTGGGAGGGGGTGTTAAAAAAAGAAAAACTAAGAAGCAAACTAAGTTAATTGTAACACAAAGATCTTTACAATCTACATCAGGGGCGAAATTCTCCGGTATAGGCGCGATGAACGCCGACCGGCGCCAAAAACTGCGCAAATCAGTCGGGCATCGGCCCGCCCAAAGGTGCGGAATCCTCCGCATTTTGGGAGGCCGAGCCCTAACCTTGAGGGGCTAGGCCCGCTCCGGACTGATTTCAGCCACGCCAGCTGGTGGAAGTGCCCCGCCAGCTGGCGCGGAAATGACTTTGGCGGGCGGCACATGCGCAGGAGTGTTAGTGGCCGCTCACGGCATCCCCGCGCATGCGCTGTGGAGGGAGTCTCTTTCGCCTCCGCCATGGTGGAGACCGTGGCGAAGGCGGAAGAAAAAGAGTGCCCCCGCGGCACAGGCCCGCCCGCGGATCGGTGGGCCCCGATCGCGGGCCAGGCCACCGTGGGGGCACCCCCCAGGGCCAGATCACCCCGCCAGGACCCCGGAGCCCGCCCGCGCCGCCTTGTCCCACCGGTAAGGTAGGTGGTTTAATCCACGCTGGCGGGACAGGCATTCTAGCAGCGGGACTTCGGCCCATCCAGGCTGGAGAATCGCGAAGGGCGGCCCGCCAACCGGCGCGGCGCGATTCCCGCCCCCGCCAAATCTCCAGTGCCGGAGAATTCGGCAACTGCCGGGGGCGGGATTCACGCCAGCCCCCGGCGATTCTCCGACCCGGCAGGGGGTCGGAGAATCTCACCCCTTATGCCAGTGAACTGGTGAACTGGTGCGACGACAATAATCTCTCCCTCAATGTCAACAAAACGAAGGAGATTATCATCGACTTCAGGAAGCGTAGTGGAGAACATGCCCCTGTCTACATCAATGGGAACGAAGTAGAAAGGGTCGAGAGCTTCAAGTTTTTAGGTGTACAGATCACCAACAGTCTGTTCTGGTCCCCCCATGCCGAGACTATAGTTAAGAAAGCCCACCAACGACTCTACTTGCTCAGAAGACAAAGGAAATTTGACATGTCAGCTTCGACCCTCACCAACCTTTACAGATGCACCATAGAAAGCATTCTTTCTGGTTGTATCACAGCTTGGTATGGAGCCTGCTCTGCCCAAGACCGCAGGAAACTACAAAAGGTTGTGAATGTAGCCCAGTCCATCACGCAAACCAGCCTCCCATCTATTGACTCTGTCTATAATTCCCGCTGCCTCTTAAAGGCAGCCAGCATAATTAAGGACCCCACGCACCCCGGACATACTCTCTTCCACCTTCTTCCGTCAGGAAAAAGATACCAAAGTTTGAGGTCACGTACCAACCGACTCAAGAACAGCTTCTTCCCTACTGCCATCAGACTTTTGAATGTACCTACCTTGTATTAAGTTGATCTTTTCTCTACACCTTGCTATGACTGTAACATTATATTCTGCAGTCTCTCCTTCCTTCCCTATGTACGATATGCATTGTTTGTACTGCATGCAAGAAACAATACTTTTCACTGTATAGTAAGTAATACATGTGACAATAATAAATCAAATCAAATCATATCAGTTGGGTCTATGTGGTCGGTACCAATCTTGGTCGACTTTATGTCAACTCAATCAGTATTGTCCTCGGGCATTCCACCCCCTTAGCGGAAGACCTCATATTCCGCGAGACTCACAAAGAGGCTGATTGCTCCAACCCCATAGGTCCTGTGCGGGTTGTAACAGATATGTTGATAAAAGTTACATTTAGAAGGGTGGAAGGAAGCATGAACACCAACTAGGACGTGTTGTACCGAGCGACCTGTTTTCATGCTGTAAATACAATGTAATAATCCTATGAAACATGTTGATAAATGGATACTTTCATCAACAATAAATTTATTTTTCATGTTTTTTGTTATTTAAGAAGAAAACCATGCTCACAAACAGTGGCAATTCTGAAGAACATGGGGTGGGATTCTCCGTTTGCCGATGGCGAGATCGCGAAACGCGATTGGGCGGAAAATAGGTTCCGACGGCCAAATTGCTGCGGGCGCCCCGTCACCTCGACAGCGGCGTCAACGCAAACCGGAACGCACATACAGTGGACACCGTTTGCCTATCATTAGCGGGCCCGATCCGGTATTCTCCGGGGCCTCCGCGATGCTCCGCCTCCGATGAGCCAAGTTCCCAAAAGCAAGGTTCACTTGTGCTTTTAAAAATTGTGAAACTGGCGTGGTGGCTGCTGAGGGAGAGAGAGGGGGTACGGAGAGTATCCAACATCGCCATAGTTTGTTGATAGTTGTGCCGCCAGCCCGGGGCTTCTGCCAGGGCCGGGGGTTGTAGCGAGTGGTGGCCAGGAGGTGGGCTGTGGGGTCGGGGTGGTTGGGCACGGAACATTGCCGTAGCTGGAAAGGCAGCCATGCTGCTGACAGCCCACTGTGAACTGCCCACGGATCGTATAGATGTCCCCCCAGACCAACCCCCTGGGTGCCCTCTGGCCCCAGCCAACCCAGCTGTATGGGCACGCTCCAGCACAACCAGTGGCATCTTGTTGGCTGGGATGGTGTGTGTGGGGATCGTAATGTGTTTATGCGGCTGTAGCTTGTCAGCTGCCAGAGTGTCAATCACGGACCCGGCGAATCCCACACTGTTTTCCATTGGAATTGGTTGTGTTCCACATAGTGCCGATGCTAGCCCCTTAACAGTAGCAGAATTGGTCCAGGTGTGGCGCCAGTTTTGCTGTTGTGAAAGTCCACGAATTCTGCATTGGCGTCAACACTTAGTCACAGAAACGGAGAATCCCGCCAAGGATGGTTTTCTATTTTGGATATCTAAGAATAGCATCATTCTTATATGGAACAGTGTACCAATCGCCAGCCTTCAAGTCGAAAGTAAGTTTACACAAAAAAAACAATTGAAAAGGTGCAAGAAGGTTGACACGTCTCAAGTATATAAATCAGCAGAAACTCTGGACAAAGAAAAATGTTTCTTTTCGCTATTAGGTTGAGGATACACAGATAGGAAAAACATTGAGAGTTACAATAAATTTTGCCTCTGATTGATATCAAACAAAAAAGGTGCAGGATCTAATACCACATAAAACAAACTGCAGTTTAGAACCATATGTCGGTGTGGTAGTAGAAGTATTACGGTACCTGATAGGCTGGAGCACCATTGGTGGAAACTGTATGCTTTCTATTGGTTAGGATGTATGGTAGTCCGCCCTGCTAGGCGGGGTATAAGAGCCCGTGCCGCCCCAGCAGCCTTCATTCTGTACCTGAGCTGCTGGGGGAAACATCTAGCTTATTAAAGCCTTCAGTTGGACTACAACCTCGCTTTGGTGGTCATTGATCGTGCATCAGTCGGGTGTTTTCACTGGTATTGCTGCATTGTGAATAAACTGTGCGGAATCTTACCCAAATTGTTTCAAAGTGTCAGGCTCAGACTGAACACCGGCATGAAGCTTTCCGGCTACGTGGATCAGTTTTTACTCTGGATGTTGAGCCTATCTGACTAAAAGAAATGAGTAGGTGCAGGGTTTATTCTGTCACTCTGACGAGGGAGGCCGATGGAGCCGACAAGACCAACTCCACTGGGATGCCTTGATCAGAAATAAAAATGAACTCTTCTGCACACACCCACCCCACTACGGAGGTATCGGGGACTCTGTCACCCAACCACCCCCTCTCCCCCCACCCCCCCCCCCCCCCACTGCTTTGACAGTCATCGCCAGAATTTCCCCCCCGCCTCTCCCCACCCAACCATTGGCAGCATTCCCCTCCACCACTGCGGAAGTATCGCCGGCATTCCCCTCTGTCAGTGCCCGCTTTACCCCTCCCCCAACCACATATAACTGGAATCCCTACCCCCATGGGGCTCCCACTAGGGTCCACCCTGACACTGCCCCCTGGCACAGCTTGGCAATGTCAGGTTAAAATGATGCCAACCCTCTGACAATGATTGTGGGCTGAAACTAGGAAACACATTTCCAGTTGGTAAGTCTGGTGTCAAACAATACAGGAAGTGCTGTGTCAATGTAACATTAGATAGATTTCTAACCAAGGGCTACAGGGAAACATTAGCACAATCGCTAGCCAATGTTTATAAAAGTTTGTTAACGGCACTATTGTCCAAAGGCTGTGAGGTGCACAGTGCCAAAGTCTTGCTTTCAGGATTGAAGCTGGGAACTTGGCTCAGGTTCAAGAAGTTTTGTGCTACAATTAAACCTTTTAAAGGCCCACTGTTAATAAGAATGTCTGGCTTGTAACCGCCCTTTTTTTGCTTTGGCAATCTAACTCACAGTAGTTGCAATTAAAAATGCATCAGAAACCAGAAGCCTAGCATCAAGAGGTACCAACCCACTAGGATTGTCCTGGATTCCCCATGAATTATATATTGATCGAGGGAGGCATGGTAGCGCAGTAGTTAGCACTGCTGTCTGTGCGGAGTCTGCACATTCTCCCCGTGTGTGCGTGGGTTTCCTCCGGGTGCTCCGGTTTCCTCCCACAGTCCAAAGATGTGCAGGTTAGGTGGACTGGCCATTCTAAATTGCCCTTAGTGTCCTAAATTGCCCTTAGTGTCCAAAATTGCCCTTAGTGTTGGGTGGGGTTACTGGGTTATGGGGATAGGGTGGAGGTGTGGATCTTGGGTAGGGTGCTCTTTCCAAGAGCCGGTGCAGACTCGATGGGCTGAATGGCCTCCTTCTGCACTGTAAATTCTGTGAAATCTATGCTGTCTCATGGCGCCGAGGTCCCAGGTTCGATCCCGGCTCTGGGTCACAATGTGAGTTTGCACATTCTCCCAGTGTCTGCGTAGGTCTCACCCCCACAACCCAAAGATGTGCAGGGTCGGTGGATTGGCCACACTAAATTTCCCGTTAATTGGAAAAAATGAATTGGTACTCTAAATTTTTAAATAAATCTATTAGAATTAACTATTGATCCCCTGGACACTGCTGCCAGCAATCCCGGAGAAAGCAAACATATGCCGCATTAAAAAAATGTGCCTCTTCACTTCCTTTGAACAGTTTCATTTGTGATTCTTAAAAACATTGGAGAAAGTAAAAAAGGATGTTTGAGTCAGTGGAGCAGCTGGAAATGGGAGGTCGTGTGGTGAGACCCCAGGAATATTTCAAAAGTCGGTGGTTTAAAATTCTGCACTCCCAGGGGTAGCATCTAGTTGCGGTCAAGCAATTCTCCTTGGGGTGGCCTGTCAGAGGCCTCCAAAACCAGATACCTTTGCAATCCCCATCGGTGGTACCATGTAGGAGGGTGATGTCATCTTGTACACGATAAACTCATCCCATTCAGAGATACTGTGCTATTGGAGACATGGTGGGGCAGGGGGACTGGGGGATGTAAATAATGTATCAGAACAAACTCAGCTGCTGCATCTCAGAGTTATCAAGATTGCTGCGACTGGAAAAAGGAGGAGCACAGGCCACGGCCGTCGGAAAGGACTATGGGTCAAAATACTGGATATGAAGCTATCTGGTACCAAACAGAGGTCAGACCAGATTGCTCCACAGGAAGCTGTCATGGTCTCAATGGGCCGAACGGCCTTCTTCTGTGCCATATAATATGTCCTATACAAAAGCAAATATCTCGGTACCTTAGTTTAGTATTTCTTGTAAAACTGAGATTTTGAAGTCACCCACTTGGTGGAAATCATGGAGAAGAACTTACTGCACAATTCCCACCATCACAATTTTGTCAGTACCCTTATAATAGGTAGAAGTCTTACAACACCAGGTTAAAGTCCAACAGGTTTGTTTCAAACACTAGCTTTCGGAGCACTGCTCCTTCCTCAGGTGATGTGGATTCCTCACCTGAGGAAGGAGCAGTGCTCCGAAAGCTAGTGTTTGAAACAAACCTGTTGGACTTTAACCTGCTGTTGTAAGACTTCTTACTGTGCTCACCCCAGTCCAACGCCGGTATCTCCACATCATGGCTAATAATAGGTGGTTACCTAAAGCAATTTAGGGATTCAGGTTGGGCTCCTATGACATCATTAATGTTCAGATAGTATTCAACTGGGTGCAACCTCCAATGGACACTCCAACCAGTATCTGTGGCTTAACAGTAAAAACTGGCTTACCACCAAACTATAGAGTCACAGAGTCATTTCTGGCACAGAGCGAGGCCATTCATATCCCCCCTGCATCCCGGCCTTCCTAACAATGGACTAATACCCAACCATTTCAAAGCCCAAAGTCCCAGAGCCTTTGACTCTCTCATTGTGTTTGTTTTCCACTCACAAACCCTATTCTGGGTGCGAACTATCCAAAATAAAAAGTCTTCTGGGTGGGATTAGAGGGGTCATTCCTGGTGCTACAAGTGCCAGGAACCACCCCACTATCTAATGTCACTTTTTTGGGTGGGCCCAATGGGGAACGCCCTGCCAAGGCCGCACTCAGTCACATTTCCTGCACTGAGGAGCTCTGCTCGTCAGTGCAGTTAGAGATCGGGGTGCCATTTTTAAATGGCTCCCCGACTCTCGATCCCCCAAACCACCCCCCAACGCACTACTCACCTGTTGGGGGGGCAGATGAGTCACCGCCACCCCACCTCAGTGCACCCCCAGGCCTGATCCCCGGCGAGGGCAAAATGCCACCTAGGCACTTTGGCACTGCCAACCTGGCACCCTGGCAGTGCCCCTGTCAGTGCCAGGGTGGCACCCGTGTGGCACTGCCGGAATGCCCAGGTGGCACTGCCAGGGTGCCAGGATAGCAGTGCCAAGATGCCCGGGAAGTGTCAGCAGTGCCTGGGTGGCACCCTGCCCAGATAACCACTTGGGGGCCTCCAATTGCCTGGGAGATCCCACCCCCAAGTGCTGGCTTCACCTGGTTCCCGTTTGTGGAGACCAGTGCTAAACGGCGCCCAGGAGGGGGTCTCCTCGTCATGGCTGGTAAATCCCACAGCCGGTTCGATCTGAGCTTTTAAACTTACTTAACTCTGCAAGCCTGAGTCCTGCTCATTTCTTTTCATTCATGGGATGAGGGCGTCGCTGGCTCGGCCAGCATTTATTGCCCATCCCTAATTGCCCTTGAGGGGCAATTAAGAGTCAACCACATTGCTGTGGGTCCGTAGTCACATGCAGGCCGGACCAGGTACAGTTTCCTTCCCGAAAGGACATTCGTGAACCAGTTGGATTTTTATGACAATCGGCAATGGTTTAATGGTCATCATTAGACTTTTAATTCCAGATTTTTATTCAATTCAAATTTCACCATCTGCAGTTCGAACCCGGCTCCCCAAAGCATTACCCTGGGTTTCTGGTTTACTAGTCGAGTGACAATACCACAATGCCACAAAGAAAAGTACAAAGATACAAACTCGAATTAGGAGTAGGTTACCTCGAGGCTGCTCCATCATTCAACAAGATCATGGTTGATCTGATTATAACTTCAACTGCACATTACCACCAGTACCAAATAATCTTACACCACCTCACTTATCAAAAATCTGCCTTAAAATATTCAAAGACTCTGCTTCCACCGTCCCTTCAGGATGAGAGTTCCAAAGACTAATGATCCACTGAGAGACAATGGTTGGGATTCTCGGTCTTGCCAGCCGGCCAATGAGGTTTCCCATTATGGGCAGCCCCATGCCATCGGGAAATCCCCGAGCATGGGTGCGCTGCCGCCGCAATGGAGAATCCCGCCAGCGGAGAATCCGGCCCAATATTTCTCCTCATCTCTGTCTTGAATGGGTGACCCCTTTTTTCAAACATTGATTCTGAGTACTAGATTCTTCCACAAGACTCTTCTTTCAACATTCACCGCTCCGGACTTAATATATTTCAATTAATTCACCTCTTACTCTTTTAAATGCCAGTGGTTTCAAGCCTAGCCTTTCCGCCCAGAGGAAATTGAGATATCATCTATAAAAAAAGCGTTTAAAAAATCACTTACCCTAAATGTCTATTTATTGAATGGCAGGCTAGTTACCCAAGCCTTGTTAGAACTTTGAAAGCTCAATACAATGTCACACCACTTTTCTTGCCAGATCTCTCTCTTCATCTCCAGGCTACAGTTTCACATGCACTGGGCATCCTCTGGTAACATGCCCAATTGGCAATCATTCATGAGTGAAGGCTATTCAACTGCAGGAAGTATCACAGCCAATCCTCATTCAGGCCGCAACAGTCCTCCCATCGCATTTATATATTTCAGCAGGAATAACTGGAACGTGATCACGAGCAGGAAACCTGGTTAGCCACCATACCCAACCTTCCACAGTCCAAGGTGTTATCACCGATTGTAGTTCCATCTGTCCTAACTGAAATCAGCTAACAGCACAGATCAGGATACAAAAACGGGGTCTTTCTGAATGGGCGTGTGACTTGGCAGCATGGTGGATGATGCATGAACAGTAATGGCAAAAACAAATGTACTGTCATCCTTTTTAGCTCAGAGCTGGTTTAGCTCAGTGCGCTAACAGCTGGTTTGTAATACAGAACAAGGCCAGCAGCACGGGTTCAATTCCCGTACCAGCTCTGTGTACCTGAACAGGTACCGGAATGTGGTGACGAGGGGCTTTTCACAGTAACTTCATTGCTGTGTTAATGTACGCCTAATTGTGATAAAAAGGTTATTATTATTATTAATAAACATTTATTGTGGAGCATAAATACTAGCAAACTGGGGGGCAGCATGTGGTGCAGTGGTTAGCACTGGGACTGCGGCGCTGAGGACCCGGGTTCGAATTCCGGCCACTGTCCGTGTGGAGTTTGCACATTCTCCCCGTGTTTGTGTGGGTTTCACCCCCACAACCCAAAGATGTGCAGGCTAGGTGGATTGGCCATGCTAAATTGCCCCTTAATTGGAGAAAAAAATAATTGGGTACTCAAAATTTAAAATAAATACTAGCAAACTGAATACAACATGGTACTATGTCTTCTGAGTTTTCACATCTAAGTCCAATTTCATTTGTCTGTTTTTTTTTTAAACAATGCAACCTATTTACAAGCGTAACAGCTGCTATGCTGATCCTTTTAAATTCAGGAGATCACACCATGCTTAAATAATCACACGCAGATAATCTTCTGTATCCCTCGTATTAAGAATGCGATAGGTACCATTCTGCTATGTGTTTGTAGAATCGGCCTTTATTTTGTGCTACCTAATAGTCTATAAGACCATCTTTATGCACCTGTCACTTCAAATCCTTGAGTCTGACTCCAGTGTAGGTAAATTAACACAGGATGGACCTGAATCGTAGCTGTAGCTCAGTGGTAATACTATTGCCTCCGAGGGAACGTCATACACTCAAGTCCACTCGTCCAGAGCCTTCAGTGTAAAATCTAGGTTGACATTCTGTAAGTTCTTGGAGGTGCCTTCATTTGGATGAAATGTTAAACCAGGATCCCATGGCATTATTTTGCAGGAGAGGAGAGGAATTCTTCCCAGTATCCTGGCCGGCAAGGATCCCTCAAAACATTAAAACAGATTATCTGGTCATTTTCTGTTTGTGGAACCTCAATGCACAAATCAGCTGCTGTATTTGCAACATTATTACACTTAAAGATAACTCCATTTGGCTGCAAAGTACCTTGGGGAATATAATATAAATATAATACCAAGACAAATCTTTAGACAGATACACATATCTTGACAGCAAATTTAATTAGAGGGTGAACTCCCTCTTTTTACCCAACCTCCCTAGACCACAAACTAATTCCAACCTGTAAGGCAGATCCCAGAGCTTTTCCAATGTCACCCTCAAATAGTTAACTATGAGGAAGCATGGTCCCCCATGAGGACCTGTGTCCTCAGTTTGCCATGTTATTCAGTTGCATTACAACATACTGTGTTAATGCACCAGAATCATGAGGCCAGATAGGCCTCAATGCCCCCCCACCCCCCTCCCTCCCAGGTTGAGGAGAGTAAACAAACAAGCAGGGTTCCCATTGCTGATCCCTATATACACTGAGTCCTCCATAATGTGTTACACCCATCTTTCCAATACTCATCGCTAAGGTACCCAATGCCCATTTCCTGTTGTGCAATATTTTCTGTCTACCCACACATTGCTCTCAAAATTAATTAAAAATTAACGATTAATTTCCACCTCTCACAAAAGCACTAAGTAATGCTGGGGTGCAATTTTATAGGCACAGTGCGTATTTGTTCACTGTTGTATTGTCTTTGTGCAATGCAAGATAAAGATTGTATTGGTAGTTTGGTAATTTTATGGACTTGACAAGTTACATTAAGTTGGTGAATGAATGGGGCCTTAATCAGTCTCAATTATAAATCAGCAGATAGTTAAGTTGACCAATTACTGCAAGACTATAAAGCTTAAAAGAAGGCATTGGGCAAGATCTTCCAGCTGTTCACATGGCCGGGATCTTCCGGTCTAACCGACGGTGCACCTCTGCTGCGGGTTTCCTGGCAGCGTGGGGTGGATTCAATGGGAAACCCCATTGACAGTGGTGGGATCTTCTGGTTGCGTCACCGGGAATAATGTCAGGAGGAGGCTAGAGAATCTCACCCATTGTCTTAAGGTTAAGACAAAATGCAAAATTAGCTAAAACCAATGGGGTTAACTCTGATCTCATTATTGACAAATTATAAACCAATTAGCTATTTTCAACAAGTTGGCTAAGATGGGTTTACAACATCCTTTAAGTATAAAATAAAGGTTTTGAGAAGCCATTTTTGTTACCATGTTATTCACATTTCCGGAATTATCTCTTTATGTCTTGGCCTGAAGAACCAAGGAGTGTTGTGAGAAGTCAGTTCAACTATTAAAGGTATTCTTTCTCCCTGCTGTTAATTACTGTTAAGTACTGCTAATTACTGATAATCGACACTGCTTTTTATATTTCTGACTTTTTAAGCTTCTTAATTTTAATGGTTAGTGAACCTTTTGAATTCACCATTCAAAGTGTTCATCTTGTCAGATGGTTCAGTCTTGTAGAGCCTGATTTGATTTGCAAATGGAAAATTATTACCAACAACCTGAACCCCCATAAATCTTCTTAGAATTTGTCAATAGGCTGTTCAACTCTGGCAAAATCATATCTACTCCTCAATGTTGTCCTGCCTTGACACATGCACTTTTTGACGGGTACACCAATGATTATGAATGAAACTCTGTCCCACCATCACCACCACCACCACCCATACTTTCCTTCCCTCTCCCCATTCCATGGGACTGAAAATAACTGTAACGCTGCTACTGCTAGACTGGGTGAGGTCTGCCAACTGTCCACTTATAGAAAAAAAACAGTTTGGGACCTTTTCAGTCTCTATACCTCACTGAGCAGAGCATTTCCTAACTCAGTAGTTCTCAAACTGGGGTCCATGGATCCCTGAGAGTTCTTGCCGACTTTCCAGGGGTCCACAGAATGGGGCAGCCAGGAGGGGAAAAAGGACAAACGATGCATCTTGTATAAATCAGCAATAGTCAGTATTAGTCTTGCATGTGCAGCTGACAAAATATCCAACCAAAGCCTTGAATACTTGGACTTCTTCACTGCCACGATATTCAGCAGTGAGTCTGGCTTTGATTTTCAGTGGGCGAAAAGGAGAGGTGGGAGACCAGTTGCTGCTGTGATACTAGGATGTATTCAATATGGATTTATGCAGTGAACAATGCCATTTTAATACTGTCTAAGTACTGCTGAGTATTTTCAACATTTTCTGTTTATACTAATCTTGTCACTTTAATTCTCGTAACCGTGGAAATTCGGTCAGTTTGACATACTTAAGTCTTCCACTTTTTGCAAGAGTGTAAATTCCTTGAATGATTAAATAACACTGAGAAACTGCGCGGTGTTTGCTCAGATCTGTAAAATTTCCCCAGGAATGTCACATTCATGTGATTCTTCTGTAATAGAGTTGAAGGGAAAGAAACTTGAAAATGTATAGGAAGTTATTCTTTAAATTAAAACTAGTAACCTGCTTTGACCGGTATTTTCTGTTTTTGATCCAGATTCCAGCATCTGCAGTAATGTGCTTAATACTTTAAATAATACTTGTTTTCTTTTCTTACAACTCTTTATTGAATGTAGCACTTGGATATTCTGAATGTTATCTAGTATAATTTAGATGAGAGGTCTGCGATTACTGATCGATTTGAAAAGGAGCCTTTCAGCCAAATGTATTTGTGACCCTCTGTTCTAACACAGCCAAGAAGGTTTTTGAATTTATTTTCACCCTGTTTTAGTGTCTCCCTCACTACCAACTAATATAAATTGAAGGTGGGTGTGGGCGTATTTTCCTTTCAGGTCTCCCCTAGTGCCTCTGAAATTAACCACAAGGATAGTACCGACATTCATCAGCCTCATTCACTTACCCTGTGAGGAAGCACTGATCCTCCACTCCTGTCTATTCCACAATATTGTAGCAGGAAGATTGTGGTCGATTTCCAGCTTCCCTGCTTGGGCAGTATCTACAGAACAAAAATCAATTGAATTAAAATCACGTAGGCTACATACGGGGAGCAAAGAAACTATACTAGATTACTAACCAGGAGAGGAAAATGAAAACCTACTTCACTACTTTTGGACCATATACATATATATGTATATTTATAATTACCTGCTCCTGGTGAATGTGCATTGAAAACTCCTATTTATATGTAATAAAGTCTGACTTCTGGGCCGGGATTCTCCCCTACCCGGCGGAGTGGGGGAATCCGGCGTAATGAAGTGGCGTGAACCACTCCGGCGTAGGGCCGCCCCAAAGGTGTGGAAGTCTCTGCACCTTTAGGGGCCAAGCCCTCACCTTGAGGGGCTAGGCCCACGCCGGAGTGATTTCTGCCCCGCCGGCTGGCGGGAAAGGCCTTTGGCGCCAGGCCAGCCGGAGCCGAAAGGACTTCACCTGGCGACGCATGCGTGGGAGCGTCAGCGGACGCTCACGGCATCCCCGCGCATGTGCAGTGGAGGGGGTCTCTTCCGCCTACGCCATAGTGAAGACCATGGCGAAGGCGGAAGGAAAAGAGTGCCCCCACGGCACAGGCCCGCCAGCGTATCGGTGGGCCCTGATCGCGGGCCAGGCCACCGTGGGGGCACCCCCCAGGGGCCAGATCGCCCCGTGCCCCCCCCCCCCAGGACTCCGGAGCCCGCCCGCGCCCTCTGCTCCCGCCGGTAAGGTAGGTGGTTCAATCCACGCTGGCTGCCGAGGGTTGACAGCGGCGCGACTTCGGCCCATCGCGGGCTGGAGAATCGCCGGGGGGAGCCCGCCGACCGACGCGGCGCGATTCCCGCCCCCGCCAATTCTCTGGTAGCGGAGAATTCGGGACACGGCGGGTGCGAGATTCACGTGTCCCTGGTCACAACATGTTGGAAGTCACATGTTGGGAGGCTCCTTATGCCCAGTCTCAGGGGTACTTTTTGGATGAGCTGGTGTGGGAAGTCCTAAGGAGTCGGTGGAATGTCGAAATTTCAGATGAAAGGTCAGGGAAGGATGGGGTCAAGCGGACGTTCGCCGGCGAGTGCTGCTGTAAGTTCGACAGGAGGAAAGATGGCGGGTGCTGGTTTGTCGAATGGGGCTGCTCCCATTCCAGTTGAGACTCTTACCGAGGTGGTATCAGGGCAGTTTGAAAGGCTGTTCGCCAAACATTTAGAGCTTTGGAGGGAGATGACGGCTTCACTCAAAGAGTGGGTGGAGGAGGTGCTTTCCCCGATAAATGTTGCATTAAAAAAGACTTTGGTCGAGGTATGGGAGCAAGGGGAGAAGATGAAGGGGATTGAAGAGGCATTGCCGCAACATTGCGACCAGTTCACCTCGATGGGTGAGGAGCTGCAGAAGGTGGCAGAGGTCAATATGAGTCTGAGAGCCAAAGTGGAGGACCTGGAGAACAGGTCGAGGAAACAAAATTGAGGATCGTGGGTTTGTCCGAGAGAGTGGAGGGCCCAAAGCCAACCGTGCACTTTGCCAAGCGGTCACTCCGGCTGAAGCCTAGAACAAATGAGCCACCAAGGGCAGTCATAGAGCTTCCACAGCTACCCCATGAAGGAGAAGGTTTTGAGCTGGGCGAAGCAGAAGTGGGACGTGAAGTGGGAAGGCATTGGTATACATATATACCAAGATCTTACGGTGGAATTGGCAAGAAGGCAGGCGACCTTTGAGCGGTGAAGGAGGCACTGTACAGCAGTGGGTTGAGGTTTGGAGTGGCCTACCCTGCGAAGCTGAGAGTGACTCACAACTCAAAGGACTTTTATTTTGACAAGGCAGAGGAGGTAGAGGCGTTCGTAAAGGCTGAAGGACTGGGACTTGTTGTGTTCCATGACTTGTCTTGCAATGATTCATACAAAACTGTTGGTGATTTAACTAGAATGATGATTTATTGATTAACATGTGGAGAGGTAACATGCGGAATGCTATACAGACTAAGTTACTGTTTGAGTTTCATGGACTCTCCTGGAACGACCCATTGTGCGACTGGCCTGTTGTATGCCTTATCACTAAATGCCGATAGTCGGACGTCACATGACTGATGTTTGGTGCCATCGACTGGTTGGAAGTCGCACTGCTAACTACATACAATATTCACAGGCTTATCACCACAGGGCTGAGATGAGAGTTAGGATCTGGACTTGGATGGTGTGGACTGGGAGCTTTATTCTTTGAATTTTTTTCTCAGATTGTTTTCAATGGGGGGGGGGGGGGGGAGATATGTTTTTGTTTCATTTTATAGGTGTGTTTCTTTCTGTTTAGTGGAATGTAGTCTCCACACTCTGACTGTGTGGCTGGGGGATTGGAGTTGGCTTTTAGTTGGAGCGTGGGGTGAGGGTTGGAGGGTATGGTGGGGAGGAGGAGGGGCCTCTGGCAGGGGTCACTGGGCTAGAAAATGGTGGCGCCAGACATCAGTCATGTGACATCCAACGAGAAAATGATTGGCTAGTGAACGGGAGTGTAGTGGGGGGGAGGGGCCATGGTCATTGGCGCCTGGTCACACAGGTTTCGATTGACCTGGGAGGTGTGGATGATGGCGGGAGGGGATCAATATGGTGAGGTTTATGCAAGAGGAAGTAGATGGGGGATTCTGGGTAGGGGGTGGGGGTTGCTGGGAACAAAAGGATGAGGCAGGTCCAGCCAGATGGGCGGGGCCTGGGGTAATGGTGATGGCAGATAGGAGGTGCAGGTGAGGGGGTGGGGGGGGAGGGGTGAGAGACCCCTGGTCAGAATGGTGACGTGGAATGTGAGGGGGTTAGGGGACCGGTGAAGAGAGCAAGAGTTTTTGCTCACTTGATAAGGTGATGCTGCAAGAGACCCATCTGAGGGTGAAAGACCAGATGAAGCTTAGTTAGGGTTGGTGAGCCAGGTGTTTCATTCGGAGTTTGATGGTAGGACCCGGAAAGTGTGGCAATTTTGGTGAGCGTGTGGGTGAGGTTCCAGGTGAAGAGGGTGGTGGCAGATCGGGGTCATGCATGAAATGAAATAAAAATCGCTTATTGTCACAAGTAGGCTTCAAATGAAGTTACTGTGAAAAGCCCCTAGTCGCCACATTCCGGCGCCTGTTCCGGGAGGCTGGTACGGGAATTGAACCGTGTTGCTGGCCTGCCTTGGTCTGCTTTAAAAGCCAGCGGTTAGTGGCATTGGTTAGCATATATGCCCCCAACTGGGATGATGCGGATTTGTGAAGAAAATACTGGCTACAATCCCGGATTTGGACATTCATGGGTTGATTTATGGGAGGATTGGAACACAGTGCTGGAGCCGAGGGTGGACAGCCATGCTCACTGACCCCATCGGGAGTGGTGGGGGCGAAGGCGGCGGCTAGGCTTATGAGGGAGATGAGGGTGGTTGACCCATGGAGATTTTTGCACCTGAGGGGTCAGGAGTATATGTTTTTTTTCACCAGTGCACAAGGTGCTCTTGAGCATTGACTTTTTTGTGGTGTGGAAGGTGCTGTTGGCTGGAGTTAAGTGAGCAGAGTATTCGGCAATTGTGATTTTGGATCATACCCACATTGGATGGATGTGGTAGTGGAGAAGGGGTTGGCTCAGAAGGCGGGGTGGAGGATGGATATGGGGTTGTTGGTGGACCGGAGTCTGTGTCTCAGGATGGGGAAGGTGACTGAGGAATATGTCGGGTCCAACTGTACAGGGGAGGTCTCGCTGTTGGTGGTTTGGGAGGCTCTGAAGGCAGTGGTGAGGGGGAAGGTGATTTGTTTCAGGCTAAGGTAGACAGGGAGAAGAGAGAAGGGTGCCAATGGTTGATAGAAGAGATTTTGGAGGTGGACAGGAAGTATGTGGGGGACCCGGATCCAGGGCTCCTGGCAAAGAGGAAGGAGTTGCAGGTGAAGTTCGACTTGCTGTCCACAGAGAAAGTGGTGCGTCAGCTGGGAAGGGTGATGGGGACTGTCTATGAGTATGGAGGGAAAGCAGATCGTATGTTGGCAGGTCAGCGTCGTAGGCAAGCCGCAGCGAGGGAGATAGTTCGGGTTAGTATGGGGGAGTTGGTGGTCGTCCTGGATCGGATTAACAAGCTGTTTGAGGAGTTTTATAGGGACTTGCATAAATTGGAGCCACCATAGGATAAGCGGGAAATGAGGGAGTTTTTTTGGGGGTTAGAGTGCTTGAAGGTGGGTGAAATGGAGAAGGCCGGGCTGGAGGAGTCGGTGGGGGTAGAGGAAATGAAGGCGGCAATTGGGAAGATGCAGGCGGCGAAGGCAGTTCCCGGTTGAATTTTACAAGAAATTTAAGGATAAGCTGACACCATTACTGGTGGAAATGTTTGAGGACATGATGATGAGGGGGTTTTGCAAAAAATGATGCGACAGGCCTCCATCTCGTTGTTGCTAAAGAAAGTTAAGGATCCGGTGGAATGTGGCTCGTATTACCCATATCTCTGCTGAATGTGAATGTGGGCGGCAAGATTTGGCAAAGATGCTGATGTTAAGTTTGGAGGAGTGTTTCCGAGGATGATCGGGGAGGATCAGACAGGGTCATTAAGAGCAGACAGTTGTCATCGATTGTGAGGCGGCTAGTGCTTTTTCCGGCAAAGGGAGGGGAGTTGGAGCTGGTGGTGGCATTAGATTGGAGAAGGCATTTGACCGGCTGGAATGGAATTATCTGTTAGCGGCGTTGGAGAAGTTTGGGATTGGGCCTACGTTTGTGACATGGTGACGTTGCTGTATAAGGCGCCGATGGCGAGTGTACACATGAATGAAATGAATTCAGGGTATTGCTCATCACACTGGGGAACTAGGAAGGGGTCCCCCATATGCCCCCCTGCTGTTTATGTTGGTGATAGAGCCCTTGGCCATTGCGCTGAGGGGCTCAGAGTTGTGCAATGGGATACTGAGGGGGTTGGGGGATGTGATGTATCGTCAATTACCACGAGACGAGAATGGTGAAACAATCGAGGCTTTATTACACAAGATGTTGTTCCTCCTGCAGCTGGAACCAGAATCGGAGCAGCGCAGGAGAGCATACACTTTTATACGTCGTTGATGTGTTGGGTGTTCTGGATCCGTGGAACACATACAGGTCACCAACACTTGATATAGTGCAACACTATTTTATTGAATCATTAACTGTTTAACATACTCTGACTATGGGTTAACACGATACTAGCTTTAACTAAAGACCTTTGCCTTGTCCTAACCAGTCGATGCACTCAGCACATGGTGAATGTCTGTGTTACAGGCTGTGAGCTCTGTCCTCCTAGCTAGCTGCAACTCGAATGAACGGGAACTCTGATGCCCCCTGTCTTTATAGTGCATTTGCTCTAAGTGGTGATTGGCTGCGGTGTTGTGTGTGTTGATTGGTCCCACTGTGTCCATCAGTGTGTGTCTGCACCATGATATACTGGTGTATATTATGACAGTCGCCTGCTGGGAGGAGCAAGCAGGCTGGGATTTACTGTGCTACCTGTAATACAGTGGCAGTACCGTAATACATGTAATGTGTTACCAGTGGTGTTTACCTCATTCACCCCCTGTTTAAAAAAAAGGCCGGCGGGGGTGAAGAAAGCATTACAGATTGAGTCTGTCGGGGGCTCTGACCCTCCGCTGCGATCGCCTCAGTCCTGGTAGTGGTGTGGGCGCCGATGTGGTCACCTGCGACTCCGGGAGCGTGTTGTCATCTCCTTCGTCACCCCTTAGTGGATCCAGTGAGGGGACGGATCCTGCTGGGGTGGGCGCTGCGCTGATGTTCGCTGGTGGGAGGGTGGGTGGCGCAGGGGTGAACGAGGCAACACGGGGGGGGGGGGGGGGGGAGCGGTATCAGGTCGGGGGTTGTGGGTGGGGACCCAGCGGGTGCCAGGTTCCGGAAGGAGACTGTGACCTGTCGCCCGTCGGGGTGTGCCACTTAAGCGTACTGTGGGTTTGCATGGAGGAGGTGGACTTTTTCAACCAAGGGATCCAATTTATGGCTCCGCACATGCTTCCGGAGGAGGACAGGTCCAGGAACTGTCAGCCATGTTGGGAGCGAAACCCCGGAGGTGGACGTCCTGGGGAAGGCAAAGACACGTTCGTGAGGGGTCTCATTAATAGCGGTGCACAGGAGCGACCGGATGGAGTCTCCACCTATAACTATGAGATCTTGTCTCGCCCGGGGAAGCTCAATGAGCCCCCAGATGCCCTGTCCCGCAGTACATGTGCTAGTGCACAAGTGGACCGACTCCGGGCTCTCCACAATGACCTCTGCCACCCGGGGGTCACCCCGTTCTTCCATTTTGTTAAGGCCTGCAACCTGCCCTACTCCATTGAGGAGGTCAGTACCGTAACCAGGGACTGCCAAGTCTGCTCAGAGTGCAAGCCGCACTTCTACCGGCCAGATAGAGCGCACTTGCTGAAGGCCTACCGCCCCTTTGAGCGTCTTAGCATAGACTTCAAAGGGCCCATCCCCTCCACCGACCGCAACATGTACTTCCTCAACGTAATTGATGAGTACTCCCGGTTCCCTTTCGCCATCACATGCCCTGACATGACTTCTGCCATGGTCATCAAGGCCCTGCACAGCATCTTCACCCTGTTCGGTTTCCCCACCTACATCCACAGCGATCGGGCTCCCCTTTCATGAGCGATGAGCTGCGTCAGTTCCTGCTCAGCAAGGGCATTGCCTCGAGCAGGACGACCAGCTACAACCTCCGGGGAAATGGGCAGATGGAGAGGGAGAACGGGACGGTCTGGAAGGCAGTCCTGCTGGCCCTTAGGTCTAGAAATCTCCCGGTCTCCCAGTGGCAGGAGGTCCTCCACGACGCGCCCAACTCCACCTTCCTTGTTTGCGAACCTCACCCCGGATTGCAAACCCGTCGCCACCAGGAGCAGATGGTACAGTGCCCAGGACAGGATCTTCATCAGGTCGGAGGTCCAACGGCTTCTGCGGGAAGAGGTCATTGAGGCCGGCAACAGCCCCTGGAGAGCTCAAGTGGTAGTAGTACAGACTGGGGAGAAGCACAGGATGGTCATTGACTGCAGTCAGGCCATCAATCGGTACACGCAGCTCGACGCGTACCCCCTCCCACGCTTATCTGACATGGTCAATCAGATGGCACAGTATCGGGTCTTTTCCACAGTGGACCTGAAGTCTGCCCACCGCCAGCTCCCCATCCGCCCGGAGGACCGCCAATACACTGCCTTCGAAGCAGATGGCCGCCTCTATCACTTCCTTAGGGTTCCCTTCGGCGTCACTAATGGGGTCTCGGTCTTCCAACGTGAGATGGACCGAATGGCTGACCGGTACGGACTGCGGGCCACCTTCCTGTACCTAGATAACGTCACCAGCTGCGGCCACGATCAGCAGGACCACAACGCTAACCTCCAATAATTCCTCCAGACCACCAAACTCCTTAAACTCACGTACAATAAGGAGAAATGCGTGTTCCGCACCAACCGCTTAGTCATCCTTTTTTTTTTTGCAAATTTTTTATTGAAAATTTTTGGTCAACCAACACAGTAAATTGTGCATCCTTTACACAATATTGTAACAACACAAATAACAATGACCTATTTTATAAACAAAAAATGAATGAATCAATAATAAATAACAAAAATGAAAACTAACCCTAATTGGCAACTGCCTTATCACAAGTAACACTCTCCAAAAATATAATTTAACAGCCCAATATATAATTATCTGTAGCAACGACCTATACATATTATACAATATATATTAACAACCCTGAGAGTCCTTCTGGTTCCTCCCCCCCCCCCACCCCCCCCCCCCCCCCCCCCCCGATCCTGGGCTGCTGCTGCTGCCTTCTTTTTTCCATTCCATCTATCTTTCTGCGAGGTATTCGACGAACGGTTGCCACTGCCTGGTGAACCCTTGAGCCGACCCCTTTAGAACGAACTTAATCCGCTCTAGCTTTATAAACCCTGCCATGTCATTTATCCAGGTCTCCACCCCCGGGGGCTTGGTTTCTTTCCACATTAACAATATCCTGCGCCGGGCTACTAGGGACGCAAAGGCCAAAACATCGGCCTCTCTCGCCTCCTGCACTCCCGGCTCTTGTGCAACCCCAAATATAGCCAACCCCCAGCTTGGTTCGACCCGGACCCTACTACTTTTGAAAGCACCTTTGTCACCCCCATCTAAAACCCCTGTAGTGTCGGGCATGACCAAAACATATGGGTATGATTCGCTGGGCTTCTCGAGCACCTCGCACACCTATCCTCCACCCCAAAAAATTTACTGAGCCGTGCTCCAGTCATATGCGCCCTGTGTAATACCTTAAACTGAATCAGGCTTAGCCTGGCACACGAGGATGACGAGTTTACCCTGCTCAGGGCATCTGCCCACAGCCCCTCCTCGATCTCCTCCCCCAGCTCTTCTTCCCATTTCCCTTTTAGTTCATCTACCATAGTCTCCCCTTCGTCCCTCATTTCCCTATATATATCTGACACCTTACCATCCCCCACCCATGTCTTTGAGATCACTCTGTCCTGCACCTCTTGTGTCGGGAGCTGCGGGAATTCCCTCACCTGTTGCCTCGCAAAAGCCCTCAGTTGCATATACCTGAATGCATTCCCTTGGGGCAACCCATATTTCTCGGTCAGCGCTCCCAGACTCGCGAACTCCCCATCCACAAACAGATCTTTCAGTTGCGTTATTCCTGCTCTTTGCCACATTCCATATCCCCCATCCATTCCCCCCGGGGCAAACCTATGGTTGTTTCTTATCGGGGACCCCCCCAAGGCTCCAGTCTTTCCCCTATGCCGTCTCCACTGTCCCCAAATCTTCAGTGTAGCCACCACCACCGGGCTTGTGGTGTAGTTCCTCGGTGAGAACGGCAATGGGGCTGTCACCATAGCCTGTAGGCTAGTCCCCCTACAGGACGCCCTCTCTAATCTCTTCCACGCCGCTCCCTCCTCCTCTCCCATCCACTTACTCACCATTGAAATATTAGCGGCCCAATAATACTCACTTAGGCTCGGTGGTGCCAGCCCCCCCCTATCCCTGCTACGCTGTAAGAATCCCTTCCTCACTCTCGGGGTCTTCCCGGCCCACACAAAACCCATGATGCTCTTTTCAATCCTTTTTAAAAAATCCTTCGTGATCACCACCGGGAGGCACTGAAACACAAAGAGGAATCTCGGGAGGACCACCATCTTAACCGCCTGCACCCTCCCTGCCAGTGACAGGGATACCATATCCCATCTCTTGAAATCCTCCTCCATTTGTTCCACCAGCCGCGTTAAATTTAATCAAAGCAATGTGCCCCAATTCTTGGCTATCTGGATCCCCAGGTAACGAAAGTCCCTTGTTACCTTCCTCAACGGTAGGTCCTCTATTTCTCTACTCTGCTCCCCTGGATGCACCACAAACAACTCACTTTTCCCCATGTTCAATTTATACCCTGAAAAATCCCCAAACTCCCCAAGTATCCGCATTATTTCTGGCATCCTCTCCGCCGGGTCTGCCACGTATAGTAGCAAATCGTCCGCATAC
Source organism: Scyliorhinus torazame (assembly GCF_047496885.1). Classification (NCBI taxonomy): domain Eukaryota; kingdom Metazoa; phylum Chordata; class Chondrichthyes; order Carcharhiniformes; family Scyliorhinidae; genus Scyliorhinus; species Scyliorhinus torazame. The sequence goes on along the minus strand of NC_092714.1, from coordinate 190,076,229 downwards.
AAAGATACCCGGTGTTCTTCTCCTCCTCTAAGTACTCCCCTCCACTTCTTGGAACCACTCAACGCTATCGCCAGGGGCTCAATCGCCAGTGCAAACAATAATGGGGACAGAGGGCATCCCTGCCTTGTCCCTCTATGGAGCCGAAGATATGCAGATCCCCGTCCATTCTTGACCACGCTCGCCATTGGGGCCCTATACAACAGCTGCACCCATCTAACGTACCCCTCTCCAAAACCAAATCTCCTCAACACCTCCCACAAATAAACCCACTCCACTCTATCAAATGCTTTCTCGGCATCCATCGCCACTACTATCTCCGTTTCCCCCTCTGGTGGGGCCATCATCATTACCCCTAACAGCCTCCGTATATTCGTGTTCAGCTGTCTCCCCTTCACAAACCCAGTTTGGTCCTCGTGGACCACCCCCGGGACACATTCCTCTATTCTCATTGCCATTGCCTTGGCCAGGATCTTGGCATCTACATTTAGGAGGGAAATAGGTCTAGAGGACCCGCATTGTAGCGGGTCCTTTTCCTTCTTTAAGAGAAGCGATATCGTTGCTTCAGACATAGTCGGGGGCAGTTGTCCCCTTTCCTTTGCCTCATTAAAGGTCCCCGTCAATACCGGGGCGAGCAAGTCCACATATTTTCTATAGAATTCGACTGGGAATCCATCCGGTCCAGGGGCCTTTCCCGCCTGCATGCTCCTAATTCCTTTCACCACTTCTTCTACCTCGACCTGTGCTCCCAGTCCCACCCTTTCCTGCTCTTCCACCTTGGGAAATTCCAGCCGATCCAAGAAGCCCATCATTCTCTCCCTCCCATCCGGGGGTTGAGCTTCATATAATTTTTTATAAAATGTCTTGAACACTCCATTCACTCTCTCCGCTCCCCACTCCATCTCTCCTTCCTCATCCCTCACTCCCCCTATTTCCCTCGCTGCTCCCCTTTTCCTCAATTGGTGTGCCAGCAACCTGCTCGCCTTCTCCCCATATTCGTACTGTACACCCTGTGCCTTCCTCCATTGTGCCTCTGCAGTGCCCGTAGTCAGCAAGTCAAATTCTACATGTAGCCTTTGCCTTTCCCTGTACAGTCCCTCCTCCGGTGCTTCCGCATATTGTCTGTCCACCCTCAAAGGTTCTTGCAGCAACCGCTCCCGTTCCTTACTCTCCTGCTTCCCTTTATGTGCCCTTATTGATATCAGCTCCCCTCTAACCACCGCCTTCAACGCCTCCCAGACCACTCCCACCTGGACCTCCCCATTATCATTGAGTTCCAAGTACTTTTCAATGCACCCCCTCACCCTTAGACACACCCCCTCATCTGTCATTAGTCCCATGTCCATTCTCCAGGGTGGGCGCCCTCCTGTTTCCTCCCCTATCGCCAAGTCTACCCAGTGTGGAGCGTGATCCGAAATGGCTATAGCTGTATACTCCGTTGCCCTCACCTTCGGGATCAACGCCCTTCCCAGCACAAAAAAGTCTATTCGCGAGTAGACTTTATGGACATAGGAGAAAAACGAGAACTCCTTACTCCTAGGTCTGCTAAATCTCCACGGGTCTACACCTCCCATCTGCTCCATAAAATCTTTAAGTACCTTGGCTGCTGCCGGCCTCCTTCCAGTCCTGGACTTCGACCTATCCAGCCCTGGTTCCAACACCGTATTAAAATCTCCCCCCATTATCAGCTTTCCCATCTCTAGGTCCGGAATGCGTCCTAGCATCCGCCTCATAAAATTTGCATCATCCCAGTTCGGGGCATATACGTTTACCAAAACCACCGTCTCCCCCTGTAGTTTGCCACTCACCATCACGTATCTGCCCCCGTTATCCGCCACTATAGTCTTTGCCTCGAACATTACCCGCTTCCCCACTAATATAGCCACCCCCCTGTTTTTCGCATCTAGCCCCGAATGGAACACCTGCCCCACCCATCCTTTGCGTAGCCTAACCTGGTCTATCAGTTTCAGGTGCGTTTCCTGTAACATAACCACATCTGCCTTAAGTTTCTTAAGGTGTGCGAGTACCCGTGCCCTCTTTATCGGCCCGTTCAGCCCTCTCACGTTCCACGTGATCAGCCGGGTTGGGGGGCTTCCTACCCCCCCCCCTTGTCGATTAGCCATCCCCTTTTTCCAGCTCCTCACTCCTCACCCGGTTCCCACGCAGCTGTATCTCCCCCAGGCGGTGCCCCCCCGCCCATCCCCTCCCATACCAGCTCCCCCCTCTCCCCAGCAGCAGCAACCCAGTAATTCCCCCTCCCACCCCCCCCGCTAGATCCCTCGCTAGCGTAATTACTCCCCCCATGTTGCTCCCAGAAGTCAGAAAACTCTGGCCGACCTCGGCTTCCCCCCGTGACCTCGGCTCGCACCGTGCGACGCCCCCTCCTTCCTGCTTCTCTATTCCCGCCATGGTTATCATAGCGCGGGAACCAAGCCCGCGCTTCTCCCTTGGCCCCGCCCCCAATGGCCAACGCCCCATCTCCTCCACCTCCCCTCCTCCCCCCATCACCACCTGTGGGAGAGAGAAAAGTTACCACATCGCAGGATTAGTACATAAAACTCCTCTTTCCCCCCTTTTTAACCCCCCTCTTTGCCCCCCACATTCGCCCCACCACTCTGTTCAAACGTTCTTTTTAATAACCCGCTCATTCCAGTTTTTCTTCCACAATAAAAGTCCATGCTTCATCCGCCGTCTCAAAGTAGTGGTGCCTCCCTCGATATGTGACCCACAGTCTTGCCGGTTGCAGCATTCCAAATTTTATCTTCTTTTTATGAAGCACCGCCTTGGCCCGATTAAAGCTCGCCCTCCTTCTCGCCACCTCCGCACTCCAGTCTTGATAAACGCGGATCACCGCGTTCTCCCATTTACTGCTCCGAGTTTTCTTTGCCCATCTAAGGACCATTTCTCTATCCTTAAAATGGAGGAATCTCACCACTATGGCTCTGGGAATTTCTCCTGCTCTCGGCCCTCGCGCCATCACTCGGTATGCTCCCTCCACCTCCAACGGACCCGCCGGGGCCTCCGCTCCCATTAACGAGTGCAGCATCGTGCTCACATATGCCCCGACGTCCGCTCCCTCCACACCTTCAGGAAGACCAAGAATCCTCAGGTTGTTCCTCCTTACATTGTTCTCCAGTGCCTCCAACCTTTCCACACATCGTTTCTGATGTGCCTCATGCGTCTCCGTCTTCACCACCAGGCCCTGTATGTCGTCCTCATTCTCGGCTGCCTTTGCCTTCACGACCCGAAGCTCCCGCTCCTGGATCTTTTGTTCCTCCTTTAGCCCTTCGATCGCCTGTAGTATCGAGGCCAACAACTCTTTCTTCATTTCCTTTTTGAGCTCTTCCACACAGCATTTCAAGAATTCTTGTGGTTCAGGGCCCCATGTTAAACTGCCACCTTCCGACGCCATCTTGGTTTTTGCTTGCCTTCCTTGTCGCTGTTCTAAAGGATCCACTGCAATCCGGCCACTTTCTCCTCCTTTTTCCATCCGTATCCAGGGGGGATTCCCTTCTGGTTTACCGCACAGTGTTTTTAGCCCTCAAAATTGCCGTTGGGGCTCCTATCAAGAGCCCAAAAGTCCGTTTCACCGGGAGCTGCCGAAACGTGCGACTCAGCTGGTCATCGCCGCACCCGGAAGTCCCGCTTAGTCATCCTTGTCTATGTCGTGGAAAATGGAATTCTAGGGCCGACCCCGACCGCTAGTGCCCCTCATGGAACTCCCCCTCCCCCACTGCCCCAAGGCCCTGAAACAATGCGTGGGGTTTTTCTCCTACTATGCTCAGTGGGTCCTTAATTATGCGGACAAGGCCCGCCCACTCATTCACTCCACCGTTTTCCCCCTGATGGCTGAGGCCCACCAAGCCTTCAACCGCATCAAGGCAGACATCGCCAAGGCCATGATGCACGCGGTCAACTCCCCTTTCAGGTCAAGAGCAATGTATCGGACGTAGCTCTGGCCGCCACCCTCAACCAAGCGGACAGGCCCGTGGCCTTCTTTTCCCGACCCCTCGATGCCTCCGAAATTCGGCACTTCTCTGTCGAAAAGGAGGCCCAAGCCATTGTGGAAGCTGTGTGATATTGGAGGCATTACCTGGCCAGCAGGAGATTCACTCTCCTCACTGACCAACGGTCGGTTGCCTTCATGTTCAGTAACACACAGCAGGACAAGATCAAAAACGTCAAGATCTTGAGGTGGAGGATCGAGATCTACACCTATAATTACGAGTTTTTGTATAGACGGGGGAAGCTCAACGAGCCCCCTGACACCCTATCCCGTGGTACATGTACCAGCGCACAAGTGGACTGACTCCGGGCTGTACACTATGACCTCTGCCACCCGGGGTCACCTGGTTCTTCCATTTCATCAAGGCCCACAACCTGCCCTACTCCATTGAGGAGGTCAGGACTGTCACCAGAGTCTGCCAGGTCTACGTGGATTACAAGCCGCACTTCTACCGGCCAGATCGAGCGCACCTGGTGAAGGCCTCCCGCCCCTTTGAGCGCCTCAGCATGGACTTCATCCCCTCCACCGACCGCAACACGTACTTTCTGAACGTGGTCGATGAGTACTCCCTTTCTTTTTCTCCCAGCTCACTTTCGCCATCCCATGCCCCGATATGACTTCTGCCACGGTCTTTAAAGACCTCCACAGCATCTTCACACTGTTCGGTTTCCCCACCTACGTCCACTGCGATCGGGGATCCTCTTTTATGAGTGATGAGCTGCGTCAGTTCCTGCTCAGCAAGGGCATCGCCTCGAGCAGGACGACCAGCTACAACCCCCGGGGAAACGGGCAGGTGGAGTGGGAGAACGGGACGGTCTGGAAGGCCGTTCTGCTGGCCCTGCATTCTAAAAATCTCCCATTCTCCCGCTGGCAGGAGGTCCTCCCCGACACGCTCCACTCCATCCGATTGCTCCTCTGCACCACGACAAACGAGACCCCTCACGAACGTCTCTTTGCCTTCCCCAGGAAGTCCACCTCCGGGGTCTTGCTCCCAACATGGCTGACAGTTCCTGGACCCGTCCTCCTTCGCAAGCATTTGCAGACTCATAAGTCGGACCCTTTTGTCGAAAGAGTCCACCTCCTACACGCGAACCCGCAGTACGCCTACGTGGCACACCCCGACGGGCGCCAGGATACAGTCTCCCTCCGGGGCCTGGCACCCGGTGGATCCCCACCCACTGCCCCTGACCTGACACCGCCGCCCCCCCCCGGTTGCCTCATTCACCCCTGCGCCACTCCCCCTCCCCCCAGCGAACCTCACCGCAGCCCCCATCCCAGGAGGATCCGTCCTCCCATTGGTTCCACTCAGGGGTGACGAAGACAAGGACAGCATGCTCACGGAGTCACAGGTGACCAAGTCGCCGCCCACATCACCACCCGGACTGAGGCGATTGCATAGGAGGGTCAAGGCCCCCGACAGACTGAATTTGTAATTCTTTTTCTTCCACCATCCCTGCCGGACTCTTTTCTTAACAGGGGGTGAATGTGGTAGTCACCATTTGCAGTATTATATGTATTATGGTAAGACACGTATAATAGAGGTACATGGGTAAATCCCTGCCTGCTGGCTCCACCCAGTAGGCGGTGTATAAATGTGTGTGCTCGCCGGTGCTGCAGCCATTCTGGTAGCAGCTACAGGAGGCACAACACCTTTGCTCAATAAAGCATTGATCATTCCACTACTCTCGTCTTTATGGTAATTGATAGTGCATCACTCTGCAGGGGCGGGAGCTGAGGTAGGGGGTTGCCATTCCGCCTGGCAGCGTCTCACTTCAGGTATCTGGGGTGCAGGTGGCCTGGGACATGGCAGGGCTTCGGAAGTTGAATTTCTCTAATTTGGTGGCAGGGCGAAGGTTGATTTGTCGAGGCGGGATAATGTTCCTCTGTTGTTGGTGGGCCGGGTGCAAGCGGTGAAGATGAACATTTTGTTTTTGTTTCATTGCCTGCTGATCTTTTTGCCTGAGACATTTTTTAAGGGGGTGGACAGGCTGATTTCTTTGTTTATATGGGCGGGGAAGGTGGCCAGGATAAGGAAGGCGCTGCTGCAGGGGAGACGGCAGTGGGGGAGGGGTGGGGGTTAGGCCTCCCGAATTTGATGTACTATTATTGGGCGGCAAATGCAGAGAAGGTTCGGGGATAGAACAGGGAGGTGGGGGCTTTGTGGGTAAGGATGGAGGCGGGTTCATGTAGGGGTCGGGGTTGTGGGCGGTGGCAACAGCTCCGCTCCCATTGGGTCCAGGGGAGTATTTGGTGAGTCTGGTGGTGGTGGCCACGCTAAAGATTTGGAGGCAGTTTGAGCAGCATTTTAGGATGGGAGCCAGATTGGGGGTGAAGCAATCAGTGGAAATCATGGTTTTGAGCCGGGGAGAATGGACACGATGTTCCGGGGATAGGAGAAGAGGGGGATCAGGGAGATGAAGGATTTGTTTCTAGGAGGGCATTTGCAAGCTTGGAGGAGCTGAATGAGAGAGTTGGGCTGGCACGGGAGGAGAGTTTCTGGCACATGCAGGAGCGGTACTTTGCGAGGAATGTCTTCCCCTCTTTCCATACTGTAACCTCGGTATGGCTTCACAATCCCTGGGGGGGATTCTCCGAAAGCTGACGCGGAAAACGGGAAATGCGATTTGGCGGAGAATAGCTCAGACTCCAAAATCGCGGTTCTCTGTCACCTCAAAAACGGCGTCAATGCGTTTCACTCTGCACATACAGTAGGCCCAGTTTGCATATCATTAGTGGGCCCGACCCGGTACTCTCCGGGACTTCCGCGATTCTGCGTCTCCGATGGGCCGAGTTCCCGACTGCGTGGTTCACTTCGGCTTTTACAAATCGTAAAACCGGCGTGGCGGCTGCTGAGGGAGAGAGAGGGAATACGGAAAGTGTCCAACAAGGCCATAGTGTGCTGACAGTTGTGCCACTGGCCGGAGGGCTTCTGCCAGAGCGAGGGGGAGTACTGGGGGGTGGCCAGGAGGTGGGCTGTGGGGTCGGGGAGGATGGACACGGAGCACCATTGCCACAACTGGTAAGGCAGTCATGCAGCTGCGCATGCCGCTAACAACCCGCTTTGAACCTGCTGCCATGGGTCGTATAGGTGTCCCCCCAGGGTACCCCCTGGGGTTCCCTCTGGCCCCAGCCGATCCATCAGCTGTATTCTCCAGCACAACCAGTGCCATCTTGTTCACTGGGATGAGTGTGTGTCGGACGTGTAATGTGTATGTGTGGCTGCAGCTTGTCAGCCTCCCAAGTGTCGATCGCAGACCCGGCGAATCCTGCACCATTTTTTGGTGAAATCAAGTGTGTTCCACGTGGCACCGGTGCTAGCCCCTCAACGGTAGCGGAATTGGTCCAGATGCGGTGCCGGCTGTTCTGTCGTAAAAGTACACGGATTTTCCGTTGGTGAATCCCGCCCCTTATTTCTGCATTTCCTGCCGTGTAATCTGAAAACAAATCAGCCTGTAGTTTGAGAACTATTGCATCACTTTCATTGCAACCAGGCAATAAAATCAAAAGTATTCACAGAAACTAAAGGGAAAGGTCCATTGTTTAACTTCACTGCAAACTCTCCCAGGGTTCAGCCTAGACAAGATGGTGGCACTTCTCAGACCGGTGTTAAAAAACTGACCTCCAAACAACAAAACTCTCTTTGCATTGTTCGCCATCAGAATATTAGATTTAAAATTCAAATGAAAACTTAAGCAAGGAGGCCGGTCACATTGGGACAGCTTTACAAATCAAGACTAGCGAGCTCTTTCAAATCCTGTCTTGGGATTGCTGAGGTGTGCTGCTTTACCTCAGCAGCAAACAAAGGTGAAAATGGCAGCACCTTTGTTTGGGAGTGATTTAAATGTAGCAGTTATAGTCATGGTCCAGGCATTCAGATATTGCATATTCAAATCACATCAATTTAATGACTTAGTGGCAGAAAAGAAAAACTGTTGGGTTGTTTCACCAATGCCTGTCAGGAAAAGGAACATGTCAACCTGACCCAATCTGGTCTGCACTTGACTCCAGTCCCACATGCCCTTTGAAGTGGCCTAGCAAAGCACTCAGTTGTAACACAATTGAGTCAATGGAAAGTCAACAGTGAGAATTTCACAGGACAGCGAGAATTAGCAAATGTGGTAATATGCATGTGCACATCAATGTTATCGGTACGATCTCCGACCAGCAGATGGTGATAATGATCCACTATATGACTTGAAAGATTAGGTAGTTGGTAGTAAGTCGTATAAGGGGATGGTCGCACAAGAAGTAACTCCAGGAGAATTCACTGAATTCATTTATTCATTACTGTTTGTATCATAGTTCGATAGTTATCTTTCCATGTGTTCATCTTGTTAATAAATCATCTTACTGGTCAAAGAACTAGATGTTCTGTGTTGATCTTTACCACAGAACATAACAGCAAATATGGTGGTCACGCCTGTATTGCCCACATCCTGAGAACTAATATATATTTTTAAAATCCCACTTGTCAATGGGATTTCCCATTGAAGCCACCGCACATCAACAGGAAACCCAAGGGCGGGACTGCACTAACGGCAGGAACAGAGAATCCCAATGTCCAGAGAATTCCGGCCATTAAGTTTAAATCTACATTCACATGAAACTGTGAATGCTGAAATATCTTGGGGTTTAGATTTGCAATTTATCCATTAGTCACTATTTCATGTGCATATGTGTGCTGGCATTCAATGAACTCAATTTGATATCTATCCTCAATGGTTAGGGTGGCAGAACAGCAGCTGAAGGAGTTTGATTCATATAGGTATGCAGCAATTTGGTAGAAGACCATCTATGATGTAGAGCAGTGTTTTTCAAACTTTTTCCCCTGGAACCCAGTTTTACTAACTGGCCGACCTTCGGGATCCAGCCCAACCAATCTTCGAAACCCATGCCAGCCGACCTTCGGGACTGGCCGACTGGCCACACTGGCCGACCTTTGCGATCCACGTCGGCCTTCCTTCACGTCACACCATTTTCGCGTACCTTTAATGCGAAAGTTGAGCTTGCTTGCTCCTCACGATCTCACTTGTTTCGTTATTCAATGTTACACTTCTGCTAAGGAATTCAGCTGATGATTTAAGTTCTTGTTGCATCCTTTGAAAAAAATCAAGTTGTTTGTCCTCAAATTCACCATGTTTAGCCTTCAAATGTCTTTGAAGTTTTCAGGGTTTTAAACTTTCATTTGCCAGTACTTCCCTGCATATAACACACATGGGCTTTGCATCCTGATTTGCATTGGCACTTACCAAAGCCATACCATACACTGCTTTGTTCCCGATTTCAGTTTTTTCTTTGTTTAAAATAATCCATCTTCAGTTCTTTACAGCTCTGCTGCTTACTCACAGCTAGAAAATGGAAGAATCGGGCAGCATGGTGGCACAGTGATTAGCACTGTTGCCTCATGGCGCCAAGGTCCCGGGTTCGATTCCTGCTCTGGGTCACTGTCCATGTGGACTTTGCACATTCTCCCCATGCTTGCATGGGTTTCACTCCCACAACCCAAAGATGTGCAGGGTAGGTGGATTGGCCACACTAAATTGCCCCTTAATTGGAAAAAATGAATTGGGTACTCTAAATTAAAGAAAAAAAGAAAATGGAGGAATCTTCTTCTGTTATTTTGTGCCTAAAGCACGACCTACAGGGAGCATGATGTCAGTGTATGTGCCAGGCGTGTGACCTGCTCCTTGCGGCCGCTTCTGGCCGGAATACTGCATTGTTCTATTTAAAAGCCGGTCGCGACCGTCATTTTCAATTTAAAAGCCATTCACGGCTGTTGGACGCTTCTCCCGCGATTGGGTATGCTGCGATCGATCTCTCAGTGACCCTCCCAACACCCACCCGTGACCCACCCACGGGTCGCGACCCACAGTTTGAAAAGCCCTGTTGCAGAGGGAGGAAAAGGACATATGAAAAGACATCTCACATGAAGGGATATGAAGAAGTTGCAACAAACTGGGCATATTATGCCATCTATCTGTTCATATTTAAGTGGGCAAACCCAAGGCAGAATGGAGTTCAATGTGGGAAAGTGTACGGTCTTTAACAGTTTTATTGAGTAGTGTTTCAAATCTGGTACTTAGAGAGTTAAAATGACCAGTCTATATATAAGAATACAAGGAAAATATTGCACTTGTGTATTTAAGTGATTTCCATAATTGCAGTACTAATTTTGGTAATCTAGTGACACAAGTGTAAAGCCTCCTTCAGTATTCCTCAGAGTGATGGAGCAGATACTTGGTTAAAATATTTTTTTCAGTGATGTCATGTCTAGACAATGATGAATTACAGCTATTAATCTGTCATCTTCTAAAATGTTATTTTTGATCAAACAAACTTAGCCTGGAGTTATTTGTCGTCGGTTGTTTACTTACCACAGTACAAATTCTAGAAATGTTTGGATTTTAACTTTATCATTGATTTTGGTTCTATTTTGGGTTACGTGAAATTGTCGATTAATTGCATAAGTCATGGTTAAGGTCTTTAAGCTAATTCAGTGATGTTAAATTATTGCACAAACATTTTCAGTAGGGTATTGTAATTTGAGGAAAATTTCTGTCCAGAGGGCTCCCCTGTCAGCTTAGGTGGATGCCAGGATTGATCCCTGCTCCTTGCTGAGTTACATGATTGCAGCCAAAGAGCAAGGTCCTCCAATTGCGATAGTGTACCTGCGATAGGTAGAGAAAATATTGGCCAGACTTGATGATCATTGATTGACTCATATTTATGGTTCAGGCCTGAGCAGGCCTCAATACCATCAGGCATCAATTAGGATTCTGATCCTTCAAATCAAGATCACATATAATATCCACTTTGGTGAAGTAGCAGAGATCATCAGAGTAGTTCTTTTTAAAAATAAATTTAGAGTACACAATTCTTTTTTCCAATTGAGCGATAATTTAGTTTGGCCAATCCACCCACGTTGCACCTAATCTTTGGGTTGTGGGGGTGAGGCCCACACAGACACGGGGAGAATCTGCAGACTCCATACAGACAGTGACCTGGGGCTGGGATCGAACCTGGGTCCTCGGCGGCGTGAGGCAGCAATGCTAACCACTGTGCCACTACTGCCCCTCAGCAGAATTGTTCTAATAGAATCGTACCCTAGCAATGAGTCAATGCATTCAAAGGTGGAGAGGAGGACAGGTTGAAATTATGGAGAAAGGAAATCTGTAATGAGGTAAATAAATTAAATACTTCGCTATTATATAAATCGCACTAAGCTGTTTGGATGGGAGGAAGAAGTTTCAAAGGGAGATAGACAGACTAAACAGCTGATATCCAGTACTGGATAAGTAGGAATATCCTCCAAATGAAATATTGAAAAGAGGAAAGCTGTTGGTCAGGATTGTCTGTAGCCCAGCCAAAAGTCCATTGACTTTTGACAGGACTGGATGATCGATTGTCTTTGATCCGCACTGCCACTGTCTCAATCTGGTGCTGAACCAGTCTGTTCATTACATTTATGACATATTTGATCATGAGATGAGCTCTGATAATGCAGTCACTCCATCACCAAGATTGCCGACTTCTATCTCCATAACATTGCCCAACTCTACCTTAGCCTTTGCTCATATGCTGCTGAAACCTTTATCCACAACTTCCTGATCTTAATACTGACCATTCCAGTGCTCTCCTGTCTGTCTCCCATCTTCCACTCTACATAAATGTTTGAGCTCATCCAAAACTCTGCTGTACACATCCTGGGCTGTATTCTCTCAAAATAGGGCTATGTCTCCCAGCCAGTGTATAAACACAGGAGTTTTACTCTGTAGTGTCCTGCAGAAAAGATGAGCTGATTCAATGACCTGCAGGGGGCTAGCAGGGACCCACAGTAGTTCACGCAGCATTAGCTGCGGATACGGGCCCCCGCAAATCCGGTTTTGAGTCCGTGTATGGGCATGGCGGCGGCCTCCAGAGGCCGCGCTGAGCGCCATGGCGGACTCGGACCGCGGAGGCAGATGAAAAATGTAGGCCCCCCGATCGGCCGCGCGCCCGAAGATCTAACCCCCCAATCTGTCCCCCGGATTCATCCATCATCGTGTATTCACTGACCTACATTGGCACCAGGTCCGTCAATACTTCCATTTTAAAATTCTCATTGTTGGACAGAACTTTCCCAGAAAATGGAAAAGTGTCAGGTTCAGTCAGAAAACCAATGTGTTTCTCCACAGAGAAACAGGCAGGTTTCCCGACAAGATCTTCCCACACTTTTTTTGTTGAAGGGGGACGTGTTTTGCGCCGTCATTGTGAGGAGCAGGGCCTAAAATGCCAGCAACCCTGGCCGGACGTCCAAACTCAAAATGAAATTAAAGACCCTCCACCCTGCCCATTGATGGCATGTTCCCCTCCTCCTCAAACATAGATTGTCGGCATGAAGCGCTGGTTGGCACTATCATATTGTCATTGCCAAGGTGCCGGCCATGTCCCCGACTACCCGAGGGCTACAGTGGCCTCTGAGTGTATCCCCCCCATCCCCCCAGCGTGGTCATCACATTTGGTCACCATTTGTGGAGATCAATAGTGATTCCTGCTGTTGCTACATCACGTTGGCGGATGGGAACATAGCACGTTCTTGGAAGATTTAGCCTATTTTGAATATTAAAATATGTTTAAATGGATGGTAATCAGGTTCGCATCCTCGCTGGGCATGTTTGGTAAACCACTGTTACTGTATTATATATAGTGTGGTAAACCACTGTTACTGTATTGTATGTATTATTTGTTGACTCTGCTGGCTCTGCCTGTGGCTCCTCCCCTCAGGCTCTGTATAAAGATAGCCGACCTCTCGCCCTGCCCCAGTTCAGGATCAGTTGCCAGCAGGTTCGCGTTTAGCTTATTAAAGCCACACTTTTGTTCCACAACTCGTCTTTGTTATAATTGATGGCACATCAATTTAATAAGCCCAATGATTAAGATGGATGCATCACTCAAGCCATATCACCTGGAACTGGACCCCAAGCAGCCGACGCCACTGCGACATTCGAGCACTGGCTAAGCTGCTTTGAAGCTTACCTCGAATCTGCCGCCGACGCCGTCGCCGACATCCACAAGCTTCGAGTCCTCAACGCCCGGGTGAGCCCGCAGGTTTTCCTCCTTATCAGGGATGCTGCCTTGTACGCGGAGGCAATAACGCTGCTGAAGGGGCAGTATGTAAAGGCAGTAAATGAGGTGTACGCTAGGCATCTCCTTGCCACGAGGCGTCAACGCCCCGGAGAATCGCAGGCCAAATACCTGCATGCCTTGCGGGTACTCGGCCGGAACTGTAGTTGTCAGGCGGTATCGGCTGTCCAGCACACGGAGCTGCTGATCAGGGATGCCTATGTCGCTGGCATAAAATCTAAGTACATCCACCAGCGCCTGCTAGAAGGGGGTACACTCGGCCTCCAAGGGACAGTGCAACTCTCGAATTCGCTGGAAGTGGCCTTCCACACATGGATGCCTTCACCTCCAACCATGCGGCACCCTCATGGATTTTGTGGGCGCCGCCATCACCCGACCCGGGTGCATTGCAAGCCTGTGCCGCGCATCAACCCGCCAATTCTGGAGGCCCGAGATGCTACTTCTGTGGCCAGGGTAAGCACCCCAGACAATGCTGCCCAGCACGTGATCTGCAACGGGTGCGGAAAGAAGGGCCACTTCGCCAACGTCTGCCAGGCCTGACCTGTTCCTAAAGTTTCCAGACCCAGCAGCAGCAACACTGCGTGTTGCCTGTCGGGACTGCCCCCATCTACCACATCATCCGCCACGTGCGACCCGTGGGGACCGCCATCTTCGACACCACCCGCCACGTACGATCCGTGGGACCGCCATCTTGGAATCACCTGCCGCCTCCCGTAACCCCTGCTCACCCAGTCGTACGCTGGCCTCCGCTACTCTCGACCAGCCCACCCGCCTTCCGAAGCTCGCCTCCATCACCCTCGACCAGTCTCAACCTCATCACCTCACTAAATCCATGATGGCCGTACGGATCAACGGGCACACACAACCTGCCTCTTAGACTCCGGGAGCACTGACAGCTTCATCCATCCGGATACGGTAAGGCACTGCTCCCTCCCAATTTTACCCGCAACCCAGAAAATCTCCCTGGTTTCCGGATCACATTCGTGAGGTCCGGGGGTACTTTGTTGCAACCCTTTTGGTACAGGGCGTAGAGTACGCTAATTTCAAGCTCTACGCTACCCTATTACTGGGTCTTGATTTTCAGTGCCACCTCCGAAGCCTTACCTTGAAGTTCGGTGGACCCCTGCCCCCCCCCCTCACTGTCTGTAACCTCGCGACCCTGAAGATCGCTCCATCCTCGCTCTTTGCTAACCTCACCCGACTGTAAGCCCGTCGCCACTAGGAGCAGACGATACAGTGCCCGGGACAAGGCCTTTATCAGGTCAGAGGTCCAGCGACTCCTGCGGGAAAGGATCATAGAGGCCAGTACCAGCCCCTGGAGAGCCCAAGTGGTGGTCGTCAAGACTGGGGAGAAGCACCGGATGGTCATCGACTACAGTCAGATGATCAACCGGTACACGCAGCTCGATGCGTACCCTCTTCCCCGCATATCTGACATGGTCAACCAGTTTGCGCAGTATCGAATCTTCTCCACTATTGACTTGAAGTCCACGTACTACCAGCTCCCTATCCGCCCGGAAGACCGCCAATACACTGCCTTCGAGGCAGATGGGCGCCTCTAGCACTTCCTCAGTGTCCCCTTCGGCATCACCAATGGGGTCTCGGTCTTCCAATGAGAGATGGACCGAATGGTCAACCAGTACGGGCTGCGGGCCACGTTCCCGTATCTGGATAATGTCACCATCTGCGGCCCTGACCAGCAGGACCATGAAGCTAACCTCCGAAACTTCCTCCACACTGCTAAGCTCCTTAACCTCACATATAATAAGGAGAAATGCATTTTCCGCACAACCGGCCTAGCCATCCTTGGCTACGTGGTGGAAAACGGGGTCCTAGGGCCCGACCCCGACCGCATGCGCCCCCTCCCAGAACATCCCCTCCCCCACTGCCCCAAGGCCCTGAAGAGATACTGGGGGTTCTTCTCCTATTATGCCCAGTGGGTCCCCAATTATGCAGAGAAGGCCCGCCCACTCATTAAATCTACCATTTTTCCCTGATGGCTGAGGCCCGTCTGGCCTTCAACCGCATCAAGGCAGATATTGCCAAAGCCGCAATGCACGCAGTAGATGAGTCCATCCCGTTCCAGTGGAGAGCGATGCGTCTGACTTTGCCCTGGCCGCTATCCTCAACCAGACGGGCAGGCCCATGGCTTTCTTCTCCCGTACCCTCCAGGCCTCCGAAATTCGACAGTCCACCGTCGAAAAGGAAGCCCAAGCCATTGTGGAAGCTGTGCGACATTGGAGGCATTACCTGGCCGGCAGGCGATTCACTCACCTCACTGACCAACGATCAGTTGCCTGGGACCTTTGCTGTTTGTAGTATATATAAATGATATGGAGGAAAATGTAACTGGTCTGATTAGTAAGTTTGCAGACGACACAAAGTTTAGTGGAATTGCGGATAGCGATGAGGACTGTCTGAGGATACAGCAGGATTTAGATTGTTTTGGAGACTTGGGCGGAGAGATGGCAGATGGAGTTTAATCCGGACAAATGTGAGGTAATGCATTTTGGAAGGTCTAATGCAGGTAGGGAATATGCAGTGAATGGTAGAACCCTCAACAGTATTGACAGTCAGAGAGATCTAGGTGTACAGGTCCACAGGTCACTGAAAGGGGCAACACAGGTGGAGAAGGTAGTCAAGAAGGCATACGGCATGCTTGCCTTCATTGGCCGGGGCATTGAGTATAAGAATTGGCAAGTCATGTTGCAGCTGTATAGACCTTAGTTAGGCCACACTTGGAGTATAGTGTTCAATTCTGGTCGCCACACTACCAGAAGGATGTGGAGGCTTTAGAGAGGGTGCAGATGAGATTTACCAGAATGTTGCCTGGTATGGAGGGCATTAGCTATGAGGAGCGGTTGAATAAACTCGGTTTGTTCTCACTGGAACGAAGGAGGTTGAGGGGAGACCTGATAGAGGTCTACAAAATTATGAGGGGCATAGACAGAGTGGATAGTCAGAGGCTTTTCCCCAGGGTAGAGGGGTCAATTACTCGGGGGCATAGGTTTAAGGTGAGAGGGGCAAGGTTTAGAGTAGATGTACGAGGCAAGTTTTTTACACAGAGGGTAGTGGGTGCCTGGAACTCGCTACCGGAGGTGGTGGTGGAAGCAGGGACGATAGTGAAATTTAAGGGGCATCTTGACAAATACATGAATAGGATGGGAATAGAGGGATACGGACCCAGGAAGTGCAGAAGATTGTAGTTTAGTCGGGCAGCATGGTCAGCACGGGCTTGGAGGGCCGAAGGGCCTGTTCCTGTGCTGTACATTTCTTTGTTCTTTGATGGTTCTTTGTTGTTCTTCATGTTTAATAACACACTGCGGGACAAGCTCAAGAATGACAAGATCCTGAGGTGGAGGATCGAACTCTCCACCTACAATTATGATATCTTGTATCGACCTGGGAAGCTCAATGAGACCCCAGATGCCCTATCCCGCGGTACATGTGCCAGCGCACAATTAGACCGACTTCGGGCCCTCCACAATGACCTCTGTCATCCAGGGGTCACCCATTTGTTTCATTTCGTCAAGGCCCGCAACCTGCCTTATTCCATTGAGGAGGTCAGGACCATGACCAGGGACTGCCAGGTCTGCGCGGAGTGCAAACCACACTTCTATCGGCCAGAGAGAGCGCACCTGGTAAAAGCTTCCCGCCCCTTTGAGCGCCTTAGCATCGACTTCAAGGGGCCCCTCCCTTTCACTGACCGTAACGTGTACTTCCTCAACATTACTGACGAGCACTCACGTTTCCCTTTCGCCATCCCATGCCCTGACATGACCTCTGCCACTGTCATCAAGGCCCTGCACAGTCTCTTCACCTTATTTGGTTTCTCCACCTACATCCATAGCGATCGGGGTTCCTCTTTCATGAGTGACGAGTTGCGTCAGTTCCTGCTTAGCAAGGGCATCGCCTCAAGCAGGACTACCAGCTACAACCCCCGGGGAAACGGACAGGTGGAGAGGGAGAATGCGATGGTCTGGAAGGCCGTCCTTCTTGCCCTACGGTCTAAAAGTCTCCCAGTCTTCCGCTGGCAGGAGGTCCTTCCCGATGCGCTTCACTCCATCCGGTCGCTCCTGTGCACTGCCACCAATGAGACCCCTCACGACCGAATGTTTGTCTTCCCCAGGAAGTCCACCTCAGGGGCCTCGCTCACGTCCTGGCTGACAGTCCCAGGGCCCGGCCTCCTCTGGAAGCATGCGAGGAGTCATCAATCGGATTCCCTGATCGAAAGGGTTCTTCTCCTCCATGCCAACCCACAATATGCCTACGTGGCACGCCATGACAGGCGGCAGGACACAGTCTCCCTTCGGGATTTGGCAGCCGCAGGTTCCCCAGTGACCATCACCACCACCCCCGACCCTACATCGTCTCCCTCCACCGCTACTCGGCTACTTCGGAATTTGGCACCCGCAAGCCCCCCAGCGACCATCACCACTACCCCCGCCCCTACACCGTCTCCCTCTCCACCGACTCAACTACTGGATTGTAGCGCACAAAGACTCCATGAGACGAATAGAGTGAAGTCGATGAGGCTTTATTAAGCGTGTCTGTTCCCCCGCAGCTCGATAGTAAACTGGCCTGCGGGGGAAGACTCCGGCTTCTTATACTCCGCCTCCAGGGCGGAGCTTGAGGTCAACGGCCAACCAGGAACCGGGATCTGTCAGCCAATGACATTAGGGCTTCCAGTCCCACATGACCCCCAATACATACTACCACATTCACCCCTTGTCAAAAATGAACCCGGCGGGGTGATGCTTCGTATGGTGGTAAGGGTTTACAGGGCTGGTCCTGGGAGGACAAAACATTCACATGGAAATACAGTATTGGACAATTTTGTCCTGTTGCAACTATTTACAGAGGGTATAGGAAGAAAAGCAGAATGTTCTTGTGAACAGTCCATATTTGTTTTACATTGACGCCACGAGTCGGTCGGGCGGTCTGGTCGTCCGTGTCGATCGCCTCGGCCCCGGCGGTGGTGGTGGTGCTTGTACCAGTGTTGTCGCCTCCAGGAGCCGTACGGTTTCAGCTTGGGCTTGATTCTTGGTCGGAGCTGAGGGGAGGGGAACCGATCCTCCTGGGAAGGGGGCGGTCGCGGGGTGCGGCGGTGGCAGGAAGGGGGGGGTTGGGTTGATGGTGTCGGGGGGGTGTGCGTGTTGCCGGCGGGCGCCAGATCCCGCAGGGAGACCGTGTCCTGTCGGCCGTCGGGGTACTCCACGTAGGCGTACTGGGGGTTCGCGTGGAGGAGGTGAACCCTTTCGACCAACGGGTCCGCCTTATGTGCCCGCACATGCTTTCGGAGCAGGATGGGTCCTGGGGCCGCCAGCCAGGTTGGCAGCGACGTTCCAGAGGAGGACCTCCTAGGGAAGCCAAGGAGACGCTCAGGTGGCGTTTGATTAGTGCTCGTACATAATAACGACCGGATGGAATGGAGAGCGTCCGGGAGGACCTCCTGCCACCGTGAAACTGGGAGGTCCCTGGACCGTAGGGCCAGTAGGATGGCCTTCCAGACCGTGCCGTTCTCCCTTTCTACTTGCCCGTTCCCCCGGGGGTTGTAGCTGGTCGTCCTGCTTGAGGCTATGCCCTTGCTGAGCAGGAACTGGCGCAGCTCGTCACTCATGAAAGAGGACCCCCTGTCGCTGTGGACGTAAGCGGGGTAACCGAACAGTGTGAAGATGCTGTTCAGGGCTTTAATGACTGTGGCTGCGGTCATGTCAGAACAGGGAATGGCAAAAGGGAAGCGGGAGTATTCGTCCACTACATTAAGAAAATATGCGTTGCGGTCGGTGGAGGGGAGGGGCCCTTTGAAATCGAGACTGAGGCGTTCAAAGGGGCGGGAAGCCTTAATCAGGTGCGCTCCATCTGGCCTGAAAAAATGTGGCTTGCATTCCGCGCAGATGTGGCAGTCCCTTGTGACTGTACGGACCTCCTCTAAAGAGTATGGGAGATTGCGGGACTTGATGAAGTGGTAAAACCGAGTGACCCCCCGGGTGGCAGAGGTCCTCGTGGAGGGTTTGGAGGCGGTTAATTTGTGCATTGGCACATGTGCTGCGGGATAGGGCATCGGACGGCTCGTTCAGCTTTCCGGGACGATACAAAATCTCATAGTTGAAGGTGGAGAGCTCGATCCTCCACCTTAAGATTTTGTCGTTTTTGATTTTGCCCCGCTGTGCATTATCGAACATGAAGGCTACCGACCGTTGGTCCGTGAGGAGAGTGAATCTCCTGCCGGCCAGGTAATGCCTCCAATGTCGCACAGCTTTCACTATGGCTTGGGCTTCCTTTTCTACTGAAGAGTGGCGGATTTCTGAGGCGTGGAGGGTCCGGGAGAAAAAGGCCACGGGTCTGCCCGCTTGGTTAAGGGTGGCCGCTAGAGCTACGTCGGAGGCGTCGCTCTCGACCTGGAAGGGGAGGGACTCGTCGATGGCGCGCATCGTGGCCTTTGCGATATCCGCTTTGATGCGGCTGAAGGCCTGGCAAGCCTCTGTCGACAGAGGGAAGGTCATGGTCTGTATTAGGGGGCGGGCCTTGTCTGCGTACTGGGGGACCCACTGGGCGTAGTACGAAAAGAACCCCAAGCAGCGTTTCAGGGCTTTTGGGCAGTGCGGGAGGGGAAATTCCATGAGTGCGCGCATACGTTCGGGATCGGGGCCTATTATCCCATTGCGCACTACGTAGCCCAGAATGGCTAGCCGGTCGGTGCTAAAAACGCACTTGTCCTCGTTGTACGTGAGGTTCAAGGCTTTGGCGGTCTGGAGGAATTTTTGGAGGTTGGCGTCGTGGTCCTGCTGATCGTGGCCGCAGATGGTTACATTGTCGAGATACGGGAACGTGGCCCGCAACCCATGTTGATCAACCATTCGGTCCATCTCCCGTTGGAAGACCGAGACCCCGTTTGTGACGCCAAAAGGGACCCGTAGGAAATGGTATAATCGCCCGTCTGCCTCGAAGGCTGTGTACTTGCGGTCACTTGGGCGGATGGGGAGCTGATAGTAGGCAGACTTGAGGTCTACGGTGGAGAAGACTTTATATTGGGCAATCCGATTGACCATGTCGGATATGCGGGGGAGAGGGTACGCGTCTAGTTGTGTGTACCTGTTGATGGTCTGGCTATAGTCAATGACCATCCTTTGTTTCTCCCCTGTCTTCACTACTACCACCTGCGCTCTCCAGGGACTATTGCTGGCCTGGATTATGCCCTCCTTTAGTAGCCGCTGGACTTCGGACCGAATGAAGGTCCGGTCCTGGGCGCTGTACCGTCTGCTCCTAGTGGCGACGGGTTTGCAATCCGGGGTGAGGTTCGCAAACAAGGACGGGGGTTGCACCTTGAGGGTAGCGAGGCCGCAGATAATGAGTGGGGGTATGGGGCCGCCGAATTTGAATGTAAGGCTCTGTAGATTGCATTGGAAATCTAATCCCAGCAAGGTGGGGGCACAGAGTTGGGGAAGGACGTTTAGTTTGTAGTTTATGAACTCCCTCCCCTGCACCGTTAGGGTAACTATGCAGAATCCCTGGATCTGTACGGAGTGGGATCCTGCAGCTAGGCAAATCTTTTGTGCGCTGGGATAGGTGGTTAAGAAACAGAGTCTTACTGTGTCGGGGTGTATAAAGCTTTCCGTGCTCCCAGAGTCGACTAGTCATGGCGTCTCGTGGCCGTTTATTAGTACCGTTGTCGTCGTCGTCTGGAGTGTCCGGGGCCGAGCTTGATCGAGCGTAATCGAAGCGAGCCGTGGTTGTAGTAGTGGAGTGGGGTCCGTTGTTGCCGTCCAAGATGGCGTCGGGGATGAACAAAATGGCCGCCCCCATACATCGCACGTGGCTGGGGGGTCACAAGATGGCGGCGGGGGTGGATAAAATGGCCGCCCCCACGCGTCGTACAGGTCTGGGGCGGTCCAAGATGGCGGCACCCCTCCTCCCCTCATGGTGGCCAGGACCCAAAATGGCGGCGTCTGCGGGTCGCACATCGGCGCCCCTCCTCCCCCCGTGGTGGCCGGGACCCAAAATGGCGGCGTCTGCGGGTCGCACATGGTGTGCTGGGGGGGCTGGGAGCGCTAGGACCGCGAGCGCTTGGACCGCGAGCGCTAGGACCGCGCGGAGCTCCCTCACCGGGGACAGCGGTGGTCGGGGCCCAAGTCGGCGGCGCCGGCGGGTCAGGCGTGGGGCCGCGAGCGATAGGACCGTGCGGAGCTCCCTCACCGGGGACAGCGGTGGTCGGGGCCCAAGTAGGTGGCGCCGGCGGGTCAGGCGTGGGCGCGGGGTGGGGGTTAGGGTGGCGTTAGGGACGCGGAAAACTCCCTCCTCTCCGTGGAGAGTGTTGGCCGGGACCCAAAGCGGTAGCGCCGGCGGCGGGTCATACATGGGCTGCGGGGAGGGGGGTTGGGGAGCGTAGGTGGCGTGCAGAGCTCCCAGTTCTCCCGGGACCGCGGTGGTCGGGACCCAGAGCGGCTGCGCCCGCAGGTCGTACATGGCGTGCTGGGGGGTTGGGGCGCGTAAACTGCTTGCAGGGCTCCCTGTGCTCCCGGGACAGCGGCGACCTCGCGGGACCGGCACACAACCGCATAATGGCCCTTTTTCCCGCAGCTTTTGCAGATAGCTGCGCGGGCCGGGCAGCGCTGTCGGGGGTGTTTCGCCTGGCCGCAGAAATAACAGCGGGCGCCCCCGGTGCGACTCGGCGTTTGGACCGCACAAGCCTGTGGGGGGGTAGGGGTTTTGCCGCGACGGATACGTACGGGGCCCAATGGGTTGCCACGCGGTCGGGGCCGTAGGCGCGGGTATTACGCGCGGCCACGTCTAGGGAGGCTGCTAGGGCCCGTGCCTCTGAGAGTCCTAGCGACTCTTTTTCTAGAAGTCTTTGGCGGATTTGGGAGGATTGCATACCTGCCACAAAAGCATCGCGCATTATCATGTCCGTGTGTTCGTTTGCGTTCACCGACGGGCAGCTGCAGGCTCGTCCCAAAATCAGCAGCGCGGCGTAGAACTCGTCCATCGATTCTCCGGGAGCTTGCCGTCTTGTCGCGAGCTGGTAGCGAGCGTAGATTTGGTTAACTGGGCGAATGTAGAGACTTTTCAGTGCTGCGAACGCCGTCTGGCAATCGTCCGAGTCTTCGATGAGGGAGAAAATCTCCGTGCTCACCCTCGAGTGCAGGACCTGCAGTTTTTGGTCTTCTGAGACTCGGCCGGTGGTCGTTCTGAGGTAGGCCTCGAAGCAAGTCTGCCAGTGCTTGAAGGCTGCTGTCGCGTTCACTGCGTGGGGGCTGATCCTCAGGCATTCCGGAATGATCCTGAGCTCCATAGTCCTTTTTTTTTTTAGGCACGCTTAATAAATTGTAGCGCACAAAGACTCCATGAGACGAATAGAGTGAAGTCGATGAGGTTTTATTAAGCGTGTCTGTTCCCCCGCAGCTCGATAGTAAACTGGCCTGCGGGGGAAGACTCTGGCTTCTTATACTCTGCCTTCAGGGCGGAGCTTGAGGTCAACGGCCAACCAGGACCCGGGATCTGTCAGCCAATGACATTAGGGCTTCCAGTCCCACATGGCCCCCAATACATACTACCACATGGATGAAGAAGAAGATGACATGCTCCCGGACACGCAGGTCTCGACACCAGTGCCCTCACCACAGCCGAGACTGAGGTGTTCAAGGCGGAAGGTCAAAGCCCCCGACAGACTCGATCTTTGAGTCCACTTCACCACCTTTATTTAACAGGGGGTGAATGTGGTAAACCACTGTTACTTTATTATATATATTGTGGTAAACCACTGTTACTGTATTGTATATATTGTTTGTTGTCTCTGTTGGCTCCGCCTGTGGCTCCTCCCCTCAGGCTCTGTATAAAGGTGGCTGACCTCTGCCTCTGCCCCAGTTCGGGATCAGTTGCCAGCAGGTTCTCGTTCGGCTTATTAAAGCCACAGTTTTGTTCCACAACTCGTCTTTGTTATAATTGATGGCACAACAGCATGAACCTGATTATGTCTTCTGCGAGGGCACGGGAACATCGTAAATTGTTTTGCACCCGGCTCAAATCCCATATCAGGCCTCTCTAGAACCTTTCCCTGCCTAGCGGGATCTGCGCTGGGCATAACAGCCAGAAAATCGCACCCGTTGTCTTCAAATTCTTCATTGGCCTTGCCCTTCCCAATCTCTGTAGCCTCTTCCAGTTTTACAAGCCTTTGCGATCTTTGTACTCTTCAAATCCTGTCTTGTGCACATCCCCAATTGTCATGCCTTCATTTACCATGACCCAAAGTCCAACATTACCTCCCTGAACTTCTCCAACTTTTGAAGGTATTTTTAAAAACCTACCTTTTTGACCAAATTCTTGCGCATCTATCCTAATATCACCTTATGTGGTTGGATATCAAATTCTGTTTGTTAATGTTCCTGAAAAACACCTAGAGATGCTTTGCTGATTAAAAGCATTACAGAAATTCAAGTTGTTGTAAGAACATAAAATGCGAAAAATACATATCAGGTCAGCCAGCGATTCTCCGGATAGATTTCAAAATGTGGTAATGAGCGGGAACTGCCGCAAGCCTCCTGGCGCTCAGCCTGCGAGGCTGGCAGCACAGTACAATATTAATTGGTTTACTTAATTAGGCCCCATGGGCTTCACGCCACAAATGTAGCCAACTCGCTTGAACCGTGCTCGCCAGTACCCCCTAACAAGGTCAAGAAGCACTTGCACAGCCAACCCCACTCAACTCTCAGCCATGGCGTCGAGACGACCAGCCTCATGGTTTGGAGACACAGACCTGGGAGGCACTTTGAGGGGGTCGAAGTCAGGAGGGAAGCACTGTTCCCCCGAGGGTGAGCTATAGGGCAGCCAGTGCCGCATGGGATTAAGTGGCAGCGCCCATCAGCTCCGGCAGCGTGACTAGGATGACAGGCTTCCAATGTCGCAAGATGGGTAACGGGCCGCATGTGTGAGTTGGCATCCACCCCAACCCCAAAACCTTCAAACCCTACCCTTCCTTCCTTCCCAACACTTCCTTCCCTCCCAACGCTTCCTTTCCCCCCACCCTTCCTTCCTTTCCCCCCCCACCCTTCCTTCCTCCCCCAACCCTTCCTTCACACCCCCAATCCCAGAGCTTGGCCCAATCACTGAGGATCATCACCGAGGGCGTCAACACCATGGTGTAGACATTGGGGAGCTGCCAGGGCTGGCAGGGCCTGATGTCGCAGGGGCAGCCGGGGCTCAATCCAGCTGTCCCTCCGTTCCAATGTGAGCCCCACGGCTCTATGGGCACCGAGCAGGAGGAGGGGGCACTAGTTGACAACGCAGACCTAACCTATGGACTGGCGATGGTAGCCACCAGCTCCCAGAGCTCCATCCCTCTGATGAAGGTGCATCTCACTGTCAGCACCCAGAACAGGGTGGCACGGCTGTGCATGTCCCGCCATGAAGTGCACTGGGGCCCACTGGTCCAAGAGCCCCGAGAGGACGCCCGCTATAGGCATCCAAGGTCACAGGACATGGTAAGCAGCTAACTGCCTCCACCTTTGGCGTGCATCCTGGAAATACACAGACACAGTGGTAGAGCTCGGAAGCCCAAGCAAATTGAGGATAACCAAGGGGGCACTGGGGGAAGGGGCTAGGTAGGGGGTAAGGAGGGGAGTGTGCGTGAGGGGGAGGCAGTGCTGAGGTGTGTGGGAGAGTGGGGCAGCAGTGTACACTTGTCCAAGACAAAGTAAATAACACTTACCACCACCAGTATAACGCCTCTGGCTCTTTGTTCCGTGATGCGGGCTGACCCCCAATCTTGTGCCCTTTCTCCACAGACATGGTGTCCTGCCCCCCCCCCCCCCCCGCCTGCATGCCCTCCCTCACCTGTCAAGCCCTGCCCATGCACATCCAATCGGAGCGGGGCCCCCCCGGCGATTCTCCGGGTCCCCATGGGCCGAGTGGCCGACGAGTTTTGCCCAGTCCCGCCCGCGTGGATTACTCACCTCACACACGGCGGGACCTGGAAGGTAAGTGTGCGGGGACCGTCCTGGAGGCGGGGGGGGGGGTCCGACCCCGGTAGGAGGGCACGGTGGCCTGGCCCGCGATCGGGGCCTACCGATCAGCGGGCGGGCTGGTTCCATGGGGCCTACTTTACTCTGCGCCGGGCCCCTGTAGGGTTCCGCCATATTGCCTGGGGGCCGGCATGGAGAAGGGAACCCCTGCGCATGCGCGGAAATACGCTGTCCGTTCCGCGCATGCGCAAACTCGTGTGGGCCGTTTGGCGTCAGCTGGAGCTGCGGGAACCACTCCGGCGCCAACCTAGCCCCCTAGAAAGGGGAGAATTCCTCACTTTTAGGGGCCGTTGACGCCGGAGTGGTTGGCACCTGTTTTCACGCCGGCCTGGGGACATAGCCCCATTATTGGAGAATCCCGCCCATCACCTTTGGTGTGAGAAACAGAGTGAATGGGCGGAATTTAATGGAAACATTTCTAAGTTCATTTGTGGCAGGTTTTCCAGGGAGTTTCCCGCCAGCTCTGCCGGCGAGTTCCCCACTGCTCTCCAATGATACTTAGGGTGTGATTCAACTAATTGGAAACAAAGGGCGCAATTCTCCGGAAAATATATTGTGTGGTAGCGAGCAGGAATTGCCACGAGCTTCCAAGCACTCAGTCCAACGAGGCCAGCAACGCAATTCAACGTTAATTGGTCCACTTAACGAGGCCCCACGGGCATCTTTCCACAAATGAAGGCTCACCAGCTGATCTGTCGGGACTGCGCTCGCCAGCCCCCCCGCTAACAAGGCAGAGCAGCACTTAAGCTGCACTTGCTCAGCCAACCCCAGCCAGCTCACAACAATGGCACCTAGGAAACCAGTCCCAAGATTCGGGGACGCTGACCTGGGGAGGCTCCTAGACGTGGGGCAGGACAGGAGGAATGGCCTGTTCCCCCGAGGACCCTGGAGGGTAAACCATAGGGCAGCCAGTGCTGCCTGGGACGAGGTGGCAGCAGCTGTGAGCTCGGGGACTGTGACCAGGAGGACTGACCTACAGTGCTGTAAAAAGGTCAACAACCTACACTGGGCAGCACGAGTCAGTAGAGCTGCATGCCCCCCATCCTCCCCAAGGAAGCATCCATCCCCCAACTCCCCATGAGGCCCCCACCCTTCTTAACCCCCCTGCCCCTTCAACACCCCCAACCCAACCCTCCCATCACACCACCTCCCACCACTGTGAACCACGTGTGTGGCTAGCGATGCCCTCACGTCTCTCCTCAGGAAGAGCTCTCCCATAATCATCGGTAGAGGGCCCAGACTGGCCGTGGGGTGCCGGACTTTAGAATTCTCACTTCCTTCGAGGAGCATACCCTGGAGGTAACTGGGATGGCTGAGGACAGGGCGGTCACCAACGTGGAGACTGGCGGATGCCGCAGAGGTGAAGAACCACCAGGCTTCACCTGGGGGATCTGTCAAACGTGAATTGTTATTGTCTTACTGATTGACTGACCCATCATTCCCACTGACCACATGTCCATTCTCCCGCAGATCCTCCAGCTGATGGCACCTGCCCATCCCGGGTGGCCCCCTCTCTAGCCCCCCCATAAGACCACCTCAAATGACAGCCCCAAGGATGCGACTGTTATAGTCGAGGCACAGCTGTCATCCCCACCCTCCACAAATGCAGATACACACACCTCAGTCGGACTTGTTAGTGGCTAGGCTTCTCGGGCACAATCTGATGAGCGCCCCACTGCTGCTGATGCACATCAGATGGAGGCAACAACCCCTAAGCGAGACAGCAGTCAGAAGGCTTCTGGATCCCAGGACCCAGCTGGGTTCCAGCCTGATGCTGAGCCTGTGGTACAGAGGTACTCAGAGCTTATGGAAACAATAGGGAGCAGCTGGAAAATTCTGAGGGAGATGTCAGCGTCACTCCAGAAGAGGGGTCCCAAAGGCTATGGGCGCAGGAGATGTTGCCGGCAATGTGTGGCACTGAGGCCAACACTACTGGGGCAAAGACTGCAATGGAGATCCTGGTGCACAACATCGGCACCGTTAGTGAAGGTGTCCAAGGCGTCATGCAGTCGGTGACGGCCATGTCTGAGGGTCTCGGCAGAATGTCCGCCTCGCTGGGGGATGTCACCCAGTACCAGGCTGACCTTGATGAGGTTCTGTGGGACATGTGCTGCTCGCAAATGGGCATGGGCAGGGCACTGTGGAGCTTGTCCCAGTCACAGGTGGGCATTGCCGAGGCACTGCATAGCATGGCTCAGTCACTGAGGAGCACCTACGAGAGCGTCGACACCATGGTGCTCACTGTGGGGAATCACAAGGGCTGGCAGAGCCAGATGATGCAGGGGAAGCCGGGGCTCGAACCCGCTGCTTCTCTGTCCCAAGGTGAACCCCAGGGCCCTATGCACATCGACCGGAGGAGGGGGCGCTAGGTGCCAACCCGGACCCGTCCATGGAATGACGACAGTGGTCACCAGCTCCCCGGGTTCCAACCCTCTGATGAGGTCGCGTCTCAACGTCAGCACATGGGACATGGTGGCACGGCTGTGTATGTGCCGCCGACAAGGATGCCAGGACCCTCCGGCCTCAGAGCCCCCAAAGGATACCCGCCAGGAGCAACGAAGGCCAAGGGAAGTGGTAAGCAGCTGGCTGCCTCCACCTCAGATGTGTATCCTGGGGAGACACCTAGACGTAGCGGTAGAGCTAGGAGGGCCAAGCAATTGAGGATCACTGAGGGCACCGGGGGAGGGTGGGGTATGGGGGTTTGGGGGGGGGGGGGGGTGGTCGGACCCATTGGTCGAGTGGGGAATTGTATTGCACATTAAACATCCTTGCGCACAACCATAATGACGCCTCTGTCACTTTCTTCCACAATGTAGGTTGACCTCCGAACCCTTAGCCCATCTCTCAAGGCATCCCCCCCTCCCAATGGCACTCACCAACCCTCCGGCCGTGAAAATGTCCCTGGAGCTGTGTCCCATCCCCTGGATGTTCAGATTTGGCTGCTGCGTGTGTGATGTTGCCTCCCGCAGTGTTCAGACACAGTGCCCAGGCATCAAGATTTGATTGGGATGCGAGGCAATGACTCCCATGTGCTAAATGGCCCGCCTACCCATGGGAATCCACTTGTGTTGTGTGAAGTGCTCACTTACCCACGATTGCCCATTCCCTATTAGCAATAGCCTTCAGTGCATGTCCAGAGGCCTCGGCAGTTGGCGGGGGTTATGGGTGGTAGTTGGGGCAGATGGGCAGGGACAAGGGTTGCCCCCAGAAGGGATAAACAATATAGGAATTGGCATTGTGGTGCCGTGCACGGTTGTCCTCCAGTTACTCCCTCCCCAGCGCCTCCCCCCCACCCTCCTAAGTGGCCCATCCGTGCGGAGGGTCCCCCACCCCCAGTTGAGGGTTCCCCAACCCCCCCCCCCCCCCCCCCCCCCCCCCCGAGCACAGGGGTGGCAAGCCCAATTCCCCCAGGCTCTTTGCCTGTGAGCAAAGATGGCTACTCACCGCCTCAGCTCCCCACAGAAGTCCTTCCAACAGGTTCACCTTTTTCAAAAGGAGTGTTAATCGGCGCCAGCGTGACCACTTGCTGGGGAGGCGGCTGAATGGCAGGAGGCCGTTGGATATGGGGTAGCTCCCGTTAATTGGATGGAAATGCGGCTTAAAGTGATAATTGCTTTCTCGCCACGCAATGGTGAGATTCCGATTTGGCCTAGATGGGGGGGGGGGGGGGGGGGGGGGGGGGTGGGGCGGTTACATCACAAACAGTTTGGTGCCTGGCGTGGTTCTCGTTTTTGGCATCTCTCGTTACTCACTAGCCTCATTTTAGAACATAGAACATAGAACATTACAGCACAGTTGCTTGAGCAAGAGCCTAACGAGGCCGGGGAATCGCCCCCATTGTCCATTAGCAAGCACGTTTAGCCGTGTGTTTCCCAGTACTCACTGCACCTAGAAACACGTGGCTATGCAATGCGACTCAAGTTGTATAAGGGGCCTGAGTGGGGAACGCGTGGCCGAGGCCGCACATAGCCCTGTTTTGTACAGTGGGGGGCTCCGCTTGCTGGAACCCCCCCCCGTGCAGCAAGAATTGGGGAAGTCATTTGTTACCCCTGACCCACCCCCAGCCCGAACGCACTATGGGAGAATCCCCGGACGCCCCCCAACACCCAAGCAGGGCACCCCCAGCCTGATCATGCGCATGCAAAAAATGCCAGCTTGGCACCTTGGCAGTCAACCTGGCACCCCGGCAGTGCCAACTGGCAGCTTGGTGGCTACACCAGTGTGTGGTAAGTGGAGCGCTTAAACAGCTCCAGCTGCCAGGCGCTAACTCTCGTCCCATGGTTAGAATGCACACTGGGCTGGGAATTGATCGGAATTCGCACCAGCAGAGTGCTGGCCCTTTAGCATGTCCTGAATTGCTCCAGAAATAGCACCCCCAATGGGAATGGAAACTGCGCACAACTGGTGACAACACAGGTCTCCCAACAGAGAATTTCACCCAGTCTCAAATCCCGCTCTGAAAAAACTGAAAACAGGACTTTTATAAAGCTGCCTTACATGAATTTTAATTCGTATTAGATGAGTAAAATAACTTACTGGTTTGTTGGCTAGATACTCACACATTAATGTTTTCCCGTGGTCCAAGTGGCCCGTGACCCCACTTAACTCAACTCTGTCTGATTTGCCTGACCCGAAAACCGGTAAGATCCAAAATCCAGTTTTGTCTCAGTCCTGAGGTTGCCGATTTTCACACAAAGTATTTGTCTGTATTTCTATATTATAGGAGGATTGCTCTTTTCCCTGCAGGAAAATCATAATCAATAGTTTTATGGAATAGATTTACCATGTTGGTACACAGAGTAGTTCGTCTGCCTTGTTTCCATGAAAAATAATCTATTTTTAAGATATGCAATACTTCGAACAGTTACATTTGAAGCAAATTTCCTCCAGAAACTACAAAAAATGAACTCTTGGTATTCCAAATTTCAGTGTCTGTCACTATGTGCAACACTTGCTTAAACTGACTCAATAGCTCTCCTTACATAATGGAATGGAAATAACTGTACAAGAATCACAGCACTTGTCCACACCAAGCTGTACACAGAACAGTCTTTTGGTCAGCTAGTGCCTGCCACAATAGTGTCCATGTCCCAAAAAATCCTTTATAAGGCAGCCTTCCACCGTAACTTGAAAGGGGATGTCAGCCAGATCACCTTGAAACAGGCCAAAAGGCTGGGTATGTCGCTCCCAGAATAGTGCCACGCTGAATAGATTGGCCTTGTTAGGGTGCAGTATTATCCCTAACAAGGCCATTTATGAAAGGAGGTGAGACAATGGTTGGGACTCCCTGATATTGGAGTTCCCAAACTTCAGGCTTTCTTATGCTCAGTTCCAATACTTCTGGTGAGACCACATAAAATTCCAAACTAATTGACAACTTGGGGACCATACTGGGAGTTCAGCATGGGAAATCTGACCAAGACTCCATTAAAAGGCTTAAGAGGGAAAATATGTGTTTTCCCCACAAACTGTTGAAACGGCCGCCTTGACAATAAAAAAAGTACAAAGTTGATAATATGTCGCTAGTGGTAACCAGTGTTGGGGCAGACCCTGTTCTGGGATGGAGGTTAGAGGTGGTGAAGAATCTTAGTGCTCAACAGCATCTCAGCCCAATATTACTCACTAAATTGTGAGACATCGCCTTGTCTCTGTCATGATATGCAAACATGCAGCTAATGAACACATAGAATAGGACACAACCAATGAGCAGTTAGGACACTCGGGGTGGTATCTCACTATAAAAGGGATGAGGCACTCACACCCAGCCTCTTTCCACAGACCAACATCTCCAGAGTGAGACAGGGTGTATCCTCAGCATCACACCCCAGCACGTAGCTTAGAGCAAGGTTGGTTCAGTTAGACTGAGTTACTACATTTAGATTAGCAGAGAGTCGAACTCATTGAGAACTGTGCTAATAGTTCAATAAAACACATTGAACTCACTTCAAAGTCTGGAGCATCTTTTACTCAAAACTGCATCAAGTGGTAGCTTGTGTTATTCCAAATTACATAACATAACATGATACCAGGAGTATGTTCAATCTAGTTAGTTCAACTCAGCAAGATCCGTGACAACCAGCGAATGCATACCGGCACAATGGAAAAGATTCAGGCTCCTTACCAGCTCAGGACCTCCGGCAATCTCAGTGCCAACTGGCAGACATTCAAGCAGAAATTTCAGCTTTACGTCGAAGCATCAGACCTCAATTGCGCGTCTGGTGCACGGATGAAAGCTCTTCTCCTCACCATAGCCTTGGAAATAAAAACATAAGAACATAAGAACTCGGAGCAGGAGTAGGCCATCTGGCCCCTCGAGCCTACTCCGCCATTCAATGAGATCATGGCTGATCTTTTGTGGACTCAGCTCCACTTTCCGGCCCGAACACCATAACCCTTAATTCCTTTATTCTTCAAAAAACTATCTATCTTTATCTTAAAAACATTTAATGAAGGAGCCTCTACTGCTTCACTGGGCAAGGAATTCCATAAATTCACAACCCTTTGGGTGAAGAAGTTCCTCCTAAACTCAGTCCTAAATCTACTTCCCCTTATTTTGAGGCTATGCCCCCTAGTTCTGCTTTCACCCGCCAGTGGAAACAACCTGCCCGCATCTATCCTATCTATTCTCTTCATAATTTTATATGTTTCTATAAGATCCCCCCTCATCCTTCTAAATTCCAACGAGTACTGTCCCAGTCTACTCAACCTCTCCTCGTAATCCAACCCCATTCAGCTCTGGGATTAACCTAGTGAATCTCCTCTGCACGCCCTCCAGTGCCAATACGACCTTTCTCAAGTAAGGAGACCAAAACTGAACACAATACTCCAGGCCTCACTAACACCTTATACAATTGCAGCATAACTTCCCTAGTTTTAAACTCCATCCCTCTAGCTATGAAGGACAAAATTCCATTTGCCTTCTTAATCACCTGTTGCACCTGTAAATCAACTTTTTGCGACTCATGCACTAGCACACCCAGGTCTCTGCACAGCAGCATGTTTTAATATTTTATCATTTAAATAATAATCCCTTTTGTTGTTATTCCTACCAAAATGGATAACCTCACATTTGTCAACATCGTATTCCATCTGCCAGACCCTAGCCCATTCACTTAGCCTATCCAAATCCCTCTGCAGACTTCCAGTATCCTCTACCTTTTTGCTTTACCACTCATCTTAGTGTCGTCTGCAAACTTGGACACATTGCCCTTGGTCCCCAACTCCAAATCACCTATGTAAATTGTGAACAATTGTGGGCCCAACACTGATCCCTGAGGGACACCACGAGCTACTGATTACCAACCAGAGAAACACCCATTAATCCCCACTCTTTGCTTTCTATTAATTAACCAGTCCTCTATCCATGCTACTACTTTCCCCTTAATGCCATGCGTCTTTATCTTATACAGCAAACTTTTGTGTGGCACCTTGTCAAAGGCTTTCTGGAAATCCAGATATATCACATCCATTGGCTCCCCGTTATCTACCACACTGGTAATGTCCTCAAAAAATTCCACTAAATTAGTTAGGCACGACCTGTCCTTTATTATCCCATGCTGCGTCTGCCCAATGAGACAATTTCCATCCAGATGCCTCGCTATTTCTGCCTTGATGATAGATTCCAGCATCTTCCCTACTACCGAAGTTAAGCTCACTTGCCTATAATTACCCGCTTTCTGCCTACCTCCCTTTTTAAACAGTGGTGTCACGTTTGTAATTTCCAATCCGCCGGGACCACCCCAGAGTCTAATGAATTTTGGTAAATTAGCACTAGTGCATTTGCAATTTCCCTAGCCCTTTTAGCACTCTGGGAAGCATTCCATCAGGACCAGGAGACTTGTCTACCTTTAGCCCCATTAGCTTGCCCATTACTACCTCCTTAGTGATAACAATCCTCTCAAGGTCCTCACCTGTCATGGCCTCATTTCTATCAGTCACTGGCATGTTATTTGTGTCTTCCACTGTGAAGACCGACCCAAAAAACCTGTTCAGTTCCTCAGCCATTTCCTCATCTCCCATTATAAAATCTCCCTTCTCATCCTCTAAAGGACGAATATTTACCTTGGCCACTCTTTTTTGTGGTATATATTTGTAGAAACTTTTACTATCTGTTTTTATATTCTGAGCAAGTTTACTCTCATAATCTATCTTACTCTTCTTTTCATGCTTTTTTAGTAGCTTTCTGTTGCCCCCTAAAGATTTCCCAGTCCTCTAGTCTCCCATTAATCTTTGCCACTTTGTATGCTTTTTCCTTCAATTTGATACTCTCCCTTATTTCCTTAGATATCCACAGTCGATTTTCCCTCTTTCTACCGTCCTTCCTTTTTGTTGGTATAAACCTTTGCTGAGGACCGTGAAAAATCACTTGGAAGATTTCCACTGTTCCTCAACTGTTTCACCATAAAGTCTTTGCTCTCAGTCTACATTAGCTAGTTCTTCTTTCATCCCATTGTAATCTCCTTTGTTTAAGCACAAAATACTAGTGTTTGATTTTACCTTCTCACCCTCCATCTGTATTTTAAATTCCACCATATTGTGATCGCTCCTTCCGAGAGGATCCCTAACTATGAGATCATGAATCAATCCTGTCTCATTACACAGGACCATATCTAGGACTGCTTGTTCCCTCTCAGGTTCCATTACATACTGTTCTAGGAAACTATCGCGGATACATTCTGAAACTCCTCCTCAAGGCTGCCTTGACCGACCTGGTTAAATCAATCGACATGTAGATTAAAATCCCCCATGATAACTGCTGTACCATTTCTACATGCATCCGTTATTTCTTTGTTTATTGCCTGCCCCACCATAATGTTACTATTTGGTGGCCTATAGACTACTCCTATCAGTGACTTTTTCGCCTTACTATTCCTGATTTCCACCCAAATGGATTCAACCTTATCCTCCATAGCACAGATGTCATCCCTTACTATTGCCCAGATGTCATCCTTAAATAACAGAGCTACACCACCTCCTTTACCATCCACTCTGTCCTTCCAAATAGTTTGATACCTTTAGATATTTAACTCCCAGTCGTGACCATCCTTTAACCATGTTTCAGTAAAAGCCACTAAATCATAGCCATTCACGATGATTTGCGCCATCAACTCATTTACCTTATTCCGAATACTACGAGCATTCAGGTAAAGTACACTTATGTTGGCTTTTTTTACCTCTGTTCTGAATCTTAACACCTCGATCAATAGCCTCTCCTAAGTTATATTTCCTCTTAACTTTTCTCCTAATTTTCCTTGTCATTGAACCCATATCTTCATGTAACAACCTGCCGCGTTGCTTACCATTAATGTTTTTACTTCCCGTTTTATTCCTTTTAGTATTACTGGTCCTATTCACTGAGCTCCCCTCAGTCACTGTACCTTGTACTGTCGCCCTTTTTGATTTTTGACAATGGCTTCTCTGCCTTACACTTTCCCCCTTACTGCCTTTTGTTTCTGTCTCTGTTTTACTACCTTCCAACTTCCTGCACCGGGTCACACCCCCCTGCCACATTAGTTTAATCCCTCCCCAACAGCTCTCGCAAACATCGGTTCAAGTCCTGCCCAGGTGCAGACCGTCCGGTTTGTACTGGTCCCACCTCCCCCAGAACCGGTTCCAATGTCCCAGGAATTTGAATCCTTCCCTCTTGCACTATCTCTCGAGCCACGCATTCATCCTATCTAACCTGACATTCCTACTCTGACTAGCTCGTGGCACTGGTAGCAATCCTGAGATTACTACTTTTGAGGTCCTACTTTTTAGTTTAACTCCTAACTCCCTGAATTCAGCTTGTAGGACCTCGGCCCGTTTTTTTTACCTATATCGTTGGTGCCTATGTGCACCACGACAGCTGGCTGTTCACCGCCCCCCCGCCCCCAGAATGTCCTGCAGCCGCTCCGAGACATCCTTGACCCTTGCACCAGGGAGGCAACATACCATCCTGGAGTCTCGATTGCGCCCGCAGAACCGCCTGTCTCTACCCCTTACAATTGAGTCCCCTATATATATATCCCAGCCATTCTGCTTCCTGCCCAGCTGCGCAGCAGAGCCAGGCACAGTGCCATGAACCTGGCTGCTGCTGCTTTCCCCTGGTGAGCCATCTCCCTCAACAGTATCCAAAGCGGGATATCTGTTTTGTAGGGAGATGACCGCAGGGGACACCTGCACTGCCGTCCTACTCTTGCTCCGCCTTTTGGTCACCCATTTTCTATCTCCCTCAGTACCTTTCACCTGCGGTGTGACTAATTCGCTAAACGTGCTATCCACGACGTCCTCAGCATTGCAGATGCTCCAAAGTGAGTCCATCCGCAGCTCCAGAGCCGTCAAGCGGTCTAACAGGAGCTGCAACTGGACACACCTCTTGCACGTGAAGGAGCCAGGTTCAGTGGACATGTCACATCACACAAAAGGAGCATGACATGGGTCTGAGATCTCCTGCCATGTCTTAAACCTTAGGTAAACTTATGCAACTACAATTCCAAAAAACTAAAGAAAAAATAAATAAATTAGTCAATGAAAAGAAAAACTACTTACCAGTCACTTAGCAGGGAAAAAAGCACCTCCTCCCCACCCAGCTTTGAATTCCCAACTAGATTCAAATTCCCAAACTCACTCTTTGCTGTCTCACTCTGTCTGTGTCTTCTCTGGCTCACTGGCAGAACTCACTGGGAGTGAGTTACAAGTTGCTCTTTTTAAATTGGCCTGAGTTGACTCCCATCCCCCACCTGCTTTTAGATCAAAGTTGATTAAAGTGACTGACACTTAACTGACAACCAGTTGCGTAAGTGGGTGGGGCACCCCTTGTTAACCTACACTGCACAATTCTAGATTAATTTAAATAAATTTAAACTCCTGAAATTTAAAAGGAACTGCCTTATCAATTTGATTGGATTCAATTCCCACCTAGATTCAAATTCCCAAACTCACTATTTGCTGTCTCACTCTGGCTGTGTCTTCTCTGGCTCACTGGGAGAACTCACTCAACTCCTTTCACTTCGCCAAAGACCAAGGCAAGACAAAGTTTCAGACCATCCTGGACAAGTTTGACAGCCACTGTGAGGTGGACACCAACGAAATCTTCGAGCGCTACATATTCAAGCAGCGAATGCAAGGTAAAGATGAATCCTTCAACTCATATTTAATTAACCTTAGACTGCTAGCGCAATCCTGCAACTTCGGTGATATCACTGACTCCATGATCAGAGACCAAATCGTTTTGGAGTTCACTCTGATCCTCTGAAAGAGCAGTTACTGAAGATCAAGCATATGACCCTGCCAGTCGCG
Source organism: Scyliorhinus torazame (assembly GCF_047496885.1). Lineage (NCBI taxonomy): Eukaryota > Metazoa > Chordata > Chondrichthyes > Carcharhiniformes > Scyliorhinidae > Scyliorhinus > Scyliorhinus torazame. The sequence continues at coordinate 190,039,806 of NC_092714.1, read as the reverse complement.
ATTGAAACATGCACAGTGCATGAGCACGCTAAAAATCGCTATTCCCTGTACAAAACGGCAGAAAATGATAAACTAGCCTCCCACGAGGTGGAGAGTGTGCAGGCCATCTCCCGGATGCAGCGCCTCAACATTGACAAAGTAGCCATTTTGCGCGCTCTTCCTGGGGTCCGACGCATGCGCAATGCAAACGGGATAACGAAGCAGCCGAATCCCGCACTGCGCAGGTGCAGACATTTGAGAACCGCACTGCGCATGTGCAACGACGCATGGAGCATCAGGACGCCGACATCATGACGTGTTCGAACTGTGGCACCGCCCATTTAAAGAAACACTGCCCTGCAAGAGGCATACGCTGTTTAAACTGCGGGAAGCCAGGCCACTATGCAGCCCTGTGCAGAACTGCACCACCAGTCAGGAGCCAGCGCTCCCAATTCCGACGACGGCGCATCCGGAGTGTGCAACAATGCCGACAGGATTCTAATCCCGGCAATGCAACGGATCCAGATGCTGAATGCCTTGACAACGCCTACCGTGTGGGCATTATTACAAAGTGTGAATATGTCACATCAGACACATCGGAAGTTCAATCGATCCCAGCTGTGGATTCTGAGTACAGATGGCGAGCAGTGATGAAGGTCAACCACTGCCCCATCCAGTTCAAGCTGGACACAGGTGCCTCTGCCAACCTCCTCTCACAGTCAAACTTCAGACGCATTAAGAAGCCCCCCACGGTCCTTCCAGCTGCCTGCAAGCTCCTGGATTACAACGGGAATGCCATCACGGCACTGGGATCCTGCCATCTGCACGTATTCAACCGACACACACAAGCATGGTTACGCTTTGAAATTGTTAAGCCGGACAGGGCATCCCTACTAGGTGCGCACGCCTGCAAGCAGCTGAACCTCATTCAAAGGGTTTACACCACGACATCCTCCCATGTGGATCTTCAGGCCGGCATCAACAACATCCTCGTCCAATATCCAGATGTGTTCGACAGGATGGGCACGCTGCCGTATTGATACAAGATTCTGCTACTGCCTGATGCCAAGCCAGTGGTCCACGCACCAAAACGAGTCCCTGCTCCACTGAGAGAGCGCCTGAAGGCACAGCTCAAGGATCTTCCGCAAAAAGGCATCATATCCAAGGTCACTGAACCGACTGACTGAGTCAGCTCGATGGTATGCGTCAAGAAGCTTTCGGGGGACCTGCGCATCTGCATTGATCCCAAGGATCTCAATAAGAATATCATGCGGGAACACAACCCCATCCCAAAGCGGGAGGAACTCACAAGTGAGATGGCACACGCACGCTTCTTCACCAAATTGGATGCATCACAGGGATTTTGGCAAATCCAGCTGGAAGAGTCCAGCAGAAGGCTCTGCACCTTCAACACGCCTTTTGGCAGATACTGCTACAATTGCATGCCATTTGGCATCATCTTGGCATCGGAGATATTCCATCGCATCATGGAGCATGTGGTGGAAGGCATTGAAGGGGTTCGTGTGTACGTGGACGACATCATCATATGGTTCACGACCCCTGAAGAACATGTGTCCCGTCTCCAGAAGGTATTCCGCCGTATACATGCCAACGGCCTAACGTTAAACAGGTCCAAATGTTGTTTTGGCGCATCGACGCTCAAGTTCCAAGGTGACCAGATCTCAGCATGGTGTGCGCCCGGACACAGACAAAATCAAGGCCATCGAGGCGATGAAGGTCCCGGAGGACAAAACGGCGGTGCTGCGCTTCTTGGATATTATCAATTTTCTGGGCAAGTTAATTCCAAACATGGCCACACACACCACGGCCCTACGCAACCTGGTGCAAAACTCAACTGCCTTTGAGTGGAAGGCGGCACACCAGACAAAGTGGCTGGAGCTTAAAGCCAAGTTCACCACTGCACCAGTCCTGGCATTCTTCGACCAAGACCGGGAGACTAAGATAGCCACAGATGCGGGTCAGGATGGCATCGGTGCGGAGTTGTTTCAACGAGATGACACATCATTCTGGGCACCAGTAGCCTACGCAACAAGGACGATGACACCCACTGAAACCAGATATGCACAGATTGAGAAGGAGTGCTTAGGTCTTCTCACCGGCATCCTCAAATTTCATGATTATGTCTACGGTCTGCCGACATTCACTGTCGAGATGGATCATAGGCCTCTGGTCCACATCATCCACAAGGACCTGAACGACATGATGCCTCCTAAGCTTAAACTTAGGAGGTATGACTTCAACTTGGTGTACACACCTGGCAAGGAGCCCATCATCGCTGATGCATTGTCCCGCTCTGTCACCTCGCCCAGTAAGCCACTGGAGATCATCCAGCACATCGAATCGCAGGTGCAGCTGTGTGCTAGCACTTTCCCGGTGGCAGCATGGTAGCATGGTGGTTAGCACAATTGCTTCACAGCTCCAGGATCCCAGGTTCGATTCCTGGCTTGGCTCACTGTCTGTGCGGAGTCTGCACATTCTCCCCGTGTGTGCGTGGGTTTCCTCCGGCTGCTCTGGTTTCCTCCCACAGTCCAAAGAGGTGCAGGTTAGGTGGATTGGTCATGCTAAATTGTCCTTAGTGTTGGGTTGAGTTACTGGGTTATGGGGATTGGGTGGAGGTGTGGGCTTTGGTAGGGTGCTCTTTCAAAGAGCCGGTGCAGACTCGATGGGCCGAATGGCCTCCTTCTGCACTGTAAATTCTATGATATGATGACAGATGAGAAGGTAGTTCTCATCCGTGAAGAGACAGCCAAGGACCCCCTCTTGCAGTGCGTCATCCACAACCTCACCAATGGCTGGCAGAAAGGGCAGTGCCCACAATTTTACAATGTGAAGGAAGACCTGACGGTGATTGATGGTATCCTCCTCAAGCTGGACAGGATTGTCATTCCGCTCAGTCTCCAGAGCTTGGTGCTGCACCAGATTCATGAGGGACACCTGGGCGTCAAGAAGTGCGGATGCAGAGCCCTGCAAGCTGTCGACTGGCCCGGCTTCAGCCTGGACATCACGAACATGGTCCTGAACTGTGCTACCTGTCAGCGGTTCCAGCTAGCGCAGAGCAAGGAGATGCACCAATAGCATGACATAGTGACCTCTCCATGGTCCACAGTTGGCATCAACCTCTTTCATGCGAACGGTCACAACTACGTACTGATCATGGACTATTTCTCGAATTACCCTGAGGTGCTGAAGCTCCCAGACCTCCCCTCTCGGACCGTCATCAAAGCCTGTAAGGAGACAGGACTTCCGGTTACGGCAGGCGGGAGGCAGCCGCACATTGGAGGGCTCCCGTTTGGAAACGGCATTTTCGGGGTCCAACGCCCGGTCCCAGGGGCAATGGAGGCGGCAAAAGCAGGGAGAAGGCACAGTGAAGGGAAATGTCGAAAATAAGTTAAAAAACGGCCGTGAAAAAAGCGGCTGAAAGTCCGTCGGGGAGTGGAAAGGTCACTGCGGGGACGGCAAGAAAAGTGGAGGCTGGGGCAACAGGGGAGGCCGCATTGCCCACGGCTGAAGAAATGACTAAGGTGATGGCCGTGGAACTCGAAAGGCAGTTCAGGAAACACATGGAGGCGATGAGGGCGGTATTGCAAGTGCTGTTAGAGGAGGCGATTGCCCCGGTGAGGGCGGCAGTATTGAGCGCAGTGGCAGAGGTGCGGGAGCAAGGTGAGGCGCTGAAGGAAGTGGAAGAGACATTATTGTAGCACAGTGATCAACTTACCTCAATGGGGAAGGAAATGCGGAAGGTGATAGAGATCAACAAGGGTCTACGAGCCAAAATGGATGACTTGGAAAACAGATCCAGGCGACAGAATCTGAGGATTGTGGGTCTGCCTGAAGGATGGAAGGCCTGAGGCCGACTGAGTATTTTGCCACGATGTTGGCAAAGCTATGGGGGAGGGGGATGATCCCTCCCGATATGAACTGGATCGGGCTCATCGGTTGTGGAGGCCTGTACCAAAGGCTAGTGAGCCGCCAAGAGTAGTGACTCTATGTTTTCGTCGGTACAGTGTGAAGGAGAAGGTCCTGTGCTGGGCAAAGCAGAAGCGGGTGATGCAGTGGGATGGAGCTGGTATACGCATATATCAGGACTTTACGGTGGAGCTGGCGAGGAGGCGGGCTGCCTCCAACCGGGTGAAGAAGGCACTGTACATCAGTAAGGTGCAGTGCGGCATCGTATACCCAGCTAAGTTGAGGGTGACCTACAAATCCAAGGACATTTATTTCGGGACGGCGGAAGCAGCGGAGGAGTTTGCGAAGAGAAGGACCGTGGCTGAATTGAGAAATGGTCATGTACCGATGTAGCCTCATGTAACTGTATTTTTTCACTGCGTGCTAGCGTATGTGCTAAATGGGCCAACGTTGTATATATTTGGACAAGGGAAGACATGGGACTTTCATTTGCAATGATAATTCTTTGGGGCTTGGGTGTGTCTGCGGAGTTTGTGTGCTAAAGGGGATTTCTTGGTTTTCCTAGGACCGTGCAAGGGGGAAAGAGACTTGGGCGGGGCCTCCACGCTGGCCGGTTTAAGCCAGCCAGTGAAGGGGAGTGAGGTGGGAGGAGGGGCTATCGGAGGCCAGCAGAACAGGTTCCGATGAGTCTAGCCGGGGTGGAAAGTTGGAGGGGGGGAAGGAACAGAGGTTGGGGGGAGAGGTTTTATAAGACGAAGTGGACGGGAGGAGTCAGGGAGGGGGGGGTTTACAATTCATGGGTGTCATTTACGCTACTCTTTCAGGGATTGGATGGCATTGAATGTTAGGGGAGGGGGGGGTGGACTCTAAAGGTCAATGGTGACCATAGGCAATTCCGGATTTCTTTTTCTTTTTTTTTTCCTTTCTTTTTCCCACCGTGGGAGGGTTTGTTTTATTTGATTCTTAGATTGTCAGGTGGGGCGTTTGGGGTGGTGGGAGGATGGGATCGTTATTGTTGATAAGGAGATTGACCTTGTATTTGTTACCGTTTACTTCTTGTTGATGGGGTGTAAATCCTGAAGAAAATGTGAAAATGGAGAATAAAAGTATTTTACAAAAAAAAAGCCTGTAAGGAGACGTTCTCAAGGCATGGCATCCCAATCACCGTCATGAGCAACAATGGCCCGTGCTTTACCAGTCGAGAATGGTCCACGTTTGGCAGGTCATACATCTTCCAGCAGGTCACCTCCAGTCGGCACTATTTACAGTCCAATGGAAAAGTCGAGAAAGGGGTGCACATTGTGAAACAGCTCATCTGCAAGACCACGAACTCTGCTTCCGACATACACCTTGCACTGCTCACTTACAGGGCGACTCCACTGTTCACTGGCATGTCGCCGGCTCAACTCCTGATGAACAGGGACCTGCGGACAATGCTTCCAGCCATACACCTGCCCAACCTGGATCACCTCCCGGTGCTGCAGAAGACGTAACAGCTCAGAGACCGTCAAAAGCAGGGCTATGATGCCTATGCTATCGATCTGGCCGTGCTATCCCCAGCAGACACTGTCAGGATCCAGATACCGGATGGGGGGTGGTCTGCCCCGGCTGTCGTTGTTCGACAGGCCGCGCCCCGCTCTTATGTTGTACGTATGGCTGATGGCTCCATCGTGCGAAGGAATCGACGGGCACTGCGCAAAGTTGCATGCCCGCAACCACTTTCTCCTCCATTTCCATATGTTGAATTGCCACCTCCTGATACCTCGCACCACGAGGCCACCAGTCAGGCTTCCATCCCGCCTGTCAAGGCGCTGTCGTCCCCTCCACCACCTCTCTGGTAGTCGACCAGGATCAGACGCAAGCCTCAGACACTGGACTTGTGAACATTTGTTTTGTTTGCTCTGTTCTGTTGCCCTCCGTCAGTCACATTAGACAGACTCATTCACATGTAAACACATTCACATACACCAACAAAACATAAAAAATGGGGAGATGTCATGATATGCAAACATGCAGCTAATAAACACATAGAACAGGACATGACCAATGAGTAGTCAGGACACTCAGGGGTGGTATCTCACTATAAAAGGGATGAGGCACTCACACCCAGCCTCTTTCCACAGACCAACATCTCCAGAGTGAGACAGGTTGTATCCTCAGCATCACACCCCAGCACGTGGCTTAGAGCAAGGCTGGTTCAGTTAGACTGAGTTACTACATTTAGATTAGCAGAGAGTCAAACTCATTGAGAACTGGATTGGATTGGATTTGTTTATTGTCACGTGTACCGAGGTACAGTGAAAAGTATTTTTCTGCGAGCAGCTCAACAGATCATTAAGTACATGGGAAGAAAAGGGAATAAGGAGAAGAAAAGGAGGAGGTGTTAGCAATTCTGGAAAGTGTGAAAATAGATAAGTCACCTGGGCCGGATGGGATTTATCCTAGGATTCTCTGGGAAGCTAGGGAGGAGATTGCTGAGCCTTTGGCTTTGATCTTTAAGTCATCTTTGACTACAGGAATAGTGCCAGAAGACTGGAGGATAGCAAATGTTGTCCCCTTGTTCAAGAAGGGGAGTAGAGATAACCCGGTAACTATAGACCAGTGAGCCTTACTTCTGTTGTGGGAAAAATCTTGGAAAGGTTTATAAGAGATAGGATGTATAAATCATCTGGAGAGGAATAATTTGATTAGAGATAGTCAACACGGTTTTGTGAAGGGGAGGTCGTGCCTCAGAAACCTTATAGAGTTCTTTGAGAAGGTGACCAAATAGGTGGATGAGGGTAAAGCAGTTGATGTGGTGTATATGGATTTCAGTAAAGCGTTTGATAAGGTTCCCCATGGTAGGCTACTGCAGAAAATACGGAGGCATGGGATTCAGGGTGATTTAGCAGTTTGGATCAGAAATTGGCTATCTGGAAGAAGACAAAGGGTGGTGGTTGATGGGAAATGTTCAGACTGGAGTCCAGTTACTAGTGGTGTACCACAAGGATCTGTTTTGGGGCCACTGCTGTTTGTCATTTTTATAAATGACCTGGAGGAGGGCGTAGAAGGATGGGTGAGTAAATTTGCAGATGACACTAAAGTCGGTGGAGTTGTGGACAGTGCGGAAGGATGTTACAAGTTACAGAGGGATATAGATAAGCTGCAGCGCTGGGCTGAGAGGTGGCAAATGGAGTTTAATGCAGAAAAGTGTGAGGTGATTCATTTTGGAAGGAATAACAGGAAGACTGAGTACTGGGCTAATGGTAAGATTCTTGGCAGTGTGGATGAGCAGAGAGATCTCGGTGTCCATGTACATAGATCCCTGAAAGTTGCCACCCAGGTTGAGAGGGTTGTTAAGAAGGCGTACGGTGTGTTAGCTTTTATTGGTAGAGGGATTGAGTTTAAGAGCCATGAGGTCATGTTGCAGCTATACAACACTCTGGTGTGGCCGCATTTGGAGTATTGCGTGCAATTCTGGTCGCCGCATTATAGGAAGGATGTGGAGGCATTGGAAATGGTGCAGAGGAGATTTACCAGAATGTTGCCTGGTATGGAGGGAAGATCTTATGAGGAAAGGCTGAGGTACTTGAGGCTGTTTTCGTTAGAGAGAAGAAGGTTAAGAGGTGACTTAATTGAGGCATACAAGATGATCAGAGGATTGGATAGGGTGGACAGTGAGAGCCTTTTTCCTCGGATGGTGATGTCTAGCACGAGGGGACACACCTTTAAATTGAGGGGAGATAGATACAAGACAGATAGATGTCAGAGGTAGGTTCTTTACTCAGAGAGTAGTAAGGGCGTGGAATGCCCTGCCTGCAACAGTAGTGGACTCGCCAACACTAAGGACATTTAAATGGTCATTGGATAGACATATGGACAATAAGGGAATAGTGTAGATGGGCTTTAGAGTGGTTTCACAGGTCGGCGCAACATCGAGGGCCAAAGGGCCTGTACTGCGTTGTAATGTTCTATGTTCTATGTTCTAAAACTGTGCTAATAGTTCAATAAAACACATTGAACTCACTTCAAAGACTGGAGCATCTTTTACTCAAAACTGCACAAAGTGGCAGCTTGTGTTATTCCTAATTACATAACACAACAGTCTCCACAAGGTTTGTCACTGGTGTGTGCATTTAAATCTTTGGGATTGAACGAAGAAATTATTTGCTTACTTCCCATGTCTCTTGAAGGCAGCAATTTATATTGGGTGAAATTCTATGAGTGCTGCCAGCTTTGGAGACCTCAAATGCACACTTTACTTTAAGGATTGTACTGTTTGTGCATCCACTGTTCAGCCTCATTGATGTGTGTGTGTGTGTGTGTGTGTGTGCTGACACAGAATAAACATCATCAAGATCGCACAGGTGAAATGCACCATTGTTCCTCGCCACAAAGTATTACTAAAATGGCCAACTCGGTGTATGTGGGATTGGATCCATGTCCTAAATTATTGGTGCTGAAAAACCAAAACACCGAGCAGTAGGATAATATTCCTTCACAATCAATCAAAAAACATGTTGGCAATAAAACCTCCATCTTTTGGCTTTATAAAATAGTCCAAATTTGTTGCTGCAGATGATGTCACATAAATGCTGTTGCCATAGTAACAGTGCAAGCCCTTCTAATCCACACCCATACTGCTCCTCTCATTGTGCCCTCCTTGTTTAGCTTAATCCTACAGCGCCTCTTAATATTTACAGAACAACTCGGGAACAAGCTGCTTTTCATTGAAAAGAAAATTGACGATGCACGCCCGGGGTGAATTTATCATCCAGGTTTTTTGTATGTCCTATTGGGGGAAAAAAAACCTTGGCCTTGTTCAGCAGTTCACCCAAACAGATCATTTTTTGTGATGGGGCATGGGGAGGCAGGCTTCGGAGAGCCAAATTTATTTTCCCAGAAAGTATGTTTATTTTGAATGTTGTGGAAGGTTGAAAATTAACATGGGGGGCCGGGGGAGGGGTTCTTAATACTTAGAATTAACCTGACAATAAAAGAAATACTAAAGCTGATAATGTGTCGCCTCCATGTGGCAACCAGTGCCGGGACAGAGCATCTGTGCGGTAATAAGGCAATGAGATTTGCAGTCCAGTGTGTTCAAGTTAACGCAGCATAAATGAGATATCTGCTTTGATTCATCAAACCTCAACAAACGTCTTATAAAAATTCATTGACCTGTGAAAATGGGGTATTTGAACAGATTAATGAAATCCCACAGTCGATATATGCAAACAAGATCGGAAGAGACGAGCAAACGTGGCTTTAACCATGCACCATTCCCAGGGTCCAAGTCTGCGGGCTTTGCGCCTTTTATTTGTCAAAGCCAGAGAAAGCTAAACCACAGTCCCCTTTTTCCTCGGCTCTAATCACTTTAATAAAAAGCCTGTATGCTCTTTTATCAGACTGATATCTTATGAATTCAATACTACCCAACAGCTTTGTTTCCAACCTGTCTCATACGCACATTAAAACACAGCCTTTCTTTATCCTGCCCATCAATGTTGACATTTCTGCGACAGTTTCCATGGACAAGGTCAAAGTTCATAAAAACACTGAGGAAATGCCAAAAAGGAGACATAAAGACTCTTTTTTATGTCGATAAATCTGTGTAAAGGTTATTTATTGCAGAGTAAATGTTGTTTAGACTTTAGTTTCTGGCGTGGGGAGGATTAAAAATGAAAGAAGCTAGTTTAAGCTGATTTTTGAAAGTCTTTGCATGGGAACGCTATGCAACCCATCTGCACATTAGTAATGCTCTTGTCTGTCATGTTTTTTTTCTCACCAGTACATGCTAATACATTGTCACACAATCTGTACTCAGTCACAGCTAGCATGAGTGATTACTGGGGAATTTTATGGTTTATAATAGCTGTTTACCACAGTAATGCTTGCTGCTTAATGAGGCTAAATCCATTTCTATACCCTGTAACTAACCTTTTCAGCTTTGCAAATAGCAAGTTTGAAAACATACTCTTTGGTAGATTTCCATACCCAAGTGCTGCATAGTTGAATTGTCATGAAACAGATAGATAACCCCCCCCCCCGCGCGCCCCCCCCCCCCCCCCCCGCACGCCCCCCCAACCCCCCCCCCCGCACGCCCCCCCAACCCCCCCCCCCCCCCAACCCCACCCACAGCCAGATTCATTTCTGTTCTCCTGACCAGTTTGACTCGTGCTGGGATATATTTTACCAGGTACCAGAATAACCATTCTTCATGAATATGAACATATGCTGAATGTTAACAGATTATCCGACCATGGACAGTATTTATTTCAATCTCAAACCTTATTTCAATCTCACCCGATGTCCTCAATCATCAGGAAAATAATGTGCAGTTCGAAATTGCCTTATCATATTCCTGGGAGGTCACAAAGTACTTCACAACCAATTAATTACTTGGGATCTACCCAAGTCCCATGAAGCGTTGGGATCAGGAGCCACTGCCAAGGTGCCTGGGTGGCACCGCCAAGCCATCAGGAGCACTGCCAGGGCGCCCAGGTAGCAGTGCAAGGGTGGGGCCTGCAGGTGACATGCCCATGGAAGGAGGGTGGAGGGGGGTATGAAGGGCGGGGTGGGTACAGGACAGGTGAGAATGGGCCTCTGGGAGATTGGGGGAGGTGTTGGTGAGTGTTCTGGAATGGGGGGCGTACCTGTACGGGGAGGGGGGTTAATGAAGTGGGGTCTCCCGGGAATCTGTTGCGGGTGTCCTCACTTAGGGAGTTGTGGGGTAATACTCTTGTGTGTGGGGGTGACATTGCCCATGGGAGGGGGTTGTGGAGGTCACACAAACTCATTTAGAGGTCGGAGCACCCTTTCAAAATGGCGGCACCATCTCGGAGGTCAGCTCCCAGTAATGAAAACAATAGTGTGGGCTAAACCAGTGAGAAACTTCCCAGGGCCCAGCTCGCCTGGTGCAGCATGGCCGTTGAAAGCCAGGAGACCCTGCTCCCAGGATCCTCCTGTATTGCAAAGCCTCGTGAGATTCAACGCAATCTCGCAAGACATTGCAAGGGGAATACTGCCCACAATGTGCGGGATCAGTTTTTGGCAAATCTGCATATTAGAACGAGGCAATAAGCCTTACTCTAATGTGCAGATTCCCAAGGCACCTGAGGCTTTAGGATTCAACTCCTTCCACTGAGACCTCGGGTGACTGCAGTTTGTCACTGGTCCCCACAAACGGGGACCAGATGAAATGGCACTTGTGGGGGTCTCCAAGGGGATCTGAGGCCCCCAGCTGCATGCCCTTTGGACAGGGTGGTGACCTGACATTGCCTGTGCACCTGGGCACCCTAACAGTGCCAGCCTGGCACCATGGCAGTGCCACCTTGGTGCCAGCCTGGAACTGCCAAGGTGCCCAGGTGATGCTGCCACGGGCACTGCCAGGGTGCCAGATTGGCACTGCCAAGGTGGCATTTTTTACGTCTGGGGTTGCCGGCATGGGTGTTGGGGTGTACGCGGGACCCTCCCATGTTGCATTTGGGCTTGGGGTGGTGGTGGAGAGAAATTGAGGATTTTTCTTGTGGGCCTCGGAGATTGGGCTGCCAAAATGGCGTCCCGATCTCTCACTGCAACGGGGAATTCTGGTGAGCAGAGCTCCCCATTGTAAAAAACGGGGCTATGAGGAGCCTTGGCCACGTGTTGCCCTTTTAGCCCCTTATTCAAAGCATGTTGTGTTGAATAGACATGTGTTTCTCGGCACTGCAAGTGCCAGGAAACACACGGCTAAACGCGCTCGCTTGGGAACTTTGTTCCCTTTTGGGAAGATCACACCGTAAGTGTCATTAGGTAGTGGTGGGGAACTCGTCGGCAGAAACTCCCAGCAAAACCCGCCACAAATCGCATTTAGAAACATTTCCATTAAATCGCACCCTATATCTCATAGAACAGCAACATGAATACAAAATTGGCTGAGTGACAAGAAACGGAGAATAGTGATGAATAAATACCATCCAACTCTTGAGGGGTATTTTTTGTTAGCCCTTTTAGCCGATCTATAATTCTAATTGCACAAAAGAAGATAGTTATGGTTGTTGGAGGTGAATCATCCCAGTTCCTCAGGGCATCACTAAGGCACAAACATCGTCGCCTGCTTCACCCTCCATCTTTCCCTCCATCATAAGGTCAGAAGTGGGAATGCTCATGATGACTGCACAATATTCAGCACCATTTGTGACTCCTCAGACAATGAAGCAGTCCATGTTCAAATGCAGCAAGACCTGGACAATATCCAGGCTTGGGTTGACAAGTGGCAAGAAACATTCATGCCACACAAGTGCCAAGCAATGATAATCTCCAATGAGAAAAAATTAAACCATTTCCCCTTGACATTCAATGGCATTACCATCACTGAATCCCCAACTATCAACATTCTGGGGGTTACCATTGTCCACAAACTGAACTAGACTAGCCATATAAATACTATGGCTACAAGAGCAGGCCAGAGGCTAGGAATCCTGTGGTGAGAACTCACTTCATGACTCCCCAAAGCCTGCCCACCACCTCCAAGGCACAATTTTATGGAATACTCCCCATTTGCCTGGATGAGAGCAACTTCAAAAAAACTCAAGAAGCTTGACACCTTCCAGGACAAAGCAGCCCATTTGATTGGCACCCCTTCCACAAACATTCACTCCCTCCACCACCAATGCGTAGTAGGGGCCATCTGCACCATCTACAAGATGCACTGCAGGAATTCACCAAGGATCCTTAGACAGCACCTTCCAAATCCATGACCACTACCATCTAGAAGGACAAGGGAAGCAGGCACATGGGAACACCACAACCTGGAAGTTCCTCTCCAAGTCACTCACCATCCTGTCTTGGAGATATATTGCTGCCGCTTCACTGCTGCTGGGTCAAAATCCTGGATCTCCCTCTCTAACTGCTCTGTGGGTGTACCTACATCACATGAACTGCAACGGTTCAAGAAGGCAACTCACCACCACCTTCTCAAGGACAATTAGGCTGAACCAGCGACACCCACATCTTGTTAATGAACTAAAGACATCTCACAAGCTACACATTTCACGTCCCAATGACTCATTGCGTGAAAAAGATTTTTCTGATGTCGCTTCTTTTGTCAATTACCTTAAATCTTGCCTTCTTGTTCTCAATCATCCCACTAATGGAAACATTTTTTTCCCGATCTACTCTGTCCAGAAACCCTCATGATTTGAGTATCGCAAACAAATCTCCTCTCAGCCTTCTCTTTTTCAAGGAAAAACGTCCAACTTCTCCAATTTATCTTCATAACTGAAGTTCCTATCCCTGGAGTTACTCTTGTGAATCTTTACTGACTCAGAGTTCACAGTATAACTCAGTGAAGACACCCAACAAGTGATAGCAATCAGGAGTGGTAAACCTGGTTGATTTTTAATTGTTTCCTTAAACCACACACTGAGTAAGTTCCAACATAACACCTGCTGCCCAGTGAGGTCGGCAACGCAATTCAACGTTAATTGGTCCACTTAACGAGGCCTCAAGGACTTCACGCCGCAAATGACGGTTCGCCAGCTGATTTGCCGGGACCGCGCTCGTCAGCCCCCTGCTAACAAGGTCGAGCAGCACTTAAGTAGCACCTGCTCAGCCAACCACAGCCAGCTTGCAATAATAGCGCCCAGGAGACCAGCCCCAAGATTCGGGGTGCTGACCTGGGGAGGCTCCTAGACGCCGTGGAGGCCAGGCCACCTTCCACCAGCGCAGGTACACACACCTTGGTGGGACCTGTTAGTGGTCAGGCTTCTGGAGCACAATCTGGTGAGCACCACACTGCTGCTGATGTATATCAGGTGGAGGCAGGAACCTCCAGGCGAGACAGCGGTCGGAATGCTGCTGGACCCCAGGACCCAGCTGGGTCCCAGCCTGATGCTGAGCCTGTGGAAGTGGGTTACCCGAAGCTGGTGGGGATGATAGGGTGCAGCCGGGACATTCAGAGGGGAATGTCAGCAACACTCCAGCAGGTCCATAGCCACTTGGAGGAGTCCCAGAGACTATGGGCGCCGGAATTGGCGCCGGCAATGAGTGGCATCGAGACCAACATTGCTAGGGTGGCGGCCGCAGTGGAGAGCCTGGTGCCTGCCGCTGGCACCATGAGCGAAGGAGTCCAAGGCATCACACAGTCGGTGACGGCCATGGCTGAGGGTCTCAGCAGTATGTCTGCCTCACTGGGGGATGTCACCCATTACCAAGCCGACCTTGATGAGGTTCTGCGGGACATGTCTCGCTCTCAGATGGGAATGGCTGAGGCGCTTCGGAGCTGAACTCAGTCGCAGGTGGGCCTTGCCGAGGCACTGCAGAGCATGGCCCAGTCGCTGAGGAGCATCGCCGAGAGCGTCGACATGGGGAGCCTTCAAAGCTGGCAGAGCCAGGTGATGCAGGGGTAGCTGGGGATCGAACCAGCTGCCGCTCCATCCCAAGGTGAACCCCAAGGTCCTATGGGCACTGAGCAGGAGGTGGGGGCGCTGAGTGCCAACCCGGACCCGTCCCATGGAGTGGGGTTGATGGCCACCAACTCCCCTGAGTTCCAAGGGTCTGATGAGGCCACGTCTTGCAGCCAGTACACGGGTCAGGACGGCACGGCTGTAAATGTGCTGCCGACAAGTGAGCAGGGGCCGTCCGGCCTCAGAGTCCCAGAGGAGGCCTGCCAGGGGCATCGAAGGCCATGGGACAAGGTAAGCAGCTGGCTGCCGCCACCTCAGATGTGCATCCTGGGGGAACCCCTAACCGTAGCGGTAGAGCTAAGAAGGTAAAGGATGTGGAGGATCACTGAGGGCACCATCAGGATTTGGGGATTGTAAAACACATTAAACACCTTTTTGTACAACCATTATGATGCCTCTGTCACTTTCATCCGCAATGCGGGCTGACCTCTGAACTCTTTACCCATTTCTCCAGGCATCCCCCCCCCCCCCACCCCATGGCACTCACTCAACCTCCGGCTGTGGACATGTCCCCAGAGCTGTGTCCCATCCCCTGGGATTTTGGATGTAAGCTGCTGTATGTGGTCTGCAGTGATCTCTGTTTATGAAAATACATGAATGGTTAATGTGCAGTCAGTACAGTCAGATGATCACTAGAGGGCAACACTAACAGGGAGTATGTAAACAACTCAAGCTGTTTTCCCGCTCTCTTTGTATGTGTTGTAGCTAGAGAACAGAGGCTGGATTTCTGCCCTGACTCGCCGGCAGGATTCTCCGTTATGTTGGCCGGTAAATGGGGTTTCCCATTGTGGGGCAGCCCCATGCCGTCAGGAAACCCCTGGGTGCCGGCAAAGCGGCAAATCCCACTGGCAGAGAATCCCACCCCAGAAGTTTAGTAAGCTCAGTGTTAGAGTATTACATTTATTGTTAATCTAATTCAATCTTGTTTAATTTGACTACTAGCAAAAGTATTGAAGAAAAGAGCTCAAAAATAAATTAATTAGTTACTCAATAAATAATTTGTTATCACTGGAAGACTTTGAGTATTCACCATCAAAGTTATGTTTAACTCGGCATAAACAAATGAGAACATATATTACTTCCAAGTAATATAACATGTTCAAGCACAGTGTCCAGGCATCAAGGTGTGATTGGGATGTTAGGCAATGACTCCCACATGCTGCATGGCCCGCCCACCCACGAGGATCCACTTGGATTGTGTGAAGTGTTCACTTAACCATGATTACCAATTCCCTATCAGCAATAGCCTTCAGCTGAGTGGCCAGAGGCCTCAGCAGTCAGTGGAGTTATGGGTGGTCTTTGGGGCAGAATGGCAGGGACAAGGGTTGCCCCCAGAATGGGTACACATGACCCAGGGGCTGGCATGATGGTGCCACGAGCGGTTGTCCACTGGTTGCCCCACCAACGTCCCCCTGCACCCTCCTATGGTGGCCAACCCCTGCGGAGGGTCCCCCACCCCCAGCCGAGAGTCGCTCACCCCCCCAATGAGCAGTGGGATGGCAATCCCAGCATCGCCGGCCTCTTTGCCTGTGAGCAAAGATTGCTACCCCCTCCTCGGCTCCCGACAGAAGCCCTTTCGCCAGGTTCATGTTTTTCAAAAGAGGTACTAATCCCCGTCAGCGTGCCCACTTGTTGGGGAGGTCGGCGAATGACAGGAGGCCGTTGGATATGGAGTGGCTCCCGTTAATTGTATGGAAATATGGCTTAAGTGGTGATAATTGGTTTCTCGCCACGTGCAGTGGGATCCCGATTCATCTACGGGAGGTGGCGGTTGCATCACAAACGCTCTGGCGCCTGGCGCGGTTCTCATTTTTGTTTCAAATTTAGAGTACCCAATTCATTTTTTCCAATTAAGGGGCAATTTAGCGTGGCCAATCCACCTACCCTGCACATCTTTGGGTTGTGGGGGCGAAACCCACGCAAACTCGGGGAGAATGTGCAAACTCCACATGGACAGTGACCCAGAGCCGGGATCGAACCTGGGACCTCGGCGCCGTGAGGCAGCAATGCTAACTATTGCGCCACCGTGCTGCCCTCCATTTTTGACCTTTCCGTTGATGGAGGGTGTGAATGACAGCTGTCCGCAACTATTATGGTGGCATCCTCAGAACTCTCCTCCAAGGTGTTCTCTTCAGCGTCAGGAGAGGGGGCCATGCGGGATGGGCCAGCGGTGTTGGCTGGAGGTCCTGTAGGAGAATGGACATGTGGTCAGTGGGTTACTCAGAAAGGCAATCACTACGCATGTTTGACAGGTCCTTCGGGTGGATCCCGGTGGCTCCTCACCTCTACGGCATCTGCCAGCCTCTGTGTTGGTGGCTGCCTAGTTCTTGGCTTCACCAGTCACTTCCAGGGCCCGCTCCATGAAGGAGGGGAGGATTCTTAAGTCCGGCACCCCACCGCCAGTCTGGGCTCTCTCCCATCGATTGTGGGAGAGCTTTTCCTGAGGTGACAGAGAGCGAGCATTGTTGGCTATACTCACGGTTCAGGGTGGGAGAGGGGGGGTGAAAGCAGGGTTGGGGGGGGGGGGGGGGAAAGGGGGAGGGAGGGCTGGGGTGTGTATGCTCCCTTGGTGGGGGTGGGGAGGAGCATTGGTGTCTACTCACTCATGTTACCCGTTGTAGGCTGTTGACCTTCTTCCTGCACTGCTGGCCAGTCCTCTTGGTTGGAACTAATAGCTGCCGCCACCTCATCCCAGGC
This sequence comes from Scyliorhinus torazame, assembly GCF_047496885.1. Lineage (NCBI taxonomy): Eukaryota > Metazoa > Chordata > Chondrichthyes > Carcharhiniformes > Scyliorhinidae > Scyliorhinus > Scyliorhinus torazame. The sequence goes on along the minus strand of NC_092714.1, from coordinate 190,022,779 downwards.
AGCACTGGCTGCCTTGTGGATCACTCTCCAGGACCCCCTGGGGGAACAGGACATCCCTCCTGGCCTCTACTGCGTCCAGGAGCCTCCACAGGTCAGCACCCCGAATCTTGGGGCCTGTCTCCCCAGCGCCATTATTGCGTGCTGGCTGGGATTGGCCGAACAAGTGCAATTTAAGTGCTGCTGGACCTTGTGAGCCAGGGCGCTGGCGAGCGCCGCCCTGGCAAATCGATTTTCGAGGTGTGATTTGCAGCGAGAAGCCCGTGAGGCCTCCTTAAGTGGACCAATTAACGTTGAATTGCTTTGCCCGTTTCGCTGGGTCGAGTGCCGAAAAACTCACGGCAATTCCTGCTCGCTACAACATAGATCATCATAGAATTTACAGTGCAGAAGGAGGCCATTCGGCCCATCGAGTCTGCACCGGCTCTTGGAAAGAGCACCCCACCCAAGCCCACACTCCCACCCCACCCCCATAAGCCTGTAACCCCACCCAACACTAAGGGCAATTTTGGACACTAAGGGCAATTTTATCATGGCCAATCCACCTAACGTGCACATCTTTGGACTGCGGGAGGAAACCGGAGCACCCGGAGGAAACCCACGCACACACGGGGAGAACGTGCAGACTCCGCACAGACAGTGACCCAGTGGGGAATCGAACCTGGGATCCTGGAGCTGTGAAGCAATTGTGCTACCCACTATGCTACTGTGCTGCCCAAACACTTGGAAATATTTCCGGAGAATCGTGCCCGATGTAGTCATTTTGGATGGGTTTGACAGTATGATTTCCACCAGGGCGTTTGGGTGCGATCCAGACAGGCATTCACCCACACTTAGTAATTTCTTTGGAGCTTGGGGACATCCTCACTGAAATGTCCCACACTTAAAATTTTTCCTGGAACTAAAGATACCAGCAAGACTGGCTCCTCAGAGATTTTTAAAGGGTGCCCAGGTCTCAAAGTTAAGTTGAATGTCCTGCACACCTCCCACCCACTGACATCATGAATCCCGCTAACATGAGCAATACCCCTTCCCCATCACGAAATGTCCACGTCACCTCTGCTCCCTCCCCCACACCAGCCACGCGTGAGGGTGACTCGGCCCCACCCCCATCCATCCTCATCGGTACATCGCCCTTCCTGCCACCAAGTGAGCATATCCCATGATGGGGTCGCTGAGGGCCCCCCACCTTTAAGGCCACCCCCCCCCCCCCCTTTCAGCCTCTCTTTTCAGGCCACCCACTTTCGCGCACCACCCGAAGCGCCTATTCAGACCCCAGCCTTCATACCTCAAACCCCCCCTTCACTCCCCCATCATACCCACCATTGATCCCTCCACCCTTCATGTCCCCATCCTGCATACACCCCTTCAGGAAGAAGTGCAAAGTTAAAGAAAATGAACAAGCAGGAAGGTGGGGAATAATTCAATGCCTTATATGGAGAAAAACTCCAGCAAGCACCTCACCCAGATAGATTCAGTAGTCTTATCTGAATATTCTGCAGGGTATGATTTAGGGATCTTTGTAGAATTGGTACTCAATATACCCAACTACTGATGCCAACAATCAACAATTTAAATTGAATACCAAGCTATATTGGCAAATGTTTAGAGGGCAGGTCATAGGAAGTAATATAGTAACTGTATAGCACATTATTCACATCCCATCTTGAGCACTCTGTCTAGTTCTAATTGCCAATACGCAATGGAGACAAATTTATTTACATACGATAGTTTCTAAACTTCAAGGTAATTGTTATTTTTGTAAAGCACTGTTAGAAGTGATAATTTGTCTTTTTGGTACCAGGATGTCTGATACCCTGGGCGCGATTCGCCGCTCCCGCGACTAAGTGCCCGCGCCGTCGTGAACGGCGTCGAGTTTCACGACGGCGCGAAACGGCCCCGATCGCGATTGATTCAGGGCCCGAAAATGAGCTAGGAGCGGGGCCACGAGGAACTCGGGGGGGGGGGGGCGTGGTGCAAAAGCAGCGTCGTAAGCGCGCGACGCCCGAATGACGCGGCGCAGCGCCAAAAATGGCGTGATCCGCGCACGGAAGGACCCAGGAGGAGAAGGAGGAGAGATGGCTGAGTCCCGCGAGCCGCACTGAGGTTCCGGGACACGGACCTGGACACCCTCCTCGATGAGGTTAAAAACCGAAGGGCCACCCTCTGCCCAAGAAATGGGCATCGGCAGCCGTCCAGCACGGTGAGGCGCTGTTGGCATGACGTTTGCACTGCTGTGAGTGCTGTGGGCACACCACCCGATCCGGGGAGCAGTGTCGGAAGAAGCTGCACGACCTCACTCGGGCTGCCAGGGTCAGTGCCTTGAGGGTGCCCCCGGGTCACAACTAAACCCCCCCCCCCCCCGGGCATGAGATGGGGAGAAGTGGGGTGGGGGGGAGTTCAGGGTGCACAACGTTGTACTCGACCCACATGAGCACCGGGACACCCCTGGAGAGATGCCATGGCGTGGCCCCAACTGTAGGGCCCTGGACCTCGATGGGGGTCCGCCACCCAGGAGGTCGTGACATGCCCGGTCGGAGGCGCAGAAGCAAGTGAGACAACCCTGCATGTCCTCACCCACTACCCCACAACCCGTCATCGCCCCCCTCACACTCTGGCCACTGCACCACCGATCCCCTCCCCCCTCAGACTCTGACCACTGCACCCCCGATCCCCTCCCACCTCACACTCTGGCCACTGCACCCCCGATCCCCTCCCCCCTCACACACATGCCACTGCACCCTCAATCCCCTTCCCCCTCACACTCTGGCCACTGCACCCCCGATCCCCTCCCCCCTCAGACTCTGACCACTGCACCCCCGATCCCCTCCCACCTCACACTCTGGCCACTACACCCTCAATCCCCTTCCCCCTCACACTCTGGCCACTGCACCCCCGATCCCCTCCCCCCCCTCACACACTGCCCCCACCACCACCATACACCCAGCCCGGCGTGTCTAATGAACTCCATATCGTTGTGTTCCCCAGGGCCAGCCGCCGAACGTCCAGGGTCGTCTCGGCCAAAACACAGCCGACCATCTCCAACCTCAACTGCACCCAGGGACGCACGCCAGAGGGTGGCAGTCAGTCAGACAGGAGGGCCATCCTCTCAGTCTGGGACGCTGGACGGGGACGCACATAGGACGGACAGAGACAATACTGAGGGGCACAGGACGGACAGTGACGATGACGCACATAGAATGGTCACACAGTCCACGGAATAACCTGGAGGGTAATATGACATGGGCCGCATGCACCTTGCGCCGGGCCATGAGGGGGACCAGTACACACCAGACTTCCTAACGGACGATGACCTCGAGCTAGCGACACTGCTGTCTCCCACACCATCCACCATCGCAGAGGCACTCACCTTGGTTGGGCAGATAAGTGATGAGGCTCCCGGGTCACGGTCTGGTGCGCACCACACAGCCGAGCCGGTACAGCAGGTGGAGTTTGGAGCAGCCGAGACGCTGAACGGTCGGAGGGCAGCCCAGGCCCAGCAAACAGATGGTTCCCGGGTTCCTGGCTGTACTTGACCCACCCGGACAACCAATGCATGTGGACACCCAGAGACTGAATAACAGGATGAGGACCATCTTCCAGGACCTGCACACGCAGTTGGAGGAGTCCATTCTCGTCCAGGAGCACTCCCGGGGTACCTTGCGCACACCGTGCATGATCTTCATGTGGGGGTCGCAGACCACCTGAATGTTCATCAAGTATGTGCCCTTCCTGTTCATGAACACTTCCCCGGTTGACTGCAGGCGGGCGCATGGGGACGTGCACACCATCGATGACACCCTCGACCATCGGTATCCCGGCCACCTTGGCGAATCCACGTGCCCATGCTTCCTGCTGTGCTCGGTCCTCGGGGAATTTAATGTACCTGTCCGCGATGGTGTATAAGGCGTCAGTCACAGCCCTGATGCACCTGTGGACCGATGCCTGTGAGATCCCGGATAGGTCTCCGCTCTGCGCCTGGAAGGAACCGGTCGCGTAAAGGTTTAGGGCCACTGTCACCTTGATGGATACCAGTATAGCGTGCCCTCCTCCCGTTCCACGTGGTGCGAGGTGCGCCACGAGGCGGCATATATGTGCAACCGTCTCCCTGCTGAACCGTAGTCTCCTCCTGCATGTGATGTCCGGTAGGGCCTCAAACGACATTCTGTCACGGTACATCCTAGGCCTTGCTGGACGCTGTGGTGCCCTGGCACCACCATCATTGGCTCCTCCTCCTCCTCAACCCCCCCCAAGCACTTCGAGTTCAGTGCCCGCTTCCTGTGCATTCCTCGCCGTCTTGGGGTCTTGGACATTCTGGGCCTGAACGCCTGCGGCCCTGCGCGGCGACGACGGGCTACTCTGCGGCCATCCCCTCTGCTGCAGCATCTGCAGCCATTGTGAGCCGTCGCAGTCTACGCTGCCGGATGGCCACCTGCAATGCTGCGGCTCCAACCACGGCAGTGAACATCGCTGTCTGGTTGGCATACATGGTGACCTGCAGAAGGGTGGTGGGTGGTGGGTGGTGGGTGGTGGGTGGTGGGGGGCAGAGAAATAACATGTTACACTGAGGTTCTTCCACACCTCGGCAGCCGGGTTGCATGGGATACCTATGTGCCCTGTGGCCTGGTCGCGCTGCAGATACGCAGCCAGCCTAACACCTGGTCACTGTCTGCGTCCAACGGTCAGTTCACACCGTCCTCCTCACCAGTGAGCCAGTCGCCTGTTCCCATCAGCCACACAACAACCTGCGGCCGTGTCCTCGTCACCGTCCTGCCATATCAGGGCGGCTGACATGTGGCATCCGCGGATGGACGACACCCTCCACACTCTCCCTCACCCCCCCTCCCAACTACACTCCCTCGCTCACCCCCCCTCCCACCTCCACACTCTCCCTCACCCGCCTCCCATCTCCACACTCTCCCTCCCCCATCCCACCTCCACTCCCTCCCTCACCCCTCTCCACCTCCACTCCCTCCCTCACCCCCCTCGCAACTCCACACTCTCCCTCACCCCACTCCCACCTCCATTCCTTCCCTCACCCCTCCCACCTCCACTCCCACCCTCACCTCCCTCCCTCCCTCACCTCCCAACTCCACACTCTCCCTTACCCCACTCCCACCTCCATTCCCCCTCACCCCTCTCCACTCCCTCCGACACCCCCCTCCCCTCCCTCCCACACCCCTCCCACCTCCACTCCCTCCCACCTCCACCCCCCCTCACCCCCTCCCACCTCCACTCCCTCACCCCCCTCCCACCTCCACTACCTCCCTCACCCCCTCCACTCCCCCCACACCCCACCCTCCCACCTCCACCCCTCCCTCACCCCCCCCCACTCCCTCCCACACCCCCCTCCACCCCTCCCTCACCCACCCTCCACCACCACACCCACCCTCACCCCCCCCACCCCCACCCCCACCCACCCACCCACCTCCACACCCACCCCCACCCCCCACCCCACCCACACCCCCCCACCACCCCACCCCACCACCCCCCACTCCCCCCACCCCCCACCACTCCCACCCACACCCCCCCCACCCCCCCCACCCACCCACCCCACTCCCCCCTCACCCACCCACCCCACCCCACTCCCTCCCCCACCCCCCTCCACACCCCCCTCACCCCCCTCCACTCCCACCCTCACCCCCCCACCACTCCCACCCTCACCCACCCCCCACCTCCACTCCCCCCCCCTCCCCCCTCCACACCTCCCTCACCCCCCACCACTCCCTCCCTCACCCCCCACCACTCCCTCCCTCACCCCCCCTCCACTCCCTCCCTCACCACCCCTCCACCCCCCCACCCCCCTCCACCCCTCCCCACACCCCACCCACCACCCCCACCCCACCCCCCTCCACTCCCCCCCTCACCCCCCTCCACTCCCTCCCTCACCCCCCTCCACTCCCTCCCTCACCCCCCACCCTCCCCCCCCACCCCCCCTCCACCCCTCCCTCCACCCCCCTCCACCCCTCCCTCACCCACCCTCCCACCTCCACCCCTCCCCCCTCCCCCCTCCACTCCCTCCCCACCCCCCTCCACTCCCTCCCCCACCCCCCTCCACTCCCACCCTCCCTCCACTCCCTCCCTCACCACCCTCCACTCCCTCCCTCACCCACCCTCCCACCTCCACCCCCTCCCCCCCCTCCCCCCTCCACTCCCTCCCTCACCCCCCTCCACTCCCTCCCTCACCCCCCTCCACTCCCTCCCACACCCCCCTCCACTCCCTCCCTCCCCCTCCACTCCCTCCCTCACCCACCCTCCACACCCTCCCTCACCCACCCTCCACCTCCACCCCCCCTCCCCCCTCCCCCCTCCACCTCCCCCCTCACCCCCCTCCACTCCCTCCCTCACCCCCCACCACTCCCTCCCTCACCCCCCTCCACTCCCTCCCTCACCCCCCTCCACTCCCTCCCCTCACCCCCCCTCCACTCCCACCCTCACCCCCCTCCACTCCCTCCCCACCCCCCTCCACTCCCTCCCTCACCCCCCCACCACCCCTCCCTCACCCACCCTCCCACCCCACCCACTCCCCCCTCCCCCCCTCCCCCCCTCCACTCCCACCCTCACCCACCCCTCCCACCTCCACCCCACCCTCACCCACCCTCCCACCTCCACCTCCCTCCCCCACCCCCCTCCACTCCCCCCCACCCACCCTCCACCTCCACCCACCCCTCCCCCCTCACCCCCCTCCCACTCCCCCCTCACCCACCCCTCCCACCTCCACCCCACCCCCCTCCCACCCTCCACTCCCTCCCTCACCCACCCTCCCACCTCCACACCCCACCCCCCACCCCCCACCACTCCCACCCCCCCCCACCCCACCACCCCTCCCCACCCACCCACCCACCACCACCCCACCCCACCCCCCCCCACCCCCCCCACCCCCACCCCCCCCTCACCCACCCACCCACCTCACTCCCACCCCCCACCACCCCCCACCACTCCCTCCCTCACCCACCCTCCCACCTTCACACCCTCCCCCCACCCCCCACCCCCCCTCCACACCCCCCACCCCCACCCCCTCCCCCCCCACCACCCCACCCCACCACTCCCTCCCCCTCTCACCTCCACTCCCCCCCACACCCCTCCCCCCCCACCCCCACTCCCACCCCCCACCCACCCCTCCACTCCACCCCCCCACCCTCCCCCCCCCCCACCACCCCACCCACCCCTCCCCCACCACCCCACCCCACCCCACCCCTCCTCCCACCCCCCTCCCACCCACCCCACCCCTCCCCCACCCACCCCTCCCACCCCCCCTCCCACCCCCCCCACCCCACCACCCCACCCCCACCCCACCCTCCCCCCCACCCCACCCCCCACCCCCACCCACCCCCCCCCACCCCCACCCACCCCACCCCCCCACCCCCCCACCCCACCCCACACCTCCCCCCCACCCACCCACCCTCCACCCCACACCCACCCCCCACCCCCCTCCCCCCTCCCCACCCCTCCCCCCCACTCCCACCCCCCCACCCCACCCCCCCCACCCCTCCCCCCCCACCCCCCCCCACTCCCTCCCTCCCCCTCCACTCCCACCCCCCTCCACTCCCCCCCCACCACACCCACCCCCCACCACTCCCACCACCCCTCCCCCCCCACCCCTCCCACCCACCCCCCCCCTCCACTCCCTCCCCACACCCTCCCCCTCCACACCCCTCCCCCCCTCCCCTCCACTCCCCCCCCCCACCCCCCCACTCCCCACCCTCCCCCCCCCTCCACTCCCTCCACCCACTCCCTCCCCTCCACTCCCTCCCCCACCCCCCTCCACTCCCACCCCCCCTCCACTCCCTCCCCTCCACCCCCACCCTCCACTCCCCCCCTCCACTCCCTCCCCCCTCCCCCTCCACACCCTCCCCCCTCCACCCCCCCCACACCCCCACCCCCTCCCCCCACCACCACCCCCCCACCCCCCTCCCACCACTCCCCACCCCCCCCCACCTCACTACCCCCCACCCCTCCACCTCCCCTCCCACACCCACCCTCCCCCCCTCCACTCCCACCCTCACCCCCTCCACTCCCTCCCTCACCCCCCCCCCTCCACTCCCCTCACCCTCCCACCCACCTCCACTCCCTCCCTCACCCCCCTCCACTCCCTCCCTCACCCCCTCCACTCCCTCCTCCCACCCTCCCCCTCCACTCCCTCCCCCCTCCCCCCCTCCACTCCCTCCCTCACCCCCCTCCACTCCCTCCCTCACCCCCCTCCACTCCCTCCCTCACCCCCTCCACTCCCTCCCTCACCCCCCTCCACTCCCTCCCTCACCCACCTCCCCTCCTCCCTCCCCCTCACCCACCCTCCCACCCTCCACTCCCCTCCCCTCCCCCCTCCACTCCCTCCCTCACCCCCCCTCCACTCCCTCCTCACCCCCCCTCCACTCCCTCCCTCACCCACCCTCCCACCTCCCTCCCTCACCCCCTCCCCCCTCCACTCCCCTCCCTCACCCCCCTCCACTCCCTCCCTCACCCCCCCTCCACTCCCTCCCTCACCCCCCTCCACTCCCTCCCTCACCCCCCTCCACTCCCTCCCTCACCCCCCTCCACTCCCTCCCTCACCCCCCTCCACTCCCTCCCTCACCCCCCTCCACTCCCTCCCTCACCCCCCTCCACTCCCTCCCCTCACCCCCCTCCACTCCCTCCCTCACCCCCCTCCACTCCCTCCCTCACCCCCCTCCACTCCCTCCCTCACCCCCCTCCCACCTCCACTCCTCCCCCCTCCCTCCCTCCCTCCCCTCCACTCCACCCCTCCCCCCTCCACTCCCTCCCTCACCCCCCTCCACTCCCTCCCTCACCCCCTCCACTCCCTCCCTCACCCCCCTCCACTCCCTCCCTCACCCCCCTCCCACCCTCCCCCCTCCCTCCCCCCCCCCCTCCCCCTCCCCCTCCAC